>NW_027509307.1:1200000-1800000 GCF_048541705.1 Temnothorax americanus | reverse complement strand
GGGCACTTAATTACCATATGTGAGATTTACCGAATCGGCCCAGTGTAAAGGAGTAATCAAACGAATTGCATTTTAAAGTGCCTCTTAAGCACAGAAATTTACGGGTATGAACTATCTGGGTCATACGTGATTACCGTAATGATAATTTATTGCAGCTAATGATAAGTAAGTTTACAAGCTCTCATAATCTGTTGAATTTAGGATTTAACTAAATATATATATATGCGCCGTTTCTTTCGTTTCTTCATCAATGCTATTTTTAACAGTTTAGTAATTATTAACAAACAATTTATACACAAGACCATTTATATAATGTTTATAACTTTCGTAAACAGATATGAAAACAATAAGTTTTTAAAAAAATATATTATTCAAAAAAGAGAAGTAAAGAAGAAAATGAAATTTCCTAAGTATTTTAAATAACATCTCGATAATAATTAGAAAAATTCTGATTATATATTGTAATAAAAAACTCTAATTTTTTTGCAGTAAACAAAGTGTTTCAGTTATTAACAGCTCAATTCAATTTTTTTATTTGCATGTTTTGCACCACATCTTGTTAAAAAATTCTAATTTCTTTTTTTTATATTTTAACAAATTCAATGAATAATTCTTAACAACATTATAAGTTCTGTATTAGCATATAATCAAAATTTATTTTCTACTGGACCAACATACAACAAAAGTTGTTACTGTTTACCAAATACAGTATATACAAACGTATTCGTCGATATTTTCAAAAGATATACGTTTATTGTTTTTTCTTTCCACCGCTTTTCGATACGAGTCACGTTCGATGCTCGATGAAATTTGCATTTTTACCGAGTTGAGTTCGATGCAAATTTCTGGCAAATTTTTTCCCACTTCTCCCTAAAGCGGTCATATTTCGCTAATCCACAGGTTCACTTCGGGAAATAGTCACGGGAACATGAACTAGCTTGTGGCGTAGCCGGTGGTGGTTTATTTAAAACATCTACATGGTTTTTGTTAACCATATGCATACGGCATACGTTTCATATCATCAGTTTGGCCGTTGCCGAATGAGCAATTGGCATTTCGATTGCTGCCCGCAGCAATTCTGAGAAATCAGAATATCGCAATTTAAAATCGCGCGTATCTGCTTTTAGAGTTAACGGGACATAATTAACCAAATTACCTAGCAATTAATTAAAATTGTATCAAAAGTACATAGCTTTAATTAATATGTGTATTAAAACGTTAAGAATTCGGTTATTGTTTAATTTTCTAAAATAATCAAAAACTGCGCGAATTAAATCATATATATATAAGATAAAACTAGATTATGCTAGATAGAACTAATTTTGCATCGTAAAAACATCAGACCTGCAATTTCCTGATTTGAAAGTAAGATTTATGAACTTACGCATTATTGTTATATATGAATATTTTTACTCAAGGTTATCCGATGTAATTTGATCGTATCTTAGAGTAACTCAACTTATAGGTTTTATGCAAGACTATATAATAACAGTATCGCGTATATTACATAGTTTCAGTATAGTATTGTATTTTTGCAAAGTATGGTACGACCTAGCCCATGTTGTTGTATATCATCATTAGTTGTACACGGAACTTCGTTTTTCTTCCACAAATTTGCTGGGTAAAATGATATACAACTTTTTCTTTAGGTAGACTGTCGTGAGTAAAGTTGATAGTAATTAAGCTCTCCGTAACATATTAAGTGCGTATGCATATTGCGCAATTCATATTCATGTAGCGAAAAAAAAAGATTATCGTTTCTTTAACTTTACATATCGCAACTCACATATCAGAATACCACGAAGAATGTTTCTCACAATCATGACATATCTGGAAATTTCCGCTCATTTCCATGCAGCGCGAAGCATTTTACCCGAGAATAACCATTCGTTTCTCATTTTACAAGTTATTAAATATTTCTATCGTAATGAGCAGATAACAAACATTAATTACATTTCTATTTAATTAAGAATTCCTTATACATATGAAGTAAATATGAATCTGGCATCGAGTAATTTTGTGCCGCTCGTTATAATTAACGGTATAATTGTTTTACATATAAGTAATCGACTAATATATGTGTGTAATACTGACGATTGAGGTGCCTATCAGTTTCTTGGTATATACCAGATGTAATAACACTAATAGCTATTGTTGGCTGCAAAAAGACGTTAGGCTTTAAGAGAATGTCCAAGAAAAAGCAAGTACATGCACGACGGGGTTTTCGTCGCGACGTAATCTTTATAACCGCCCATAAACTCTGTTTTTCATATCGTTCACAGGCTCTTTTACCCTTGTCCCCTTTCCCTTTCTGTTTTCCCCCGGCATGTGTCACGACAAAATAATTTTCCCTCGTCTACGGATAAGACTTCCCTAGGTGAATTTTGCATTTTAAAATTATTTGCCCGGCTATCTGGTATAAGGGTAGATATACACCGACGTGATTCATTTCTTCGTTAGCGCCGTATTTCACATTGTGATCGCCGTACTCTTACGCGCGAACACCTTCCCGTAAATTGCTTCGCAGTTTCTCTCAATAAAGCTTACGTGCTTCTTGGCCTCCTCACCTTGTCGTTAATTCAAGATCAGTTTGATAGTCTCGCATATTATCACTTGCCCTCATTTAGAACGTTTAATTAATCGTGCATACACACTTCATAATTAATTTTGATTTAGAGTAGACAATTATTAATTCGTAAAGTTACGATAAATAATTTTTTACATAAACTCGTATGTATATATGTATATACATATATATATATGTTTACGTAAAAAATTGTTATATTTTTACGAATTGATAACTGTTTTTTGTATCAAAATTTATTATAAATGCATGCATGTCGTTATGTATTATTTGATGTAAAATAAAAAACAATAAAGTAATAAAGTAATAAATAAATCGTAAAATTAAAAATTGTTTGTTTGAACATAGTTTTCATAGTTTATGTTTCCATTGGCCAATTCCAATTTGTAGTATATTTAGCGAGTGGGAGGAGTGCTAAATTGTGGATTGTGTAAGACATATCTTCCTCTGCGGTGTGCATAGAAAGGGTCGCGGTGAAAACGGCGGTTGTGTAGCATAAATGGTGGTACATTCGACCGAAGAGGGGCCACCTTATTCACGGTACTTGAATTATCGTACCCAGAGGATTGCAGTGATTCTCACTATCGAATATTGCACTGTTGTTCGGCGATCGTGCGCTGGTCGCGAAACAATGGCGAACGACAAACCCTTATTACTCTCCTAAGGGAACTCTTAGCATAGTAATGTCCGGTCACTGGACGAGCCTCGCGCGCGTCTATTTTCAACCGTTCACAAATCGCGTTGCGCGTTTCTCGCAGAAAACCATGTCCGGTTTTATGCCAAAAGGGCGATTCCCGGCGTATCGCTATGCGTGTAACGCACGTAACAACCACAAATACGTTACGCAATCTCTTTTTTATAGTATCCAGCATTGACGTTTTGAAAACTATATACGCGAAATTCAAACGAATCGATTGTTCATGCGGCGCGTGCTTTTAACGATGGCGAGTTATTGACATACTTGACGTTTGTTGTATTTTGTATCTAGTTATTGTTTCAGCACGTTTACGCATAATTCTCTTTATAAGCGGCGTTCAAAAAGTATATACTTTTTTTTCAAAAATTATATAATAGCTTTTTCTCAAAGCCTTTAATTCTTCATTGGGGAAAAGTCATGCTGACAATAATGTGAATAGAAATAGTGATTAGAAAGTAATGTACACAGATTCATAATAATATATCGCACGACGTCGAAATCATTGGTTATGGCTATTTGGTGAGCAACACATGTCAATCACTCATATATTACGTTACGTAAAACAAATATTTTGCAGCGCACAGCTAGTATTTCGTCGAAATCAAGAAAGATGGTCCTTCATACATTACCACATCTTTACCATCGAGAACACGCGTCACGACCAGAGATTTATTGTCCGACTGTCATTGCGTACGAGTAAGCGATTTGGCCGAAATTCGGATTACACATCGTGACAAACGTTCGGGTCATGCGGCGCGTCACCCTTTACGTCTGATAATATTTGTTAAAATACGCACAACGAATCGTTGTGTTTTTTTGACATCAAAAGCGCGACAGGATAGCCCCTGCTTCGTTTGCCAGCGCTGAAAAAATGACTTCAAAATTGGCCCAACATTTTTCTTCGAACCAATCTGCGAGAAACGTGCTCGTAGAAAGCGAGCGGTAAGTAGTTCGAACTTCCGGTTGGCACACGGTGGCACCGTTTCCAAAGTGTGTACCTCGCATAAAAGTCATCCTACGGTACACGTGTGCAGGTATAGGTTGATACGTACAGGCGGCAGTGCAAAGTGAAGGGTTGGGGTAGGGCGCGTGGCTACATTAACTTGATTAAAGCGCGTATCCTTCCATCAACGGAACGCCGATGGGCGTACGTGAAAATAATCCTTAAAGCTTGGGTCGAGAGCGAAAAATAACGAATTTTCCTCGCTCGAACTTCCTTTGTAACGGTCGCAGACTAGAAATTGTGAGCGGGTCTGATTGTTTTCGGGACGCAGTCGCCCGGAAGCGAAATATAATAATTCCTCATGTTTGTTTTTGCATCCCGGTAATTACATCCAAACGTGCGGAATGCGGTAAGCTTTTCCATGCATCTGTGATTATACACCGAGCAGCGCGCATGTTGGATGTGAGTGTCTGCGCTTTTACGACAAAGCGACAGTACTCCGTTTCCCCATGCGGTAAACATTGGCTGGTATCTGGACGGCATTGCACAGAGAATGTGATACATGTATATATACATACACATATACGTATGTACACTTTTTTATCATGATGGAGGTTTCATATTTCTTGTATTTCATTAATTAACCCTTTTACTCTGATGGGCGAAAATCTAATATATAGTAGTATTATTTAGCGCTTTATGACGGGAAGTTATGAATAAATAGTCTCGTGAAGAGAAGATTTAATAAAATGAGTTTACAGCAGCTTCTTTTTGCATGTGTCCTTTAATGCTTACATCCTTCCATCAACAGAATGTTTTAAATACAAATAATAATTAACTGCCTTGAGATTTCCATTATTGTTAAATATTAAAATTTTTTTTTCAAATTTTTTTTTCAATTTTTGATAACAAGAGCAAAATAATTGATGGAAGTCCCTCAAATAAAATAAAAAAATATGTATCTTCCGAGGTATCTTCTATATGTTTGTTTCAAATATTTTGTTTTTAGCTGCTCCTATCGGCTCTTTATTGTCTTTATTATCGGTTTTGTGTTTTCGGATCCCGGAACCTATTCCTCGTACTTATTAGCTCATGTATGGAGGCTGGCGCAAGATTCGATCTCGATGTGATACCACATCGTGGTTTACCGATTCTCCCATCGGCCGTGAACTGCCCACAAATGCCAACGGCAGGGCTTTCGCCACACGATGCACCACGAAGCGTCGTTACACCACAAGATTCGGAATGGGCGGGGGTGGCACGCAGAGGCACGTGTATATATTTATGCGTATGTTGTATGCATGTACAAGTGTATTTGAATGTAAGCTTTGATGCTACAGCGTGAACAAAGAGAATGCATGATGCACTTGTCTCCCGCGGCTCATCCTATTTTCTCGGTCCGTTGATCTGCATCGTGTCGCCAGTTAAACACGGATTCCTCATGAATGTATGTATATTAGAATACTTGTGTTCGCAGAACGCATATGTAAATGAGCAACCTCAGTAATCCGTTATAATTTAATTGATATCAATTGACCTCGCACTAATCGTAAATCGTAATTTTTTAGTAAATTAAGAATTTTTTCTCTCGAAGTTCTATTCGAGCGTATTAAAGAATATTTTCGTAATCTATCAATCGAACTAGCGCAAGGATAAATTGGCAACTGAATCAGATTTATATCCGGATTGGAAAATCGATGCAATTATTAATTTGCGGATCGTAAAATACAAATTGCAGAAACGCAGCCCGATGTAAAAGAGGTATATGATGCCATCGTGGAAATGCAAAATACTAAGGCGTAAGCGAATAGACATGCAAAAGGAGGACGTGAGAAATAGAGTTTGCAATAACGGCAATAATGCAGGTAAATGGCAAAGACACGCGGCTTATGGTTTAACCGTAAACGCTTCTTGCCGCAGATAAACAGAATAGAGAAGCGGAACTCAAGGTGTAACTCCTTTGTGTGGAAAAGCCTCGTAAATACTAGCGCGATTATCCCCTGACGCAATTCATAATGCAGGAAAAACGATGCACGATTACACAGTCAGCTAGCCAAACCCAATTCAAAGCTTTTTGCCACAATCCTCTTTCTTTGTTTATTCTTCTCTCCCCCTCCCCCGCTTTTTCTTTACCGTTCCTTTTTCTCTGCGCCTTCTCCAAGTACTACCTTTCCAGACAACGATCAAAGAAGAAAAGTGGAACAAGGAATTTTTCTCTTTTCCGAACTTCCTCCTTTTATATATCCAGCGACGAGTCGGTATCTATTTGTAGCTACAACGGATGTGGGCGCGGAGATTGCATGTCGCTATTAGGTAAAGGGGTTCGGGTGAAATTGATCTATAATATCGGGGTCACTATCACTGTAAGGGATTATAGGCAAATCTGCATAGCGATTGAGATAATTGAAATTGCAATTACACAAATAGCAATTATGCAAATCATATTGCAAATGTTGTCGCTTTAAGTTTCGGGAATACGCTAATTTCAGCAAAGCCGAAATATCCCTTCGAGAATATACGTATTGACGCATATGCATATATTTATCTGTGTATCGTAAAATCGCACATATAAGTAAGAGACTGGAGTTCATAATTTTTCCTTAAAAGTATGAAGATCTTTTGCTCCTTAAAGTCCGCAGATAACTGCTATTTGTTTTAAGTAAAAATTATGAAGCTCTGCTATACTTACAGGCACGGCTGTTTTCTACGATAAATATATTACAAGACGCATGAAAGTCCAAAATATTTTATCGCAATTCGCCGCTCGTACTATCGCCGTTTGTTTCGCTTCCATGCCGGCCATCTTCAGCCGCTATATTTTCATCTTTGCGGAATATACGTCGCGTTAGATCCCACGACTGCGTATTATGACACTCGCATAAACGACCGGTCTTAAAGTCACAGTCCACACCAGCTGGTACTGACCTGAGACTAATACAATCTGCCATCGCGTAGAGACATTCCGCAAACATTCATATATCGTTTCGATCCGTCACGAATACTGCTATCTCTGACACTCAGCTGCAAAATAAATACTTGAAGTTTCCCGATATGAAGTACAAACGTGCTTCAATCTAGCAAAGAGTTTTCACAATTTTAGTTTAACTCGGTTTATACTTTATTAGTTACAAATTCTTCTTCAATATAAATAGCACGATTTTCTAGCTTTATGTGAAACTTGAGAGACTATGTTTAATTCTACGTAAATTTTGAAGTATACTAAAATTTCTGAAACCTTAATTAACGCGTTAGAAATAAAAAATATATTTTTTTCTAATATAAAAATTTTAAGATAATCTAATATATGTATATATAAAAATTCTAAAACAGTCATACGGTATTGTTTTATATCTATAACATAAATGAATAGAAAAACTATAAAATAGAATAATTCATACATGATGCAGTTGCAAAGACACAACGTTCCTCAATAGCTATTTCCTTAGAGAAAGCAAAAATTAACACGTATTAAGATTTCTCTCCTATTTTATTACAGTCTCGTGGACCAACGTACTTTTACACGGAAGCGCGACGTATAAGAGTCAGAGCCGCAAAATGTGCGCAGGTGCATCGGCGGTGGAGTTTACTAGCAATCTCTCGCGGAAAAGTAAAACAACCCGTCGTTCCAGTTGCAGCCGCATAACACCTCTCCCTGTATCTATTCGCCGAATGCTATATACATATATGATCGTGAAGAGGATGGCGAAGGCAGACGACGCACGGCGACGCGGCGACGGAGAGGGAGAGGCGGTAGGAAACAAAAGCGAAGGGAAAACTCTGGCCATGCTGGCAGCTATACCGGCATATTTACAGAGAGAATAAAGGAGAGAAGAATACGTTTTAGTTTTGCATTTGTCGCCAAGGAGAAATAGTGCTTCGAGCGAGGAGAGTGCTCCGGTAGGTACGCGTGGGTGGATAGCGACGCCGCGCCGAAGGAAAAAGAGAAGTGAAGAAGGGGAGGGAAGGAGTGGAGGAGGTGATCGTAGGTAGGTAGGTAGGTAGGTATAGCAGACTGTCGGCCGGCGATGGAAAAGAGGACGACAAAAGAGATACGAGACTGCTATATCTAACCGCGTCAGCGGGTGTGAGCGAGTCTCGGGCTCGAGAGCGAGGGGGATGCAGGTATAGCAACAAGGGGTGGCGGGCAAAACGACAGGAACGAAGGACGGGAGGGAGCAGGAGAAGCCAGGATCGGGTCCCATGTGCCTGTCACGGTTTTACAAGTCCATAAAAAGAGGAATTTCAGACTGAGTTAAATATTGCTGCCGCCCTCACTGAATTTCAAGCACGCACACGCGTACGACCGCCTGCCGGTACATATATAATAGGGCATATCCACAGAGACGCGACCGCGCATCTTTTCACACGTGTAACGAGCACGTAATGGCGGGAGGAATCTTCCTGTGATATTTATTTAGCCGTCATGCGCGCTTGTTAAATTATTTCAGATTGCCCGGTCCGCGCGCAAAAGTCGATGTCGACAGATTTCGAGATGTAGTTAGTGAATTTCACTCATCATTCCGTATCGTTCACGCATTGTTGCAAATCAATTGTAATGTAACTCTCAAATACGTGAGTCCACGTCATGCTTGTCATCTCGCAAACGTAAGAGACAATATGATGTTTTTGTAAAAAGAAAAAAAAATCGAAAAATCTTTTCTAATTCGTCCAGTTTGCATCACATAATCTGCATTTATATCAACCTTCCTTATGCGCACGAGCGTACAGAGATCGTGGGAAGAAAGTAGTTATGACGGGTTTCATGGTTTATGGCTGATTCTCTGGGGATCCCAGACACAGGAAGCAAAAGAGATTATCACAAGGGACGTACGCTTAATCCCGAACTACCGCTGTACCGGACAGCCTTACGCGTAGAAGTTATAGAAATACATGAAACTGTATTACACCAAGTCCCATTTCACTGATTATCCTATGCTTTATCTACGTACACAAACGTTGAAATAATAAATTATATATGATTACGATAAAATTATAACTGTGCACTTCAAAATCCGCGATGAAACTTGTAAAAAAATATGTCGCGGTACTATGCTTATACAAATAAGATTTTTATACGTATGATAATTTTTTTATGTGAGATATTTTTAATTTATTTTACATTGGAATAAATAAAGTACATTATAGCATTTTTTGTCCAATCCAGAAATAAAATTGCAATTATCCTTCATCACGATAGATAATTATTTTTCAGCATTGATTAATTTACGTTCGTTATGTATTGTAAGGTAATAATGTTCCAGGAATACAATTTCGTTTTTCGACAATAAGAAAACTGGGATGTAAACGATGAAAACTATATACATTGCGAGATGCTGTTGGGAAATTTATTTCCGACGCGTTGAATCGAATGTAGAAACTATAATAGTTTTTGTCGGATTGTGACAATTCTTGGAATTGATTTCTATCATGCATAAATATATAGTAGATGTTTTTTAAAAGCATACTTTTATTTTAATTACTTAAGCATTATGTTATAACTATATTAATATTTTATAAAAAATTAATTATTTTACGTAAAAATACTGCAACACGTTGTCATAAATATATAGTAAAAAGAACAAAGCATTTTTAGTGAAGCCATTTGTATTCACGCACGATTCGAATTTTTTCTACGAGAAATTGTATTACCGTACATTAACATTTCTACACAGAGGTTTTCATTGCCAATGTATATATACTGGTAACAAAAGTCTCAAACATTCGTCGTCATTAAACATTCGATTAATATTTCATTCGATTAAACACGAGTAATTATGGTTGTGTGGAATCAAAGTAAAATGATATTATTAACAATTGATAAATACATTTTTTTAAATAGAATATTAATTTAATGTCACTGGTATTGAATTATTTTATTTTAGCCGGTAAATTAATTTAATCTTTATTCTACAATAATGGGTTTTGTAAAATAATCATTAAAAGAGAACATATAATGGTTTTTTGCAGATATAGGTATAACACGTTCCATACATCATAATATATGTAAAGTTTTTTTGCAAAATTAGTATTTAAATCGATATTTAAACAGAGAATAAAAATTGGAATAATAATAAAATAAAATAAACAAGCTTTTTTATATTTTTGAAAATATAATCTAATTATTGTAATTAATATATTTGTAGTTTTTTTTAAACTTCCAGTCTATATACTTTATTATTAAAAAGCTGCGAGTTATACTTTTATCATAGCGTTTAAGAAATAATTGATTTGTAAAATCAATTATTATATATGTGTCACACAAGCATTATAAAAATAATAAATTAACGATATAAATATAAGTATACATATTTCATAAAGTATATTTTACTTACGTGTATTTTGATAGATAACATATGTTAAAAATGCACACAAAAGTATATTGCACTAATATCGCAATAATGATAAATAAACGGTATAATATTCCGTTTAATTACAATTAAATAATAACAAATTTCTAGCACAAATTTTGTAAACAAGATATTATTGCTTTATTAATATTGCTAGATTTCATTAATGTTATAAATATTAGATTAATGTGGAAATGTTAGATTGAACTTCTTTGACCTCTTTGCTACTTTACGTATTATTGTCGATATTGTTTAATAAAATTTTCCTAACATTTTTTAACAATATTTTTACCTAACATTTTTTGCATAATATATGTCGTAATCAACCCAAAATGCATTTTAATTTGCGACAAAACAGCTTTAAAAAATTCTCTTTTAGAGTAATTCTCTGCTCGGACCAATTAGTATGCGAGTCCAACAAGTCGAGCAAGTATAGGATCAAAGGCAAAACGCACGGTGCTAAAAATATTTTTCGTGTAAAGACGAAAATCTGAAAACTGTGGGCATACTCACTGCTCGTGTCCTGTTTTGGTTGGTTACCCGGCGACGTCGCCCAGTTAACTTTCATCTCCTGAAACATTTAAAAAAGAAAGAATGCGTTTAATTCTACGTGAAGAGACACAATTTTCAGCAAGCTTAAAAAATATTGATATTATACAGGCAATCTTAAAACGCGCCAAATTGTTTTCTCCAATTACGTCGGCATATAATTTTTAACTTTTATAAAACAAAGACAACTCTTTCTACAAAAGGTTAAACTTAATATCAACATTTGATAAGTTCTACTGTAATATTCTTTAATCTATTCGAATAATCTTTAATCTAGTACAATATACAAAACGTAAAAAAATCGATGTATATGAATATATATATCATAGTATAGAAAACAATATTATTTCCTACACTAATTAAGTTTGATTGAGATCATAATTGTAGAAAAAGATATTTAATTATAAAGCGGTTAGATTGATAGCTAATTTAATAATCATGTATCAGCAATAATGAATACAAATATGAATTATAAGTCGAGATTAAATATAATTTATTGAAGCTATTATATAGCTAGTCATTTTCTTACTCGTAAACTGTTTTTATAAATCCACATTCTGCGTTGCTATTGACTTTTAGAGCTACCGAAATTTCTTCGACAAACTTAGGAGAATCGATCACATTACTTCTAAATCGGATCTGCAGATTCCGGCAGCGAGGAAGTGGTTTCACTTTGGAGAAGACGTCGGGTGGCGGAAATGGGACGTGTCGGGTATCGTCGAGTCCTAACAGACGCCGTAAACTGGATTCTTTATGCATCACCGTGTACCCGCTCGTAGCGTCGCAGATATTCGATAGATAGTAAAAGTCATTTCGGTGGAATCGATCGCGGTCCAGGAAAAAAAATGAAAATACGTAAAAGCGACGGAACTACGACGAGCAAGCCGCGGAATAAGTTCTGCTGTATTGAATTTCGCAACGTACGGAGCGTTTGCAAAGAGCCAAGTTAGTTTAGAAAAATAACTTAAAACTATTATACGCGTATATCGCCCATTATTGATTTAATATCTTCTTTTGTCAAAAATCTCTTTAATTAGAGAGTACGCCACGAATGATAGAAGTCTATCGATTTTATCGACAATGTATTGTTTTTTTTGTAGACAGCGCGGATGTGCAATACCAACGTCTCTTATAAAATATAATATTGGCAATTAATAAGCCCTCTGGAAAACTTCTATATAAAAACATGTGTTGAATTCATCGACACATTTTTCTTAACAATGCGTACTCTTATGTTTAATTTAAATATAATTTTAATCAAACTAAAATCAATTTAATGCATTCATCAGCGATTTCGTTCCTTTTGCGTAATCCTATATTGGCAATTAATGGCGTGATAGATTTCACGAGCATGATATAAGCAGGAAATAGTAAAATGTTACGCAGATAGAAGCACGCGAATAATAAAAGTCACGCGCACGATACGCAGAAAATGTAGACAGGGTTAATGGAAGAATGGTGTCACCAACATGGACGACACACCAGCCGTATCAGTACGTGTTAATTCGCTACACGCAACCCGCGTAGCGTTGATATTGAATCGTTACTTTTCATTTTCTTGGCCGTCGGGATAGTCGACGTCGACCCTCGGCGTCGTTCGTGCAGTCTCTGGCAGGTACGGTATTTAACTCTCTTGGATTATGAGGGTTTATGAAACTGGGCGCATAGGCTGAGATAAAAAAGCGCTTTAAGACGAAGCAATTAGAAAGACGGTTATTTTAATAAAGACCGTACAACCAAACGACAACTTTCTGTTTACGTGCTTTTAATATTTTTCAAGTTGAATTATATTCAGCGAAACTCGTACCAGATTTTTTCAATGTATTTTTTTCTTACTGCTTTTAACTGAGATAACAACATAAAATATCCTGTATAAAATTGCAATGTACGAAATATATCGCATTAAAAATATATTTTAACATGAAAACGCGGATATGTTGATTATAATGATAAATTTATTGAGTTTCTGCCAGTAATTTTTAAAAGTGGCATTAACATTTCATTATAAAGCTGACACAATATAGTCGAATGTAAAATTAACAATTTGTAATAAGTAATAAGTAATAAAGCGAAGAAATTCTGTTGTAAAGTGAAGTAGCAAAAATTCTTTATTATATTAGATATTCGCACGTACATTTTACAATACATATGCTAAAGAAATTAATGTAAATTGGTATTCGATTTTGATAACGCTTTTGATTTAACTGTTCGTGGGATTTGCGTCTCCGCGCGGACATATTTTTCGTAATTTTGCGGACCCGCATTTGAACGCCGATGCTAAATACATACCTCGAAAATCGATATAATCGAATGATAATTGAACCGAATTATAGCGAAATGTGCGAACAGAGGCAAAATATTCCGTCCCGCTTGATAAAGCATTTACGCCCACGCGGTGCTTTGTACGATTATCAGCCAGCCGCGTATCGTAAACTATTTTACAAAATATATTTGGAAGCGACATTGGGACGCCACAACTAAACGGTAAACTAACCGTAGCAAATAGTTTGCCGGATAGTATATTGAATACTGGTGTGTGTACAGAAGTTAAATAATCTGCGTTATTGTCCATTATATAGCAATTCTGAATATAAATTATCTCTACCCGGCTGATAGCTTCGTTAGTTATGGAATGAATGACAGGAGATAGTAGTTTGCACCGTATACACAGTATATATACACATTCAAATTCTAACAAATATAATAAAAAATAATATCTGCTCTGCTATTTCATTATTTTAATATACTTAACGTTTAATCACATTTCTAGAGATTTTCTGCTAGATTAGTTGTTTCAGAAAGAAAAAAGTATAATGTGTGTGGGCGTATAAGAACAAGTGTGACAAGAACAAGTAATGTTAACGGGGGAAAAGCGCAGCGCGGAAAAGTGCAAAGGATAAGGAATACGAAGCGGGGAATAAGTAAGTAAACGAGTGACTATATAAGTATAAGGAAACGAGTAAGTCTGGTAAGTAAGTAAGTTAGGATAGGACGAACGCGCGCGAGTGCCCAAGACGGCCAGTACACGAACACTACGGGGCCCCGCAGTGTGTCTGCAGCAATTTGCAACTTTTAATAGTTAGCGGGTTGCGAGGTCGTCTACCGGTCCAGAGCCCGTTGTTTTATGGTTTATAGGGAAAAAAAGCAAGTTTACATGTCGTAGTTTTGAACAGTTAATGCACACGCGCCTTATGCTGAACCCTGCCTCTTGCCATATTTATATATTAAAAGGTGAAGTTTCCATCCGATACGCCACTTTCGTATTACTCTAGGCGTATATCTAAACTTCCGTTTTGAATAAACCGATCGCAAAACGAGGTCGACCTAGTATTCTAACTGCCGCGCGAAATGACGACTATATCGATACCTCGTGTCCCATCAAGCAGCCTCGAGTCTGCACTATTTTGTAAATTTACTCGTCTAAAGGTTATATTTTTAATTGATTTTTCTTAAGATATTTGTTCACACACAAATAAAAAAATAGACGCAAAAAGACGATAATGCTTTTACAAAGTGTTTCCAAATTTTAATTTAATATTGGAAATTATACATACAATATTAATGTTTAATAATTTAAATTAAAGATCTTTACCTAAATATCTTTACGTAACTAATATAATTTTAAAAAATAAATAAAATATATCAAATTTGATGTGCTTTTCATTTAAACAATAATAAAATGCACGAAAATGCAAGAGAAAAAATCGATAGAAGTAAAACGTGCAATTAATATGATAACAAGTAGCAGTAAAATAGAATAAATTAAAATTTACATCACATTCACTGATAATAAAATATAATTTTAATCAGCAACAAAAATCTAATAGTTAATTATTCTGTCGTTTATTCTTACTTAATTTAATTCTCACAACAATTTCAAATAATCCTGCTGCTATGATCCGCTAAAAAGACATTCCTGTATTCACGAGTGCATGGAGGTGACGCGAGGAAAATCGGAATTTTTTATCGCCTTCGTCGCGTAAACAAAATCGAGGAATTTTCTGACTGGGCAAGTGTGAGATCCGTTTTGCCTTTTGCAGCCTACGTAGCAAGCTATGCTAGGAAGCGACAAATCTTGCCTGCAAACTATCGAACTGTTGCACAGAATATTGCGTACTTCGATACCGAGGGGGAGAAAGGGAATGGATCAGGGTGACACTTTAATGCGAGGCTTAGACCGCGATAGGGGAGCGATTACATATTACAGATGTGAAGGTTGAATTATTGCGAGCGAATATCGGCAGGAAATCGGGCAGAAATTGCAAGCTACTGCACTTTTGATCTTAGCCGGGCAGTCGCCTGCCGGTCAGATATTTATTGTCCTATTATCGTGATTGATGCGAGGTTCGCTGCCCACCGGCTAGTATCTTATATAAGTACATTTAATGGGGGTAAGGCCGTTTCGGACTTTCGCATGACGAAGGGCGCCGGTCCTATATTGTCGTTTAACGTTATGGCCGATACAGCGTCCAATACCGTGGGGTGGATTTGTAACGTTTTCTTACTTATGCCTTCTTATTTTCTAGCCACATTCCGCCACATGGCGCCATTAGTCGACGCGGCACCACTAACGCTTCTCGCCTGCTGCGGTAATAAGTCACGGAAATGCTATCGTAAGAAATTTACGGAACACTCGCTTTACTTCCCGCGCGTACGAGAAACACACTCGCAAACGGGGTCTCCCAGTAAACCCCGTGACAATCCGTGTCGGTTAAATCGTTAATTACGCTGTAAATATCAGTACTTGGAATGCTCGAGGTATATTGACTTCGCTCGTTTCTAGGTTCGGTCTAATTGATTCTTTTTACCGTCGCGACAACATATGACAACTATTTTGCGCGAAAAAGAACCAAGCGTCCCCTCGCAAAAGCTTAATACTTGTTATTCTTTCCGAGAAAGATAACTTTTTACAAGTTCACTCTATTCCAATCTAGAAAGTGTAATACATCTTTAGCTTCTTCTGAAATTTATAACACGGTGCTATTATTGGAAAAACTATATATCAAGTAAAATAAAAAAAAAGCAAAAAAAATCGATATCGGACAAAAGGCGAGTCGACAGATTAATGGTTAATTAACTGTTAATTGCTAATTAACTAATGTAAATAAATCAATCGCAGAACCGCACGTTAATCGTTAAAATAATCTATATAGGATAGGTATTTTTAGCTTACATATCAATACCCTGTAAGCAGAAAATTGATTTATAATGTCACTTTCGGTGCGACCGCAATAACAATTGTGATTTCAATAGTGCTTGAATTTCAATTATTCATTATTAACTGATTACGCTGATTGTATAAAATCGATACTGTGAGCTTCAGTCACAATTTATGAGTTATCCTGAACAGTGCTGGCGTTCATAAATTTGTGTAGATAGATTAAATATTCTTAACAATTTATTTAACCAAAATTCCATCATGATTACGATTAATTTATAGAGTAATAAAGCTTTTTCGTTCAGTTTGTATATAACTTATACAAAGAATTCTTTTCTACACATCATTAATTGTTACAACCCATTAGTTATAATTATTCATATCGTTGTTTCCAATTTTATAGAAAACAACAGTAGGAAGTGATAAAAAATTTGTAAAAATCAGACGCTGCGTGAATGTATTGATTCTATTCCAAACAAATAAAAACATAAAAATATACAATAACAAACCAAGTAACAAACAGATTTTGAGGAAATTCCTGAGGAAATAATTAAAATGGAAAATAAATGAAATGGAGAAATGAGTAACATCCATATTTATAGTCATTACATAAACCTTGTATAAAAAAGTATACTTGAATTTAATTGAAAATAAAATTTTATATCTCGAGAGACACGTACATTCTTTATTTGTGAGCACGAAACTCAACGATGCAATGTACAAATTTACTGTTTCTCAGTCTTTCAATAATTTTATTCTTATAATATGTGTGTGTGTTGTAACTCGAACACCTTTCTGAGCATCCAATATACATCTATAGATTTTTACAAATTCATTAAGTATACTTCAAACTGAAATAAAATCGGTGTTTCCCAATTATGACACGCAGCAGCGAAATTATTTAATAAGAAATATTAAGAGCAAATAAATCCACATTCTAGCCACGTCAAAATTAATGTATATATTTGAAGAAAATAATTGTTAAACGCATAAATTAGTTGTAAATAATTAATCTCGCAAGTATCGAATAACATCACAAATAATAAATTATTTACTTCATGGTTGCTCCGCCGTCGCTTGATATATACCTCCCGGACATCCTTCCTCCTCTCAGATTTCTCTGTTACACTCACACGACACTCTCACTCGCGGAAATACAATTAATTACGATCGCGCACGTACTAATTATCGGAATATGACGATTACGCAGCATTTTGCAGAACTGTTAATCAGATGCGATGCGCACTTTCTTATACTACTGCGACAGAAAGAATTACGTGAAAAAAAAAAGAGTATATAGTCGCACGAAGTTACGATCCGTTCGATACTTATAATTATCTCGCAAATTAGAGATGAAGGCTTTTCATTAATTGCTAGCATTTAATTTATAGGCGCGTTCGAGCAGGCAAAGCAGCTAGCCCGTGATGGAATATGATTGATTCTTAATTCCGGATCCAGCCTATATCACATTTAATCGCTCGGCTATAGTTGCTTCCGGCTCAAATGTACCCTTTGTTACACGGTTGAGAAATATTAAAATACGGAATCTCGATTACTATTATTTATTTCCCAATTAAACAGCGTGACGTTGCTTAAATCGAAATCGATCCGTTTAAGCGCACCTATAACGTTTCCTTAATAATTCGAAAATGATTATCGGCATCTTTTATGTCGATACCATTTTATTATCCTATCCGACAATTAGCAGCGCATTACTCCGCACTTTTAAATAATAAACAAAATTACGTTTAAATTGATAAGACATTCAAGGCGCTATGTAAAATATATTTGACTCTATGTATTATTAAAGAAATAACTGTTAGAAAAGTACGCCAATAAAATATAATTTATATAATTGCTTTTATCACCATTCGAAAGAATAGGTTGCGTGAAATATTTATTTTAATAAATAGCCTTTACCCCGATACGTGAGTCGTCAATCGCAGTATACATATTTTCGCTCGTAAGAAATACTGCTTGCAGAACTTCTTCAAGATTTTCGTACTTTATCTTTTTTTTACAAAGAAGAAAATAGAAAATTACTGCAAACGTTATTATTATTAAATTATTCAATTAATGAATTAATATTTCCTATTATCAGATTATCGGAAGATTATTGTGTAATTACATATGTAACATAATATGGACGATACAATATAGATTATGTGTCATCAAAAAATCGAGATTGTTATAATTAGATATTAATTATATTGCGAATGTGCAATATCACCTTTGAAAAAGTAAATGTAAAATGCAAGACACCGAATATATTTCAAAATTATATTATATAAAGTATCTAGTATATTCAGAGTAAAGAGTAATAAAATAATATTTCAGAGTGACGAAAAGTTCTCGAGTCTCAAGAAATTTTCTATCTAGCCAATCAATACGCTTAAAAAATTTGTCGCGTATGACAAATGAAATATTACTCTTTAGCGTGTGGCCTTGTTTGCTTTGATATACCCCGACAAGTATCAAAATACGTTTCCGTAATTATTATGTGATTATTATTTAACGTTTTATCAATTTCTAATATTTCACGCAACCTATTCTTTCGAATGATGATAGAGCAAGCAATTATATACATTATTATTTTATTGGTATACTTTTCTAATAGTTCGTTCTTCAATATAATACATGGAATCAAATATATTTTACATAGCAGCGTAGGCAAAGCTGTCTTTATTGTTACTCGCGCGGCACGTTTCGAGTCGGCAGGTAACGACGCGAACAACTGCGTCTATCGCTCGAACCGAACTGACCGTTATAATGCCGTGTGACGTCACGCCAGCCTAATTTCACGCTGCTATGCGGCGATTGCGGCGAAGGATATATTGTTCCCCCGCGTAATTCCCGCGAAATCGAAACTTTCGAGAAATCCGTGCGGTGACGCGATAGGACGCGATTGCATGGATTTGCATACGCATCGAGACGATCACCCATCGATCCCGACGACTCCGGATACTCCGGACACTCGTCCGCGCGCGAAACTTTTTCTCGATCAGCAAACAGACGTGAGAAACGCGGAGCAGGCGCGACACGTATACACGAAAAGGGAAGAGCGCGGGGAGCGGGGGCGAGAACGTCACTTTCAGAAAAGCCGGGCGAAATAATCGAAAATAATAACCGTCTATCACTCGACCAAAAAGCACAGCACTCCGATCCGTTTATTTATATACGCGAGGTTTGTTTTCGACAAATAGAAAGAAGCGAGTGGCGACTTACTTGCGTATCGTCGAACCAGGAGTACCTCCGAGATTCGCCATATGCAATGATTGAACAGGTAGATTGTGTTGCCGCCGCCTTCGAACGTCGCGAGACGCGTTAATCGCGATCGCGCGGACCATCGCGGCATCCGTGCACTCGAGACGATCGCCCGTCACTCGAATCGTCACTATCCCGACCCACGTTCACACGCGAGATTCACATCCGGCGGATAAAAAGACGCGAGAACTGCGAGAAGTGCGTGGCGGCCGCAACTCGTCGTCGAACCTTCTCGCTACGCGTCGGCATGAATATAGCCGTTAATTATCGGAAGGAGAGGGGAGGGGTACGTTCGTGAAACGTTCACGCGGCGAGCGGCGCCCGCGGCGCCCGCGCCGGCTTCATTGAATACGAGCGATATTACACGAAAACGACTAAACACGCAAGATCGAAAAATGAGTTATATACGTATGCGGCTGGGTTATTGAAATAACGCTTTGGAGTTTAGTTATTTTTTCAAAACGGATTAACTCATTTTTGCGTAATGTTAAAAGACACCGCGTATGAATTTTGCGTTTACAATCACGCGAGAGCGGCATTATTTGAAATTAGCCGCGCGTGAATCACAAGTTTCGCATTCCCGTTCATCGCACTCGTCGAAGTCGTCGTCGTAAACCGAAAAACGATTTATCTATTATTTCGTAGGGAAAGATCGAATGTGGGAGTTAAAAAGTTCGCGTCGCTCGCGAGCCGTCGCTCTGCAGTCGCTGGTAAGTATACCCTGGCCGTTTATATCGCCGGAGTTGTTTACGTTTTTTGGACACCCGGCTTTCCTGGATTCCTGGAAGCCTCGCGCCCAGCGCCCCGCTCCCCACCCCTCGCACCGGCGAGACGCTCGACGGGACGTATACCCTTCCCCCCACTCTTTTCAAATTTTTCCTATTCACTGTATATAGGCGCGGGCGCGCGGCGGGCGGCGGTATTGGTGCGAATTCGGAGCTATGTTCAGGCCGCTCCGCGTTTCTCGCCTTCTCTAACCGTCGATCGATCGTGAATCTTCCGGCTCCGGCCATAGGCCGTATTGGCGACGCCGCGACGAAAGGAGACAGGTGCCATTGTGATTAAAGAAGAAGGAAGATCGTGTGTGAATCTCATCCAGCGAACGAGAGTGTCGGAATTGAGCGACGGTCGATCGTCTTGTCACGTATGTAGATCCATATCGCGTCTCTCGATGTTCGCGAGTGCAGGCGTCGAATTAATTGATTTGTCGCAGCAGGTGAATTTCGTGGCGAATCCGCGTCTCTTTGCTCGCGCCGAGAGAGTGAATCTTGTCGGAGTAACGTATATCTACCGTCATTGCGCGTACAGTGAATTTCGAAAGTTTCCGTTCCACACGCAGGTGATTTTCGGAGTCGCGAAGAGTGTTCTCTCGATAGGCCCGGGTTCATCTCGAGACAATGTGTACACACTTTTTCCGTTTTTCCGTACGATCGACGTGTCTCTCGACGTTCGCGAGTGGCGTCGAATTAATTGATTTGTAATCGAGTAAACGCATCTACCGTCGTTGCGTATATCGAACTTTAAAAATTTCCGTTTCACACGCAGGTAAGATATTTGTGTCGCGGTCGTCGCGGAGCGTTTTTCTCGGAAGAGTCGCGGCTTCTCGGTAACGTCTCATTTATTTTTAGATTAAAAGTACGGAATAGTGCGCGAATTATCCGATCGAATAATTCATATAAACGATATCATCAGCACGAAAGAGATGTCGATATTACAAATTCTCGAGTATTAAGGAAACGTTGTGCAGGTGCTAAATCGATTCCGAGTTGAGTAATAATTATTGACTCCATATTTTAATTTTTTTATCGTATAACATAAATTTTATGCTTATAAACGGACAATTAATGTATGAAAATGCGTTGCCTCTGATTTACGAAATATCACGAATGTCGAGCGTATAGAATCGTATAATCGTACTTTTTCTCTTCGCGATTATAATTTTTCTATTATAATATAATCTAAGAATGTCTGTGCGTATCGCGTTTGACTAATATCCGGAATATCGCAAAATGCCACGCACCAATAGTTATATTCTAATAATTTGTAGGTATATACGTACGTGCAACCGTGCTTTCGCGAGCGAGTGCTATATGAGTGCAACAGTGAAATCTGAGAGGAGGAGGAGGCCTGGGAGGCATCGGGCGACGGCAGAGCAACCACGGAGTGAGTAATTTATCTTTTATTACTTTATTTGTTATTTGCGAAATAAATTGTTTATCATTATTTTATACGCTTATAACTTTCTTAAAATCTTAATTATCTTGGGCGCTACTATAATTTGGATTTATTTGTATTTTGCAGCTCGACATCTTTTATTCAATAACTCTGCTGCTGCGCATCGTATCGGTGAGTGACAAATTTTATTATATTTTGATTTGAGATAATGGATTTTTGTGGTTGATGCATATAGGACATTTGTAAATATTCGTATGTATATTTTAAATTTTAAAAATAACAATATTTTACAAATAATGACGTGCAAATATAATATCTCATAGATCCATTATCTTAAAACAGATGGATTATAACAGATTAGCGCTAATATTTAATTCTGGAACATGCAACTGTCGATTAATTGTGCAAAAATGTGTAAAAAGCTCTAGTGCGTTATCGATATATTCATTTAGCAGCACATTTTGGTGCTTATATAAAATATTAATTACAAGATACACTAGAGTCACTTAAAATGTATAGAACATCTCAAGTACAGGGAGGGAATAATAGGAATGCTTTTGCAAAGTGAGTTCAGTAAAAAGCAATACCTAAACTAGAGATTAATTAAAGTTAAAAATTCTCATATGCTATATATACATTTATAATGAAAATATTGAGGTGCTACGAAGTTAGTTTTTAATGATACAGTTAAAGCTTTCCGTCGATTCTGTTACGCGTCTGTGAAATCGCCTCTAGCTAGGATCGTATCTATTTTTTTTATTCGCATTGGCTATAAGTCAACGGCAGTACGCTCTTTGTAACTGCATCGGACAGCTCCATGATTACGACTGCATCCCCAGATACGCGTGTGCGCCTCGAGATCCGGAAGCGTTTTAGTACATCAAGTTTTCTCCCGGTTTTCTATTTATTCATTGACCAAACCGTTTATCCCACGCAGTGTCGCACGTTGGGCGCGCCCAAGTTTCCTTCCGGTTTTCTTGTTCGAAAAGTTAAGGGAACAGTACCAAATCCTTCGTGCACATGCCGCGCGAGCGTTTGTTTCGAATGCGGGTGTTAGCCGCATACGTGTACACCGTGGTGGAGTTTCGGTCGGTGGTCGGATAGGGAATATACACAAGATATAGAGTAGGAGAAAGAGAGGGAGAGAGGGGGGAGGATGAAGAACGAGAGGAAGGACCCTTCTCCTCAGGTTATTCGCGTGTATCTATATGGATGCGATGTGGTAGTTGTGATGGCGATAGTGATCCCGTTGGTGTGCACACTCCGTGTAGACGGAGGAATATTTCGCCATACCGCGCTACCTTATGATATATATGATTATGCCGCGTGCCCTCCGTTCATATCTTATTATGTATTACCACTACTGTATACACAGTCGCCTCACTCGTCCGCTTAGAGTCTGGATACTTCAAGGACCAAAGTGGCTTCGGTTTGTCCGTCGCCGCAGATCGTCCGCTCTTTATCGGAACGGATTTGAATGCGAGAATCACGATCGCGGATACGAATATGTCGAATAGATGTATACAAAGGCTGGGAAAGGATAAAATACGGGAGGAAGATATGTGAGATGTGGAAAAAATAAATATAAGAGTTTGATCCGTTATAACAAAACCAAGATTCTGGATTCTTTATCGAGCTAAACACAGAGCTTTGAAAGGGCATAATGAATATATGGAATTATTCACTTATTTTATTCTCTACTTTTATTTTGGTTATTATTAAAATACATAAACTTTGATCTAAATTGTTAGCGTGGATCGTGCACAAAACCTCTTGAAGTTTTTACATAGTTATTTCGACAATAATTTGATTACCTGCCCTATATGTGTGATCGATGGTTTAAAAGCGTCTTCCTATCGCGTTTGTAATTGCAAACTCGCCTGTCGTTATTTAATCGAGTGTCAAACGCGGTAATCGTCGTTTTTGTATTCTCTATCGCGAGTAATTACTCGTACACGAATTTAAATACCAGCAGCTAATGCGCTGATATTAACGGTTAACGGAACGCTGAATATGGTTGTACAATAGACATCGTCAACGAAGATATGTAGCCTCAATAAAATTTAATAAAATATGACGTAACAACGCGATATGGCCCTAATGTAGATATAAAAATGATTTAAAGCATTCGTACATAGATGTATTTCTGGAATATGATAGATCTCGTGATTTTGAATAAAATAATTAGTTACATTCGTAGACAAAAGATTTATTACGATAAAATACAAAAAAATTAATTTTGATCTTAATACATTTTACATTTTAATATGGCGATCAAAAATTTCATTAAACACGAGATAATAAAGTTTATATAAATAAATATTATCTACTCTTTTTTGTATTTTTTCGATAGTTTCATACATATTCTGATTTATTTGATCATTAGGCAACATTGTAGGCAGGAGAAATTTCGTTTAATACAACCCTCGTTTCACGGATAAATTTACAACCGCCCCTCAGGGAAACATTGATTCGTGTACAGTAGGTTACTAGCAAATATGCATTCCATGCATATCCGAGATCGACCATAGCTTAAATAATAAAAGATCAATTCCCATATATCACTTTCTATTAGTACGTCCCTCGAAACGCACGTGCGTCATGCATCAACTCAATCCATTCTAAAGATCGTTTAATCCTAAACGAAAGTGACTAGTCCCTGGAGAAAACGAAATAGTCAAATATTTATGAGAAAACCAAAAAGATCTATCAGCGAATAAATGTTTTAAACGACGCGAAGTTTAGATAAGTTAAAACTTTGACTTTGCCAAACTTTATTATTTTATAAAATTGCGTAATCCACTAATTTACATAATTTTAACGTAATATTTTATATAATGTTCTTAAAATCTATATCTCCAAGCATGCACGTGTATGAAAAAAGTTTCATCCATTTATTGGATTTTTTAATTCATTGTTTTATAAAGACAAATATAAATTTACTTGCAAATAATCGTGCTGACAAAGCAGGAAGATGACGGAAAATGACTTTAAACGCGACGGCTCTTTCGTTGAGTGAATTTTGCATGTTACACTCTCGGTGACCCGCGTAAAACGCAGTTTGGCCATAGTTGCTCCGGTAGCTCGACGACGAACGATGCGCTAGGCATTCCTGACAGAAAGCACGTACGCGTTCGCTAAGGTTAAGCGAGAAAGCTTGACGCAAGCTTTTGGCGGAAGCCTCTCATCGTGAACACCCGTCCCGTGGAATGCGTTCCTCTTCAAGTGGCTCCTCGCCTCGCGAAACATTCTAAACGCGTGGCCCGAGAGTCGCTCCACGTGCACGTGCAGTCAGAGAAGCGAGTGTTTATTTCGTCCGAGAAATGCGTTTTCTAGATCTACGTATCTTACGATACGAGATGACCCGCGTAAAACGCATTTCGGCAAGTAGCTCGATTGTCATTAGTGCTTGTTCTTCAATCAGTAACTTCTAAAAATACAGATATCATAGATTCTAATTAATTATGTCGGAAATATTTTTTAATGATTTGATAAAATATATATCTTGTATCACAGAAAAAAATTATTTTTGTTACTATAAATAACGTACACTCCTATTGCATTGTTAAGAAATAAAATTAGATACAATTAAAATTGGATAAAATTAAAAGTTCACTTAAAAATATAAGACATTTTATTTGATTTAATAAAACTTATGTTATACATATATATATATACATAATGTTTTTAATTTTGGTGCTTAGAACAAATAATCACATTTAATATAATAGTAAAGAATATAAACTAAAATATATAAATTTGAGGAAGTGCAAATTTCTCAAAAGAATTCTTAGAAACAATTTTGTTTCTAAGAATTCTTATGATTTTAATATCGGACAATGTAAAATTTATTTTTCCTACGAACTTATAGGATGCTACTTCTACTTTACTTTGCATGTATAAGATGTATATGAATAGAAAACTGTTTGCGAACCGAGATTGCTGTGGGATTTCTCCGCTTGTATGTTTAAAGCTCGATAGAATGCGTATATCGTCATTTATTGCTTGGCTGAAGTTAAAGAACAAAAGTTTACTTTAGAACTGTGTCTCGGAATTGAACTCAAAAATTTCTGTTTAACTTTAGTTGATCGACTTCAATCTACTTAAAAATAAACGAAATTTTTACTAGATTATTATTTGATCAGATAATAACAAATGATAGTAAACTAGAGGCTTTCAAACTACGATAGTAAATACAACCATGTAAGAAACTCTTGCTAAGCGAAAAAGTATCGAAATAGTAAAACGAGAAAATTATTTGCTCTAGTTTGTTCCGTACTGCTATCAATTGGACGCACTCTCTCTCTATCAAGTTTTAATTCTTTTCTCTTCTTTAAAGCGTTTAAAGGTACAAAGTAAATTTTTCTATTGGAAATATATAATCAATACTTGTGCTTGTGTGTGCGAAGATAGGTGTTATACTTTTTATAGTGCGAAAGTATCGTTTTACTTTGTAATGTGACATAATTACAAAAATTATCAGGAAGTTACGCATTAGACAGGTCTGGGAATAAAACTTTATATCGTTCGTTCGTGATTGTTCATAATGACATTACGATGTAATTACGTCGACGATATTAAGCTTCGTAAAAGTTATCTGTCTGGATTCTCATGGGAACTTACAATCATAGTTTTGAATCTGATGACGTTTCTGACTACGCACTTCTTTCATCTTTGAAGAAAAATGAAAGAAAATATATTAAATGCACAAATACAATTTTTTACATAACATACATACGTACTTTTATAAAACTATAATGATTGTGCATTTAATTTTTTAATATGATATATTTATAAAAAATAATGTAAAATATTCTGCTACAACTTTGACATAAACATATTTTATTTCTTTCGATAGAATTAAAAGTAATTGAGAGATTTCTTTATTTAATCAAAATTATAGATTTATAATTGTGGCATGTAAGATTTTTATGTATTATTATAAACTAGTGCGGAATATTATTAATCATCAATAAAATATTGTCGGAGTAGCCATTCAGAATGATAGATCTCTTCAAGTTTGCTGTCTTAAGCGTATCCTTCTTTAGCGAGGCTTTAAAGATAACAAGGAATCAGGATAAGAAAAAGCGAGGACTTTAAAACATTCGCGTGTACTTTTAACGGCCTTCCAGAGAGATGCTGACAGTGGATAACTCCTTTGTTTCCTTCATTGCGACCCTCTAGTCGCCCTTTAGCATGAAGAAAAGGCGACAGCAGCGAACGAGTCTTTGAGTGGCAGCAACGAGGGGAAAAGGTGGCGAATGCAGCAGTTACGAGAGTCAAACGCCGAATACTTCCGTCGATATTTAAATTCCGCATCAGGACGAGGACGACAGCGACGAAACCGACGCAGACGGGTCACGGACGTCGTTTCTCTGACTTTGATCCTCTCAGTAATTACATTCTTTCGGTTTGAAGGCGCGTGGTTGTACAGAGAACCTTCGAGACGTTTTCGTCGTAGCGCCTTCCCCAAAAATCTTTTCTCCGTCACTCGTCTCTCATGGCATACGTAGGTATAAGCCGCGTGCAACAGTCGGCACCTTTGTGCACAGCGACACGTATTCGCATGCCATGGATCCTGCCACGTAATCCTTTCCGTATATAAGGATATTGGCCTTGTACGCTTCACGATAAATTCCTGCGCGCTTCTCAAGTATTATAATTGGGATATTGTTTTTCTTTTTTTGTAACGCATGATGTATCTTTAAGAATATGTGTTTTTGCACATTTTTACGCTTAATAATTTCATTTGAATTAAAATGGTAGGAAAACTAGATTTGTGATCGTAAAAACTTAATCAATAATAATCATGTTTCATTGCTCGTTACACAACCATTGAAGTCTTCGGTAAGTTATACTTACAATTACAGATATCAAAATATAAAAAAATCCTAATTTTTTATTGCATGAGTAGTTGTCTGTTAATGTTAGCTAACTTGATATATTGATCAAGTTGCAATAAAAAGTTACAATTTTTTTCATATTTCGATACCTGTAATTGTTTGCAATTGCTAGTGCTATATAACTATGTATTTGAATTAATGAATGCAATATAAATTGATTTTCTATCATTTCTATTTGGTGAATTTGGCTTTATAACGCAATTTCACACGTAAAAAATGATAAAATTGATAAAATTTATTTATTGATAAAATTTTGCCGGAATGTCTTTTGCAATATAAGTAACGTATATCGATCCGTCGACGGTGACGATCATTCCCGAATGTAGGAATAAATCATGCGTGTTTCAAGCTATATGTCATTCGCGGTGAGGTATCAGCCAGGAAATGGTTGTTTCGATACATACGTCGCAGTGCAGGATCTAGCGTTCTGCCTTCCCTTGGGACTATCGATTTACGAGTTTCCCACCTGGGCAAACGAGAAGTTTAAAAAGACTAAGAAAGTTCCTAACCATCATCCTTTCTCTGTCAGACGC
Organism: Temnothorax americanus; assembly: GCF_048541705.1. NCBI lineage: Eukaryota > Metazoa > Arthropoda > Insecta > Hymenoptera > Formicidae > Temnothorax > Temnothorax americanus. The sequence goes on along the minus strand of NW_027509307.1, from coordinate 1,771,847 downwards.
GCGCAATATGATATCATTAAGAGTTTACACAAACTTCGCAAGCCGGATTATAACTATGTAACGGAAAATATCTTATCGTAGTTATTTATTTGGAAATATTAAAATTAACAATGGAAAGCAATGTTTCGTTGTTATAAATACGTTACGAATATATAGTTAGTGAGATAAAAATAAATATAATCGATAGAGTAACTTCAAAGAGCAATATGTTTTTATTATAATTTCGCGCGTTTTACTTTTAACGTCGATTTCACATTGAAAATTATATTGAAAATTGCTTTATCATCCACCCGTATGTTATTTCTAAATGGCAGTAAATGGTCTCATTTACATCAGACAATTTAATTATGAGAAACTGCGGCACGTTTTAATACCGTTTTATCAAAAGCGTCTAAAATTGAATTTGCTTCATATAAATGGCGGGGTATATTCACGATCTTTAGGACTCTTTGGAATGTGTCATTTCGAAACAAATTGAGTTTTTTAAAGATACGTATTATACGTATCTACATAAAGATGCAATTTTTATTCTAAGATTCGTACATTCACAATGTTCGTATCAGTCTGAACAATTTCATAACATGCACAAAGTGACAGTACAGGGCAACAGGGTAGAATTTCATGTTAGGCCTGGAAATTCTTTTGTATAGAAAAAACTTTTATGGTAAATGGTTTTAAAGCATTAAAGCATTCGTCGGACTTTATTGCGCATGTATTATATTTTGTACATACTCTTAAATTATACTTAAAGTTTGATGAAAAATGGTAGAGCGTAAAAGATTGAGACGGAAAGAAGAACGGGCAGGGCATGGAAATAGGGGAAGACGAACTGAAAAAAATAACAAATGAGTTGATGTGAGAGAGAGAGAGAAAGCAAGAGAAAGAAAGAGGGAAAGAAAGAAAGATGAATAGAGAGAAAGATAAAGAAAAAAATAGAGAGAGAGAGAGAGAGAGAGAAGAGAAAGAGAGAGAGAGAGAAAAGAAAAAAGAAAGAAGAGAGAAGAGTGGATGAAAGAGAAAACGAAAGAGAGCGCTGTACTCTATACGGCTTCTCGCGGATTGCAAGAGAGCGAGATTGACGTGAATATCCGCTCTCTGCTCAATAAAACACGCGAAACAAAAAGCCATCGTAAAACATCGGTTTAAACTTTCATGCGAGTCTGTCCAGATGCTTCCGTCGTTTTCCCCCTTTCCCGGCCCCTATCCTCTCAACAGTCCCTACCCTTACTTCCCCTGATTCTGTAGACTTTACCATGGAAATTTTTCTCGCGAAAGAATTGCCGGGCCTAAACACGCGGGTTCTACCTTTGTCGTTTTATGCCTACATTCTTTAGAACAGGTATCTGATAAGAATGGACCAGCTCGAAGGCTACATACCTACCTATAATGTGTTATTCTAAAATATCGCCTTGTTTTAAAAAATGGTATGATAACATTAGGTTATCGTTATCGTAAATGCGTGTATTCAGCATATACGCATGCTTTGTTATAAAATCTAAATTTGTAGAATTACCAGTACTAAATTAGATTCGATAAATGTGAAAATAACGATATAATTAATTACAGCATGTACGATATTAAAACGATATAAATAATTATATATATTTAAATTATATAGGTATGTGTTGTGTGTGTGTGTGTGTGTGTGTTATTTAAAACATCGAAAAATAATATATATTTTAAAATATAATCCCTGAAACAAACATCATTTTATATAAAATTGTTGACGAAAGAGAAGATGCCCCATTATTATGTCAAAATATATCTTTTGTTAATTTTACATGCGCGTTAATTTTACATGTGATGATACGGTATGAAATGATACAATAATATTTATATCATACGAATTCATTCGCTGAAAGCTGAAGTGTTGTTTAAAATGATATACAAATTTATTAATGATGTTATCATTTCTGATAACTATTAATAAATTACAGGATTCTCTTACCGGAGATACGCGTAAAATATATCTTATACCTACGTAATAATTCATTTGGTCCGATAATCTATATCCTTTACTTATACATTGGATAATATAAAAAAAGAATATTTATTCCCTTACATTTATATGCTGCCATTCTCAGAATATTTTAAGGGTATGAATTAAAAATAATATATTTTATATGTATACTGAAACCCAAAAAAATGTCTAGCTGTTCCAGTCCGAGACAAGCTTTTATGCTCGAAACAAAAGAAATTTTATCTCTAATCTTACGGGATGTTTCTTAACTAGTCGAAGCAAATGAAGGAGATAACGTTCTGAGAAAAGAGCTTTCTTTTGGATATGAACCTCTCTCTTGAACAGAAGCAGCAGGAACCTTTTGTCTACAAAATTGAATGAGAAAAACATGTCGTATTTTTGCATCGCTTGAGCAGCCGGTCTTTGCTTCTTCTTATTTGTTTTATTCGTGCTACCGCACCTTCGCGTGGCTCAGCTCTTGATCCCTCTGTCCTATTTTAATAAGAGATTACGCGGTAGTACGAAGTCATCTGCGTTCTTGTCTTTATTCTCTCGGAACTAGTCAACCGTATTATACGCTCCGTGTCTTAATGCCGTCTCGCGTCTTTTGTACAGTGAAGCGGGAAGTGCATAATTAGTTTTATAAGATGCACAAGCATTTGTCACTGCACAGTGCGGAAAGCCGGATGAAGATCTCAAGTAAAAACTCGGAAAGAGAAGATTGATCTCGAGTTTGTATTATACATAAATATCACGTAAAATATATTTAACAAACACTTCACGAATAAATACGAGATTATTATACGCAAACCAAATATGTACGTATAACAATTTATATAGCATCAAATGTTGGTTATTGTAAACGTGTTATGTGATATTACTTTATCCGTTATTTTAGTCACGATCAGTTATACGTCATTCATAAAATTTATTGACGGAACATTCACTTCGCATATAAAAACAAAATTTGATTTTAAAACGTATGATACGTATGCACAAAATAGCGATAATCGCACGTCCGAGTTTTTATCGTCCCACCGGTACGTTTGTACAGATTGATGTTACAAATTCTGTCTTATGACTCTTCAATCATTATGGTATTACGTACTGTGTCATGTGCACAAAAACGGATTACGAGCTGTCAGATGCCGTAAAGCGGTGTCTGCCATTAATTCGGGAGACTTATTCTTACTATTTCGAGAAAAACTAGCGATCAATTATCGTATTTCCGTATATATTGCCATATGCGCGGGTATCCCTTTATGCAAGTTCCTCATATGATACTTATATTTCTACGGCGCATCCAACGATGCTAGAGTGTGGTCCTTTGAGTCGTACCGCGGATGAATGTCAACCGAGACGGATTCGAAAGTACTGTGTAATAAAAGGATTGTGATTCGATCAGAGAGCATACGACTGAAATGGCGAAGGGGATGAACTACCGAAGATGTTACCTTTAGTGCTCGATCGTACACGTGCTAGTTCTACTACATACATATATCTTATGAGAACACGGCTGACTCTACTGTCTGTTTCTACTGCCTGCCTGTCTCGAACGCGTGGATATTTTGCATTCGAATTTTCTTCCGCTTTGAATCTTTTTCGATTTTTTTTTGTAGTGCGTACAACCGACGTGCCCTTTGTTTTTATTACATCGACGTGTATAGGAGATAAATTTAGCTCGCACACATGCGACGCAGAAACCCTTTACACTTCAAATTATTACTCGCGAGAATTAAATAGTTATTTTCTAGAAAAAAAAACTGTTTTGTAACTGCAATATGTAATATAGTTATATTTACAATAATCGAAATGCAATACTTAAATTGTATTTAAAAATACGGTATCAAAATTTAATATATAGATTTTGATTATAAATACATAGATGGATTTAATCGCAATTTGAGAAATGTTCTCATCGTGTATTAGATATGACGGTTATACATTAATAAAATCGTTTCTGAAAAGAAGGAACATGCACAAATAACTGCCATGAAATTGGATGCTTCGTATCGCAATCGCAATTACGGAAAATTCAGCTATAAAAAGAGGAAGACCACCAGAAGAACAACCATTTCCTGAAAATATCTCGTCCGTGAAGTTAGATTCAACTCGATGAAACGTTTGTTTTTAACGCATTGACCGTATCTTTGTTTCTCAACGACCCAGAATAATTTGTATGATCGCCAGAGCATGATAAATCAGTTTAAATTATCTTCTCAAGGAACTTAAATTATAAGCAATATACAAAACAATTACTCCATAAAAAATAATAAATTGTAATGCTTTTATTCTTAACAAATATTACATTGTATTTAGTTGAACATAAGTTGTATAATTACAAGGTTTGATTGAGATAAGTGGATCCTTTGACTCTAATTTATGTATATTGTGTAATATACAATATATACATATATTTTGATCAGAACTAATCTATACGTTACTAAAAAAATGACTGATATATTGAATCGTATAAATATAATACACAATAAACGAATATGTGCATAAATTAGAGTAAATCCATACTTTAACAATTTTATACTATATTTTATGGGAAACTTTAATTATATAAATTTTGCACGTTTGTGGAACGGGGATAAAATTATGAACATCATAATTATATGCAATTATTACATCTAATGTAACTTCATTATTGCAGTGCAAAAGTAACATATTATTTATTGTTGATTTTCAACAATATTTTATTCTAATATATCAATGACCTTTTATCGAAAATCATATACTTATTCGTTCTGTTATTAATGCATTAATAACATATACAAATGTGCATATCTGTTTAAGTGTTAAATTATAATATGTTTTCCTTTTGTAAATATATGTGTAGTATTGCATGGTAAATTTATATATTAAACATTTTATCACTATAAAATAATACATGCAATTAACGTGTGATTTGAAACTGACAATAAACGATAAAAGTTATTATTTCATTATATTAGTGGAGTAATGGCAGTTACAATATAAAATAGTAATTACGACACTCCGAGATAAAATCCAAGATTAGATAATATTATAAAGTATAAATAAGTTTTTATGAAAAAACAAATATATACGGCTATTATTATTAAAACATTAATGCATAAATTAGTCATATTTTTAAAAAATATACAATGATAGATGTTCCTACAGAATATATCCAATAAATTAAAAGCAAAAGTTGCAAAAATATGAATAATATCGGTAATAAACTTTATGCAAAGAGAAACAGAAAGTGGAAGACACGTGCAAGAGAAAGAACATGCGAAGATTTCTCTTAGGCATCGACAACGATCGCGCGCTATGAGTTTTCAAATACGGTTTGTACTAGCTTTCGCAGTTTGCACAGCGTGACCGCGTAGAAGCGCGTTTTTCTGAGCGTTTACCGATTGGACCACCTTGGAGGCTGCGCGGCCGGGTCAGTTTGATATTGGCCGGCGCACCAGAAGATAAGCAAACCTCTGTGCTTTGCTATTGGCGAGGGGCGGAGCCTGCCGAAGCTTTCACGAAAGCTTCCGCGCTCTCTCACTCTTACTTACCCCCCCGTTTCACCCTATTGCATCATGTAGTTCTCACATTTCCCCTCTCACCCTCATTTCCGCTCTCTGTTTCATATATAGACGTCAAGCATCTCTCCCTGTTTTTTTCTCTCTCTCTCTCTCTCTCTCTTTCTCCTGAAGCTACCTTCTGTAATTGTATAGTCAAAGGTTTTTAATGAGAAAGGGAAGCTATTGCACGATTTAGGACACAATAACCGTAAGTTCTTTTCTTTCGGAGATTTTATCCGCATACAGCCCGATCGCTCTTAAACCACCCCGCGCTATGCCACCAGGTGCCACAATACATTGAGCGCCCGCCAACCAATCGCACGTTTCCAATACTTGCGGGGCTGCGATCAAGGCAAAACGCGATGAACGAAGCCGATACGTCGCGTTCGTCAGGAAAGGGTCAATTGTTTCCTGTGCTTTTTTTCTACCGATATTCTGTGTATTTACGAGCTTCGTCGGATATCCGGTTCGCTATTGGTCACCGCAATAAATAGGTTGGGTATTTTAATACAGTTGACAAGGGTATTACTTACGAAACGAAATTAAGGCCTGCAGTTGCATGTTTTGAATTAAAATGTATTCAAATAAGTTTATTTCAAGCTAATAAAATGCATTATTAAATTTACGTTAGTCATATTGCGGTATTTTACTATCAGTATAGTATAGATCAACAGTGAGAGGACACTGATGTCTATCACAGTATATCTTTCACTTATTTCAGTAGTATATATCAATAGTGAGCAGACGCTCACTAGTACTATAATCATAACGCATTTTCTCTTATTTTAACAGGCTTTGATGTTTAATATAAATCTGTAACTATTAAAAGAAAAGATTTTTATTAAAAAAAAAAATGTCTTTTATAGTTATACAGTACTTTGTGCTACACGGAAAAAACGGTTTTGCTGAAGTGTCTAAAAATTTAGCTAGATACAGATTTGAAAATAATTTTGTTGCACCATCAAAATAATTATAATAGGTCGCTGAAGTATGATGATAATACTGTAAAAAATTTTGATATTTTAGCAATATTTTTGCAAATGATATTTAGCAAAGTTTGAGTGTTCTACATAATTATTTTAATGGTGCAACAAAATTATTTTTAGATCTGTATCTAGCTTTAATTTTTAGATATTTCAGCAAAACCGTTATTTCCGTATACATAAAAATATATTCTTTTACGCTTTCTTAAAAAAATATAGCAATGTTTTTCAAGATAACAAATCTCTGATCCAATGTGAATTTTCTATGTATCACAACAGGATTAAGGTAGTAAAATTAAGATAATTGGTATCCGGGATAATTTTAGCGAAAGCGCCGCTATCGTTAATTGAATCCAAATTGCAGCGCGAACTTTAAAATTCTGTTTGCCGAAAAGTTTTTTGCAAATGAGCATGAATATCGTATGGTCGTCATGCTTCTGGGTATATCTCTTTGGCTCGTGATAATTTTGTGTAATGGTAACACCTCCAAAATGCCGAATTTTTACAAACTGCGCGACGAGTTGTTATATTAAAAAACTGCCAAGTGGCTTGCTCTTGTTAAATATATGCGGAATCTATATTAAAAATTCAAAATATATAATAAGACAAACAGATTATAAACTTTTCACATAACTACAATTTGTAAAACAACAATAGATATATTAAAAAGAAATTTAAGGAAACAGAGAAAAAACTTATAATAGATATATAAATACATGCAAGTTTAATACAATGTTGGAAATCCTTATATCTTTTTAATTATATTTTATGACGGAAAGAATTGTTATTTGCATAATACACCAATTATGCAATGCATAATTAAACTAAAGCAAAGTTACTTGAAAGATTTCTTGCGAAGGCATATCTCTCTTGTAAAAATTTATCGTTAACTTTAAGGCATTTAATATCATATGTTGTTAGTTTACTATTGCCAATTTACACTCACCCAGCCTACATTATTATTATCTAACTTGCGTATATAGATTTGGCTTATGGGCGAACTTTTCTCGTAGCTCGACTATGCACCAGCTGCGATTATATTTCGTACATGGTCGGCATCGATGCTGATGTAGAAGCCGAAGTTAGGGAGGGGAAATAAGTGCGTAAGGAAAGGGTGAATGCGGTGACGGGTTTAGCGGGCGGAGCGGTGAGAAGAAGAGCTAGAATAGTTAGCGCGCGGTAAAAGGAGAGAAAGCGTCGCGGATTCCGGATAAGTTCGGACGAGGCTGCTCGCTCGCTCGAGGTTTTTAATAAATATATTAGCAGCTTGGGTTACCCTAGGCAAGCCTTCTTATTCTCTCTCGGGGGCAAGATTGCAACCACCGACGCCGCAAAGTATGCTTAAGATAATCAAGCTTGTCAATAATGTAAAGCGCAGCGTGCAAGTGGACTCGCGCCGGTGTGTAATCTCGGCGGTGCTTTCGACACTTTATCTCGCCCGTTCTCGTCCCTCGTCGACACCCCTTCTCCATATCCTCACCAGACGGTTTTCCCTTTGTTCGTTAACTTGAGTCACTTAATTTTGATTCAGCGACGACTCGTGCCGGTGTCGCTTCGTTGGCCGCATGTTTTATTCACAGCCGCTGCGAACTTTTGTCGTATCACCTAAATTCCGTTCGCGGGTAAGAAGAACGAGGGGAGAAAACAGCCTGGCGTATAACGATGGTGAGCTCATTAATCCATGATGAAGAAGGGTAATGGTTGACGATGCTCCGCTCGAACGGAATTAATAAGGCGGCTCGTTGAATCGATCGATTTAACTGAATTCCGAGTGCGTGGCGCGATTGCTGAAAAGCAGTCTTGGTTTTTGAAAGAGTTCGAACAGTTTTTTTGATTCATTAAATATGCACTGAAGAAATGTAAAAGTCTCTGCCCCGCCACGTGACTATTGGATACAAGTTTCAGGTAGTTTGAAAGTCAGTTAGGTGACACATCAGGAGTTTATTAACATATATTTGGAGATAGTTAGATTACTTGCATCACATTAATTTGAACAAGTAAAGACAATGTAAATCGGTTATGAGAAGCACCTAGTTACCGAGATAATTAAGTTTACGCAGCGAACACTCGACTAAAAATTCAGGGAAAACGATTTAATATGTTTGCATACCGGTTCGTAGATGGGCACGTTCTCTTATTTGCACTATTTTACTAAATAAACACCAATATCAAGATTTTAAAATTAAGATTCGCGAATATAAGAATGTATTATAGGTATATGGTCAAGAAATTGAAAGTAATGCAATTCATGTTTCTTTAAAATAATTTTGTAATTATAAACTATGCGTATATAATGCAAATAAAAATGATATATACGAAAAAAATATTAAATAAATAAAAAAAAAGGATTAAAAGTTTGCAGAGTTTATGGTTTAAAATTATAAAAGTAATATATTATTTATATTAATCTCTGTGTATAACATTTTTCTTTCCATTTTAATCGCGAATTGTTTAAGTTTGTATTTGAACAGCGATTTCTTTCACGAAGTAGCAAACAAAAGCATTTTACTTTTCCGATTTGTTTATGTTATAATGATTGGTATTGATCGTACAATTAAATAAATGATAGTAAATATTATAGGGGGAGCACACACGTATAATTATTTTGGCTTGACTAACACGTAACGTCACATTTGATTATACAGTTTAATGGATTTACACAATATAATGCATTCAAATACATGCAGACATATCGATTAGTAAATGAATTATTAAGTCACGTTATTATTGATAGATTTTATCTATGTACATTATATGAATATACACATACAATTATATGCTTATGATAGACTTCTATTGTTAATAATATTTCTTGAAGTTTCTCGCAAATCCACTTATGAAAGTAGCTATATATCTCGATTGATTATGTATTTAAGTCACACAGTAGATGAGCTGCATGTATAGTTGCGGAAGTTTGTTCACGATACTGTTAGGTAGGTAACTGATAACTCGCGTGGGGGTGTTCGTTATCGAAATAATTTTACGAAAGTTTGAAAATATCTTGGATCGTATAAGTACATAATAAAATGTATAATGCGACGCTTCGAAAGATCTGAACATTGCATCGGGTCAAACTTCTAACGCGAGTTGGCACTCGTCTTTCACGAACGATTTTAGTTGAGTCGAGTTACATTAACGGAACCCGTGGACGTGTACGATTTCGTATATCCTTAAGTAGGGAGATGTTATACGCCCGTGCCAGAAACTCGCCTAACAATCTACCCATTTCAACGTTGATACTTAACGTCTTGCTTAACTTTGTGAGACGCTATTTTGCCGAATTCATTTCCCGGGTATTCTTGAGTTTTACGACAATGAACACCGTATCATTTCGCGGGAGAAATGCTAAGGTACGTTGAGGATGTTTCGTACTTTTCGCGACATAAGGCGGCACGACGCGACGCAGCGTGAGGTACGGGAGTGCTCTAATGTATTCTCTAATTGTATACATCCTCGTCCGGCTTATGCCACTCTTTCCTACACTGCCTAAGTTGCCTCTTTTGTTGACAAGGTTTAATATAAGTTTTCCATTATATATTTGCGGTTCTTGTGTTTTCTCAAAGTTTCTTAATATAAATTACGTCATCGTAAACAACACAAATAAAACGTCTTTTATGATCAATATAATGCAGCAGCGTGAAGCGCAGTTAAAATTACAACTACGATTTTACACACAAAAGAATTTACACACAATGTAGACATGGTATCTTTAATAATTTGTTAGGTTTTTCTTAGATACGAAATAATTATAAATGCATGAGAACTTGTATAAAACAAAAATTAAATGAAATGTAAACAAAATGAGGTGAATTTAAAAGTTCAGGAGGATTTCACGTCACGTCAATAATCCAAAATATACGACATATTTCTGGTCTCTTTAAAATTTACGTTACAGATATCTAACAAAATTAACGATCTGTTATCCCAAAAATGAATAAAAAGTCTTTCATAGGAAGCGTTCTATTGTTATATTACAATTTCAGCTACTTTTTCCAATACCGCGAATATGTGACGTCCATATCAATAAAAAGTTTTAGTGCTCGCTGCGATTCAGTTAAACCATATAGGTCAGAGAGTTGGAGCATTTAATTAAGCTTTTATACATTTTTAAAGCATGCAGTATATACATATTAAATCCACGTGGAATTTTATGTTCGTCAAACTCATTTAACTTTTGAACTCGGTACACGAGTTGTAAATGGATAGCTTGTCTAGCGCCCATTTAATGGTACACGATTGCACATTTCGCTGAATAAATCAACCTTTAAAAATATTCGATATTAATAGAATAATACCAAATTGTAAACAATATATTATTTTAAACAAAACTAACTTATTATTAAATATTTTAATTAACATAAGATTTATTTATAAAATTTAATTGTTTCTCCATACAAACGTTAACCACATGTGTTCAATATTCATTCTATGAATTCACTCCGAGCACTATTTCAATTCTGCATGTTTTTTGTGCAATTTCTGATATTTTAGTTTATACTGTTTTATATGTAACATAGGAAATATAGATACTGTTTTATATTTATACATACCTAAAATGTTCGGGACACTTGACCAAGGCAAATTTCATTTCCCAAATATCCCATAATACGACAGGACATGACGCCGTGGACACATCGCAGCTGCGAAGATTAACAGAAAATCGGGATCGGCACATGTGCCAAACATATCCAGGGTACAGGCATAGACAGGCAGGACAAGCTCGGATAGGAAGATCGCTAATCCGTCTCAGAGCCGACAAGCTTCGCGTTGCACACTACGAAAACCGAGGTGGCAAAAGCTTTCATCCTAGTCTATCGTGGAGACTAATGCCACTCGTCATCCGCGTATGGCAGATTTTTGTCTGTATAGTAATACATTTAGTCTCGCGAAAAAAACATCATAAAAAATACCGGTCACTTATAATGCTCTTATAGCAATGGGTGCATACACGTTATCATAATATAAAATTCTATATGTCGCGTGTACAATATTGCCATAAAATTTTGCTATATTGTTCTGGAAGTATAATTTTCATATTTAAGCTTGCTTTATCGGTAATGTTTTAATCGCAGTATGCAATACTGTTTAACTCAAACTGTATCAGTTTTGCACCAGTTCCGCGCATATGATATAGATATGCTTGTTAATGATAATATTCATAATATAAATTTTTTGCTGCTCAACGTTCTCTAACATATTTTTGCGAGCGCATCGTGATTTATCGAGAACATTGTTGTTTCGCAACATTCATCGATCGTTGATAATCGACAACAATGTATTAGTTTTTGGTTTTATTCATTATTCTCTCGTAGAATATGCACCATTTGACGCAATCAAAATAAAAATTATATAGTTTAGTATAGAGAAAAATAAAAATATAATATACGGAAAGATGAATATTTAAATAACTTTAATATTTGATTTTATATAAAAATTTCAATAATAAATAAAATGTATTTTTATAAAAGAAATAATAGAACGTGTATATATATATATATATATATATATAGTGGAAGAAAAAACAAGATTTATTATGCACGGATTCTTAATGAATCCATGAGAATGTACCTTGTTTCAGAAATAAAAGTTCAATTTTCTTTCACAGAAGCTTTTAATAGGAATAAATAAATAAAGGCATTGTCTTGTGAGATAAACAATAATAAATTAATACTTCGTAAACATGGGTCATAAATCTTATAGCAATTTCATTATTTAGAGGCACTTCTTAGAGTTGTGATATTTATATTATTTAATACACCATGCAGTTAATACGTAACTTTCTGGTAAATCGCGCATATGTAAGTGTTTGTGTTTCCCCGCAGGGCTTACAAGGCGTTTTTTACTGAGGAACGTACCCAAACCTCTTACATAGTTTTATCCCCTCCTGATCATTTACGACCTCACAACACTTTTACTCCCCTCCCCGTATTCCTTTTCTCCCCTCTTCCTCTTCTTCCGCTTTCTCTGCGACTCGTCTTTCCGCCTTCCTTTTTCCCGTCCTGCTCCTCCCTATTTGGTCCATTTTCTGTACCTCTCTCCTTCTTTTTGTCGGATTTCATGAGCAGCTTCTCCTCCATCTCTTTTGAAATTTCTTCCTCCTCCGACTTTCCTACTTTCCTACGCAAATCTCTCTTTCCTTCTACTCTCTCCTCTCTCTTTACTCTCTCTCTATCTCTCCTTTCCACCGACTTATTTTCGTGGATCTTTACCCCAACCCTATTACCCACTTTTTTCTTCGCCTCCAACACCCGCTACTTCTCCTCCTCGTCTTCCAATTTGACCAAGATCGTCAACCACGCACCTCTCTGCCCCAGAACTACTACATCCCTTGTCGTCACTTTCACCTTCAGTCCTTCTGTGAAGAGCTCCTTCACCTTGTCTCAGTTTGATTTCTTCTTTTCCCACTTCTCCTTCTCAACCCTTATTATGACGTTCTTCCTTCTTAGTTCCTCTTCGCTCCCTTCGTCCACCCCCGCCCACCATTTCTTCTCTCCCTCCTCATTCTCCTTGCTGTCCGCCCTCTTCCTTTTGCCTCCACCTTGCTCCAATCTCTCAACTTTTCTCTCCAATCTCCTTAATTTCTCCTCCATCTCCTCCATCCTCTCGTCCTTCTTTCTATCGTCCTCTTTCTTCTCCTTCACCAACTTTCTTACCTTCTCCTCCACCATCCTTTCCACCGCCTCTGCTATTACTCTCCCCTCTTGCTCCATCCTGGATCTGAAAGCGTGAGCCTATTACTTACTTCTCCTTTCCTCTATCCTCCTCTCTCTCCCCGCTCCTTCTCTCTTCTCCTCTCTTCTCTTTCCTCCTTGCCTCTTCTTTTTTCCAGCTTTTCCACCTCTCCTTTCCTTCTCCTTCTATCCTCCTCTAGCTCTATCATCCATTTCTTCCCTCCCTCTTCTTCATCCAATACCCATCTCACCGTTTCCTGCCAGCTACCGTTTCTTGATTTCCAACTCCTACATTCTTCCCATATATGCTCCCATGATTCCTCCCCATACTCACACACCCTACATTTCTTCTCTTCCCCTTCCCAATATCTGTTCTCTTTCACCTCATTCCCTAATCTAAACCTCGCTACTCTTCTCCATCTACTCTTTCCCCATCCCTTCTTCAAATATCCCGGAATACCCCCTCTTTTTATCCACTTATACCATTTATTATACTTTGACTTCTCGATCTTCTCCCATCTCTCTCCTCTGCCTCTCCATATCTCCCCCAACCAGCTTACAAAACCAATCATCTCCGTCTTCTCTCAACCTTTCCAATTCTTCTAACTCCACTCCTCTTTCTTCGAAGAACTTCCCTCTCTCTCTTTTCCAACTCGAGCCTGCTTTCCCTTCCCTCTCCCTTCCTTTCATCTCTTTCCAACACCGCCTTGCCAATTTGCTTCCTCTACCCTCTTTTAACTTTTTCTCAAATCTCCATGCTCTCATCCCTGCTCTCCCTCTTATCTTCTCCCTTTGCAACTCTTTCCTAACAAGGTACCACGGTGTTCTCCCGTCCACTCCTAAGACCTATCTAATATACCTTTCTTCCATCCTTTCCATCCCTTCTCTTTCTCTCCATCCCCATATTTCTGCTCCATATCCCATCACCGTCCACACCAGCCTATCAAACAACCACAATCTTTTTCCCCTCTGTCTTCCATACTCTGTTTATATATTTCCATGCCCAAGTCTCCAACTCCTTCCCCCCATATTTCCACACCTCACCTGGTATCTCATCCCTTTCCATTGCTTTTCCATCCTTTAACTTCCTTATTGTCCTCCTCATTTCTTCTATGCTTATCTCCTCTTCCTCCTCTCCTTCCTTTTCTTCCCTCCTCCCGTCCTTTTCCATCCTCACCTTCCCCTCTACTCCACCTAACAGCTGCATAAAGTATTCCTTCCATTTTTCCTCCTCAATCCCTTCCTGGATTCCTCTCCTTTTTCTTCTCTCTCTATTTACTATCTCCCATACCTCCGACTCTCTCCTTGCTTCCATCGCCCTTCTCTCTCATCTCAGATTCTGCTCCTCCTTTTTCCCTGCCTTTCCTCCATTCTCTTAGTTTTCTTCTCGCTTCCCTCTTTGCTTCTCTGCATTTTTTGTCCCACCACCCCACCTTCTTATTCTTGCTTCCCTTCACCTCCTTTTCTACCCCTATTATTGCCTCTACTATTCTCGTTTCCATTTCGTCCCATTCCTTATTTATCTCTTCCTCTTTCTCTTCTACTTCCCTTATTCTTTCTTTGAACATCTTTACTCCTTCCTCATTCCACACTCCCCTGTTTCTTTTCTTCCACTTTCCCCTCTGTCCTCCTCCATGCTCCCCCATACCGCCATTTCCAAGGGATGATGGTCTGAGTCCACTCTATCCCCCACCGTCATGCTCTTGATTTTCTCCCTTTTCTCTCCATCCCCTATCACATAGTCTATCACTGTCTCCCCTCTTCCTCCCGTAAATGTAAATTCCCCCTCCTCATCCCCTCTCACATTCCCATTGAATATCTCCCACCCTCTCTCCTCTACACATTTCACCAGCAACTTCCCTTCTCTATCCATCTTTTTATTTTTCGATTTTCTTCCTCCTTCCCTCAGCCCTCTCCCCTCCTCCTCCTCTATTCTCCCCCCTTCCTGCCCCGTCCTTGAATTGAAATCTCCTCCAATTATCGTAAATCTTCTTTCCTCTTTCTCTTCCATAAAATGCCCTAGTTCCTGTAAGGTCTCCTCCATTCCCTCCTTCTTTGCATACACCCCTATAATCTTCCAGTTCTCGTCACCTATCCTAACCTTTCCCACTATCATTCCCTCCTTGTCAATTTCCATTTCCGTTCCTTTCTCTTTTAACCCCTTTCTTATTCCCATTATCATCTCTCCTATTGCTCTTCTTTTTTTGTTTTTCTTTCCCGTCATTTGCACTCCCCATTCATATCCTGTTGGCATCCTCCCCCTTATTCTTTCCCAGCCCTTTTCTCCTATCCAGGTCTCTATCAAGACTATCACATCTTCTTTCTTTAGCCCCTCCCAAAACTCCTTATCTTTGTTTTCCAAACCAGCTACGTTCCAGAATACTATCTTCCACACTGACCTCCTTCTTCCCTCCACCTCTCTTCTGACCTCCTTCTTGCCCTTCTCTGCTATCATTCTTTTCTCCTCTTCCCTTATTATTCCCCCATCCCCATTCCTTCTTCTCTCTCTCCTGCCTTGCCTCCCTCCTCTTCCTTCTCTCCTCCGCTCTCTTTTCTTACCTTTCCCCTTTCATCCTTTAGCACCTCCTCGTCATAAATCTTATAGCAATTTCATTATTTAGAAGCACTTCTTAGAGTTGTGATATTTATATTATTTAATACACCATGCAGTTAATACGTAACTTTCTGGTAAATCGCGCATATTTTATAACTTATAATCAAGTTATAATAAAGTCTTTCTCCTCATTAAGATCGAGTTTCACTTTCATGCTTTGAGATGGATTTTATAATCATAATAGCATTTTTTTAATATTTATTATTATTTCTATAAAATATCTTCTATGTTTTAAAGCTAAGCTTAAATATTTTATTACATATGTATAATAAATTTATAAGTATTTATATCATGCGGGCATTGCGAATTTCATTTAATTGTTAATTAATTATTTATATGTAAATGTATGGACAAACTTTCTCTGACATAATCTTTGTACTCGTTGCGATAAATAACCATTAGTATGAAAATACACCAAGTTTTCTGATCTACATCGTATATGCAACCGCTCATAAAATAAATATATATTACCCGTTATTCTGTACGCTGTCCATAATATGTTTCATGTTAAATATATTTATCTCACAATATATATATTGTACGAAATGGGAAATACATCTCAAATTATACAATATTAATTTTTATAATAATGTGTACCTACATCATTATTATTTTTATAAAATTTTACTAAAATTTTGTTCTACATTACTTGTCAAATACAATTTGTAATAAATACAACTTGTAATAAATGAATATAATGGCATAAATTTGCATACATAATGCAATGTATTCACATTAATTTATATAGAATGTTCTAATTTGTCGCATATTAACGTATTTTTTAACGGCCTTTGATCAACTTTAAGTCGATCTCTTCTCAGCAAAAAGGTTTAAGAGATCATTATTTTACAAAAATTTTTAAATATTTTTCATCATATATCTTCATCACTAAGCTTTAAATTACAATTTTATTAAAATAAACTCTATCCTAAATTAACTATAGTATAAATGTAATTTTACAATTTTTATTTTTCACATAAGTTTTTTTTTATTATATTGGTTATAGCTTAAAAATTATTGGCGGCTCATATTTCCGCTAAAGAAAAGTTATCTCTAAATCTATCGTTAAAAAAGATACGCGAGAAGTTTATACAATTGCATATAATTGCATGCAACACTAAGCAAATTTATGCGGTTATATTTGGATTACTACGAGATTTACTTCCACTAATGCTGGTAAACTATAGTATCTCGAGAGACAGTGATAAATCAGAATCAAGAAAGCATTATTTTCTTTGAAGGTTTTATTCCGTATGATGCATCACGCAAAGCACCTTTGTTAATGCTTGTCTATTCGCGCATACTGCAGTCTCGTGAATTATTTATGAAAATTGTAATATTTTTACGTTTTTATTCGCACTTTATTCGCGACGTTGTCTGAAGTATCTTATACTCCTGAAATTACTCGAAAGTTGGTTAGTAAGGACGCAGGCTATGTATCAAAACCCTGCACTACAAAGTAATTATGTGCGCGGTTATTATACATAAAATACCAAGCTGTATCAACATTTGAATGCATAATTATTTCTTCGTTTGTGTGTGTGTGTGTTGTGGGAATGACATAAAGAAATTAAAAATATTTTGTATTTTAAGTAGCGAAGTTTTGAACACATTTTAGCAAATTTTAAATTTTACGAATTACGATTATACATTTAATTAAATAGTTTGCTCCTGAATTCGTTTGCATTTCACAATTTACATGAGAGTTAACCAGATAGTTCTACGTTTTAGTTAACTTCATGTTATAACTTTATGTTCATAAACGGTATAATCGTATATCTCATAGAAACCGCGGAACAGAGAATAGAAAATAATGTTGACTGGATTTCAAAAACAGGTAATCCGAGTGTTTCAAAATGGATTTTATTAATGGTAATCAAAACGCATGTGGACGCCAATTATCAGTTAACGAGCAGGGAAATATTACTTGGGTCAGTTATAACGAAATGAAATGTTTTCCATAAGAGTGGTTATTATTGAGTAGGTTCTGTATTATCTATAAGCGAGATGTATAAACATCGATTGATGATTCAATTTATTCTTTTTGATTACCTTACCAACGTACCTATAATATTCAAAATTCTAAATTGAATTAATCAGTTTTTTATGGTCTTTAATGTTTTATATGTTTTTACTTTTATAATTTATTAATTTAAAAAACATAAATACTGGATTATGTCGGAATCATACATGACTATTTTGAGCACATTCTATATTCGGAAATCAACAGTTGTTAAATAAGACGTCCATCTTATTTATACGTTATAATTCTTATTTGTTATTCACTTCGGTGTGGAGCACTTGACCCAATTAGTACATTATACTTTTACCATGGTAGATGCTCATACGTACTCTATGAGTTTACACGTGTACGTGTCACGTCATACACACATATTAGTGCAAGAATATAAAGCGAAAGAGCGCGTATACGGTGTTGCATTAATTTAATTAATTTTGAATCGCACACGCAGGGCACAATTACCGAAATGAAATTGTAATAACTGGCCTATCCTCTAGCGTTATTTTCGTATTTTCTTTTACCTTTTCTTCTATTTTTTTTTAAGATCAGAAAATATGAAATCATTAACAAAACAATGCTTAACAATGTTAAAGAATTGTGACACATTAATTTTTTCAATAAGCAATAATCTTTCGATGAATATTAATATTATCACGTCATGCACTTTTATTCAAACATTGCGATCCTTATTAAATTTATATTTTTATGTTATAAATTACCTATATAATACTATTGGTATATATTACTAATATACAGAAAATATCATTTTTTTGCAAGAACTAAAACGTGCGATGAATGACACACTAAGTTTAATTAAACTATTTGCGCAAATGTTACTTATGTATCGATTACGTTCGAAACTTCACTCCTGCGGAATGCGGACTACTTTTCGAGATTTGCATTCCAGATGGATATTTTTATGCGTTTCAAATTGCTAACGCAAAAGGAAAGAGAAAGAAGACGGGATATACAAGATCTGGGTAGACAAGTAGTGTGGAACGGGGTAGATGGGGGCAAATGAGTGAGTGAGTTTTATGTTTTATGCGGGGCGTAACGTTCCGGGATTAGCATAGTACATGATTGTAAAACCCCCCTGGCGAGCTGGAGAAGCCACAGACGCGTCATCTCCGCTTCCATTGGATATGCGGTTTCGCTTTACAGTTCAACTTTGCCATGTTTTTCGTCGGCACGAAAGTATTTTTACAATTTTCCACATTTCCAGTCACTTCCGCGTCCCCGTTCTTTATCCCAGTCGCGGAGGTAATAGCATGAAACTTCACAAGATTCGAAATCTTATAAGTAAACGTATACACGATCAATAGATTATTTGTGAATTCCTTTTAGTGAAAGATTCTCTCTTATTAAATCGAGTATTCGAGATAATCTTATTGATTATTATTAACCCAGGCTAAGGCATTTCAATAAACCGAAATGGTGATTATTTGTTCTTATATTAGTTGTACAATATACTTTGTTAGAATTTTAATCTTGACTTAATCTTGATATTTAACATTTAAAATGTCAAATAAATAAACAGATTGAATCACAACTATTTTACGTCATTTATTATATCGATGTATTAAGATTAAAGCAATTCAAATTTAAGTAAACGATCACAAGTAAAAGATTACAGTAAAATGCTAATTCTTCTGTTATTTGAAACGCCTTGACCCAATATCGCTGCTCATTTTAATCAATACTTTAATCTTTTTATTACGACTAAGAAATATATATGCATGCCAGAAGAAATTCAGTAATAATTCATGAAACGTTATATTTCCAAAGATAAATAAAGAGGAAGGGATAAAATTTTATGACTCGCTTTTCTGTACCTATTTTTGGCACGTTTGAGAATTTTCGTGCGTTTGGAAATTATACACGGGAGGTCGAAAAGAATAGTTCTGTTGGCATAGCGCCACACCCGACTCCAATAACCTTTGTAAATTAATCTGCACATACATTACAGTAAAGTAAAGTCTAACACATATTAGGTACTACGAATCTCTAGGTCTCTAGTACGCAATTTGTAAATATGTGATTAATAGAAATTAAAAAAATTATTTTCGCACAATTAAAATAAGTAATTAAAATAAGTTATTTCGTGGCAATAATCTTTTAAATTAAAAATATTTTACATAATTATAATAAATAACAATATCGTCACTAATCAGTTCGTAAAACTTGAAAATGCAACGTATATATGCAACGTAGTTATAGCTCGACGAAAATTTCTTAATAAATATTACAAATTCGTATTACCAATAACAACTTCGTTTACGTTCCATAGTATAACTTTCCTTTGTACAAAACAGCGAGCCATTTCGCGCTATTTAAGTTTTCACAAAGGAACAAATTGTACATTCGATCGGTAACAATCAAGGCATCTGTACATTGACGCGAGAGTTCGAGTGAGAAATTTCCTCTAATTCGGCCCGATGGGAAATGGACATCCGGCGGTAGGTACAGAGTTGGAACTGGTGCATTGCATCGTATCCTATCGCGGAAAGCATCGCGTGGAGCGCGCTCCCCCGCGTCCGCTTTATTGTTCCATGGAAAAAGAAAACGAAGAAAAGGATGGCGCGGAGCCGCGGAGGCAATCCGCGACCGGAAATTTAAAAAGTTGCGCAAATACACTGGCCCAGGGTGGGTTAGACGAAAGAGGCGGGGTATATGTGGTGGGAAAGGGATTGCCCGGTAGGTTGGTGGGTCGTAGGGTGAAAGTATACCCGGAAAAAGGCTACGCAGACGAAATTACGTAGTAATTCCAAGCAATTCGTAGTCGAATGATATGTGTATGATCAAAGTGCTTCAACATGCTAAAGTGGCGATACACCGAGTCGATACTGCATCTGCGTCGGGGGGGTTTACTGCAGATTTGTACGGTATATTAGGTTTTAATCATCGATCGATGAAAGCAATCGCGTAGCAGTCCGTCTACGTCACGCTTTCCCTTCGGTTTTCATTTCTTTTTTACCTTTTTTCTTCCTTCTTTCTTTCTTTTATTATTTTTATTTATACAGAGGCGACAAATTATTTCGCGAAGAAATACTCTGGCCATGAATCACCGTCCATTCGCGTCGCATCATACCCTTTTTTCCCTTGCATTTTACACCATCGAATAACAATTCATTTCCCCATCACCGTAACTCGTAGAACTAAAACAATAAGAGTATAGCCACGATATCGCGAAGATTTATTGGCAATAATTTTATACGCGCATGCATTTGTGAGCGACTCTTCTATATATGGGAATGACAGCATTTTTAGTGCTAAAATTACATTACCACATTCGAAAAAATTTATTTAACCATTGAAACTGCATTTAAAGCGTATTATAAAGCGTTAAATTAAATATAAAATTATTTTGACATAATTATTTTATTATTGTTTATACCATTAAAATCAAATGCAAAACAATATTACTGCATGTGGGTGCGCGCGCGCGCGCGCGTGCGTGTGTGTGTGTGTGTGTGTGTGTGTGTGTGTGTGTGTGTCTCACATTTTTGAAAGCAAACATCAGTTATGTTATTTTCAACTATATGATTTAAAAATTACGCATATTGTTTCTACAAATGCATGCATATTACAATTCTTATTTTAGACGTTTAGACGTTTTGCATTTAATTCGTAAAATTAGACAAATAATGAAGTTAGGAAACTGACACGAGAAATCGAAATCACAGTAGACGCATGCCTTGCGGCGAAACTGGTATATGGCATGCGCACATATATTTTCAGTAAGCATCACAATTAATTTAATGTTCAGTTGTCTGCCGCGCTAGATATTTGTTTCAAAATGTTTTGGTTTTTCCAGATATTCATGAAAACGGATCTGTTTATTTGCAGAAAGCTTATTTTCAGTCGCTTATAAATTGAAAATTATTACAATTTATTTTCTGTTGTCAAAATATTCGCAAGATATTTTTTCTTGTACGGAGTGTTTCATTTTTAGAGATATGTAATTAACGTTAAAATTATTTTACATTTTATTATCGCTCGTGGGTATATTTTATTGTGCATAAAAGAATATTATACTCGTGGCTTTCATGCACAGTATTTTTTTTAATTATAAAATGCAACGATGAGAAAACTATAAACAATAAAAACCATTAGTCAAGAAAATTAATTTTCACTTCAACGATTAAATAAATTGTAGATTATCTAATACAGGTGCGTTATTTATTTAAAATACGCTATTAAATTTTTTGTGTTTTTACAATATGGAATTGCGCAATTTAACTATAAAGAGAAATCAATTGCCTTAATTCAATGAACTTAATTGAAAAATTTACATCTGGAGAATTCAAAGATTAGACTTTAATAAAAAAATCTTAACAGTTATTATACAGTTTCTATAATTTTATACACGATAGCTTAAATAATTAACCAGCAAATTGACAATGGTATAATCTTATACGCATACATAATTTTGACCTTTGTTGCTAAATCCGACTCACTATAGGCTATTTTTAACGGCCCAAGATGAAAGCCGAATCACGGCGCAGCACGGGGTGTAAGCTGAATTGTGTCCGTAAAATAGACAGACTCGCTGCGTCATGGAGTTCTAACAAATTTCTCGTAATGCATCAACGTCTGTACTTTATATCCAAGCTTGTGCCGCCCATCTGTGAATCGCCTCTGACGGCCAGCAAATTAAAAACCGTCCAAGTTTTCAGACCAAACGTGTCTCGAACGATGCAAAGTAAAGGCCGGAATAAAGCAGTACGTAAGGAAGTAACGCTTTAATAATGGTGGATCACGCCAAGCATTATAGTGGCAGACTTCTGTCATGCTTGAGTGAAATTTCGGTTTGTTATACGCGTAGAAATAATTATGTTATATTTTTCAATATATTAACGCAAACACAGAGATTTTGATGTTGCACTAATGCTAAATACCTAATATAGAAAATGAAAGCATGTAATGGCATGCCCGATTAATTAATGTACGCTGAAATAATTATCAACATAATATTTATTACCAACATATTTGAAAAATAATAAGAGCTTAAAATAAGAATAACATATTATTTTATTCTTAAATGTTTTATTAACATATTTACATTTCAAATATTAAATAACTAATTACATTATTTATTTATTTAATTATTATCTTAATTAAATATATGTAAGCATATAGTTTAATTTTCTACGACAATTTCCAGTAATATAAACATACGTCAAATAAAACTTTGCAACATATGTATCTTCTTTTTCGTGAAAAGATCAATTTTACTGTAAATTACGCTCATTTTTGTGATGTTATAAGCCATGGTATAATCGATTACCGCAATAATAAAATAAGACAGCGATAATCAATTTTAATTTGATCGCTGCCTTTCAACACCAGGCGAAATTATACTTCAGACTATAGAGGGAGAGAAGAACGCCCGTTGCATTTTGTCAGGCCTTTGTTCTCTCTGACTTACATTAGGTAGAGTCATATTTCTCTTTAAACGGACAGTGCTGTCAAGCCCGAGACGGTCATCGTTTATAATCAAGCGTATAATGAGTCAGAGACAGATCTGTTGGTTTTTAAGTCTCGCTCGATCATGGGTATTGCTGAACACTCGTGAAACCACTTTTGTAAGTTCTCCGTTTTTTATTTCTTTTTTTTTCTCCATGAATATTCAACGGTTACCGCGTCTACCGCGTCATGTAGATGTTGTCCTAGCTGCGACATATTAAATCTTTAAATCCAGACACTCGTCTCTGAATACCAACTGAAGTTAAAAATGGTATCATGTGTGGATTTCATCAGATGAGAGAAACAAAAGAAAGATTGCACGTTAAAGAAATAAAATACGAGTATTTCGTTCTGTGTTGTAGGTATATCGTCCAATATATGTGTTTCAAGCATTGCCGACGTTATTCCCAGCATTTCTTTTTCATAATAAACTGATTCTTCAGTTATTTTAATTTAGAGTCATATCTGCTTTAAAAAAAAATCTGTGATTTGAACATGTATAATAAGAAATAAAAAATTTCTTGCAAATAGAAGATAGATATAAATAATAAAATCGACGTATAAAAAATTTATCTCTGTTACTTTAATCTACATTTGGAATTTAAACATTAGTTATAAATTAGTTTAAATTTAAATCTTATTGTTAGAATATGCAGTACAAAATATAATTTTGCTATTAAAAGATGAATGTCAAACGCGGTTATACGATATAATACGCAGTTCCATTCTATTGTCAATTATTAAAGCATTTCAAGTATCTAATATAATGTTAGTATAATCATTTAATATGTATAATTTACTATATATCATTTTCAGCGTTCGATCTCATTTAAATAACTGCACAACATTAATCCATCATTCCCGTAATTTCATATTAATTAGCTATTCGAGCTAGTATATTGTAGATTTTCATTATTCTATCAAGGCAGTACATGCAAACATAAGACAATTATTCTAGATATTTGTGTTCAATTACTTACTATTCTCAAACTTTATTTGTGAAATATCGAATTGATCATGATACAAATATTAATTTTTAAAAATTAAATAAGCTTGAGACAAATTTTGTTTAGTGTTGTTTTCTGATATCTTTTGAGTCATTTACTTGAAACTATTGCACAATATATTTATTTTACTATTTAAGATTAATAGATCGTTGATTGTTCTATGCGATATTCTCACAGCTTACAACGTGTGTATGTATCATTGGGTATATACACAGTATATACGGTATGTACATATGTTCACATGTATGCATGATGTCACAGATACACAGTGTTTCATAGTATACGATATTCTATATATACGTGTCATGCGTTTGGTTACATATAATGTATACACGACACACATATTGATCGTTTATACGCTATTAACATGTGTAGTATATCTACACATCGCTATATATCATAATTTTGATTGGTTGACAAAGTATTAACGCTTATGATAGATTGCATATATGTATTTACACAAGACTTGTTTGCGATTTACGAAATCGATTGTTATTTACATTTTCATGTTTGTTCCTTGGATGCGTCTATACATGCGCCGCGCCGTGACGCATTATACGAGAAACGTAATAGACATTCCGGTGAATAGGGTAATTGGTACAAATCTATGTTTGCAACTATGAACCTTGTACGTCGCGTTACACAACTTGCACAACTTGCAAAAATAGCTCCGGTCCATAAATCAGGCTTAACGCTTAAGCTGAAGTAATGTCCTGAAAGGCTGACTGTAATAAGACAATACGGACTCGCGGAACGATTAAACATCCGACAGGCAAACACATAGCGAAGAGTTTTCGAGATGTTTCATTTTAATCTGAGTTTCTCACCGAGTTGTTCTTCGGTGCCTCTCATACTTCCGACGGGGGCTCCTCTCCTCGTTAAGGAGATACATGAGCACCGACCTTGTAAATGTAAGTTATTCCTGACTCTTGATTTCAAACTTCCTTCATACTCGTCTTCTCACTCATGCGTTTTCTCTTCGTCTATTTTGACATTATCCGGAGCTTTCTCTCTGTATTAGTCCTACAGGATATGCAATAATCTTATACAAGACGCACATGGAACAAGTCGGTTTAAATTGGGCATTTTATAGCTTCGCTGCGCCATAAATATGTGCAAATGAAAATTACCGAAATTAATATAATTGCACTCTTAAATCTTTCTCGTAATATTTTTTAACAATACGCAATAATAATCTAATACAAATTACATTCAAATATATGTATAGATCTGTGATAAACAAGTTTTAAAATAGCCGTATATATTTGATGCTAATACATTAAAGTTGCATTCATTTTTTATAATACTTTAATACGCAGATTATTTTCTGTAACAAAATACATGTATACATGCTGCAGCATGTTATTTCTCATTCGATGAGATATCTCTGTCACTTGAAAGCTTCTGTACTTTGACGACGAACGTGGCGTATATCGCATAACAAGAGCCGTGTGTACAACGATTGTAGCCTCAGGCTTCGTGTACATTTCAGCTTTGCTTTCCATCAGGCACAGAAATAATAACGAAAATAACAAGAGAGTTTCGTGAAAGAGGAGATGCGCCCCGAGATAAAGTAATAAGATACGTCGCGTACGCTGTGACCCTTTATGCTTCCTATTAAATATGTTTCTATTCGTTTTGTTTCCTTTGCGTATAACTTTAAACAAGTTTATCGTACTCTTCATAATTTCTACGTAACCACGATACAAATTCGTACATCGAAATGCATTAACGTCAATTAATTATTTTTCTGTGCTGAGAAAATGGCAAGTGCTTCATCAAGTCAAGCTGAAAAAATGCTTTAAAAATAAATAGGTATAAAAATGCAAAAAATTAATGAAAATAATTTCAATTTGCTATACAATAAAAGAAAAATTCTAGGTAAAGAAATTTAAGAAAGCGAAGATACTACATTCAGATATTTGTTAAATCTCATTAGTATAATAAAATTAAATGTTTGTAAACACTATATACACATATACTCACATAACATTGATGTAGATAAGAAAGTCGATTACATTGACGTTTTAATTATTTACATACACTTTATAATTATATATAAAATTTGAACTTACAAATATAATATTGCGAATAATAAGTGCTCTTCATTTATTAGAAGAATAATATATGCATGCATAAAATTATATAAAGATAAGCTTTTTGCTGAGAAGGATATTGACTCAAACGTATAGGTGGAAATGTGAAAGCAAGTAAAAAGTATGAGGAAATGGTTCAAGTATTATAGAAGAGAATACTCCCTTGGGTGCCATATTTATATTTCATCGCTTTTCCATTCAGCTTCCGCGATATTGGACGATCTACTCCACTCTTCTCGTTGTCTACTCCATTCAACCATCGTTCATATGAATAAGCCGAAAAATGAAATATATACGTTTTCATTACGGGAGATTATTTTATCTAATAATACAAAACACCAGGCAATATACAATTTTATAAATAAATTATTATCGAGGTTGTGTAATGTTGATAATATACTTATATATAAAAATTTACTATGTGAAATTAGATAAATTAAATATCATCGTTGATGCAATTATACTAACACAAGTAATGAGGAAATACAAGATATTTAAATTATTTAATTTGGCGCGCGTTACATATAAGTATGTTTTTTCAAAAAATAAAAATATGCAGTCATGTCGAGTGAGTCATTTTTCCAAACGATTTGACTAACAGAATTTGTGAAAGAAAATGAGTAAGAAAAATGATATATCACGGATTCTTTCTCGTGCATCAATTTCTTAAGTATTTTAAAATAGTGCATATAGAAACGTATTTGACGTCGTAGAATCAGACAAAGAAAGAAATCACATTATTACTGTCTATTATGAATTCTCAGTAGGTGACGAATCCCCGATTATAACCGGAAGGTGGTTAGTCGGAATTGGAAGTACAAAGAAGCGAGGAAAGTTAGGTAACGTTAGGACTGCCGAAGCCATGGGGCTGATACGTATTTAACTCACGTGCCTGCCTAAGCCCGGAAATCAATCGGTTCTCCCGTACGAATTCCAGCATCCGTCGGACCGAAACCTACCTGACGAAAATCAAAAGCTGCTACCGAGTTGTTAGCCGCTTCGAAATCGTCTCTCTCTCCTTCCCTTTTTGAAGTACACACGCGTGCATATGTATTCGATTACGTTGGATGGTTTTCAGTTTCTGATTGTTTGCGTTGCCAGGGGAAAAATGACAACAAAGAAAACACGCAGCGCATTCTCGAATGACAGTCACGGGCGTAGAATCGCAATTAATCTGAAGAAGTGCGTGGTTGCTTTTCTGTCGCTAAAATGGTATCGTACTACAATAGTATCGTGTAATACATCGAAAGAGCTCAAATTTCGTTGCTGATGCCGCCACGCATCAGTATTTTATACGTCGAAACACTTATAGCGTTTCAATCGTTGATTTCGGTATTTTATTTCACTTCTCATATACGTAAATGCCCAATAAATTATAATAACAACAAATTTTAATGCGTCATGCTATTGCATTTTATATTCACTCTATCTCATCTTGCTGTACGTATAACTTTAAACAGGATTAATTTTATTTATTGTAATGTAAAACAATGCCCACCTGATAAGCAAATAATTTATTTATATTAAAGTGGTTTTTTTTTTTTCGCGGACCCAGTTAGTCAAATAACAGTCCGTCATGAGGTAATTGAAAACAAATATTACACAGCATTCCAATAATTATAATAATATAACATGATTTTACACGCATGATTTAATCGTATTTAATTATTTACTAATTAAAAAAATATCACAATAGTAGTGCGGTTGGACTCGATTTAGGTTAGGTCAGGCATGACAGTACGAGTAAATTAAGCAATATATGCGCGTGGATCCACTTCTTATTTAACCTCATATATCAGAGCAAAACATTCGGCAAGCCCTTATTTTCAAGGTATGTACGAAATCCGGAAACTTCAGGTAATATTTTAAGACATGAATAATGTATTCATCTGATCGCTAAGTACATGTATTATTCGTTGAAAACCTCGGCCGTGGCGATTTGCATCATTCTATCTTTCTCGTTCATTAGATGTAAACAAGGATAGAATGACAATGGCACGCTCCGCGAACGCACATTTAGAATGACTTATTTCTTGTAAAGTGTCGGTAACCTCACTTGATTTTTCGTACACATGTCTCTTATTACTGTATATTTAACATATATCAAATTTAGGTACTTATATCTAATACTTGTTCTCACGAAAGGACCACCTTAATTGCTAGGCGTTTTTCACGCAATAATACTATTAGTTTAGCAAATAAAAAACAGCCGCAAAAAACTATCGCATTAAAATCTCGATTCGCAGTCACGATAGATTCACCTATGCGCGCAAATGCATTCTTAAACATATCCCCACATTTTCTTTGACGTATCGTGTCGATGGAACGCGTCGGAAATGATCAAAATGACGTTTCGAAAGCGGGCGGTACGATTACGACGACCATTTTTCACGAGCAAGCGTATCGCATCTATCCTTTGTAAATGGCATCACGATGCGAGGTCCATATTGTGTTGCAGCTGGTGTAAGTTGGTAGCCGGTAGGTGGATAGGTAGGTAGACTGTCTACGGGATCGAGGTGCGTGCACGCATGTATCCGTGTGTTCTCTTATATATATGTATGAATAAGTACGTCGATCCCTGCTTGTGTCGTGCCTCCTATGTCACGCGAGCGCATCCACGTACACGGGCCGCATATATTCGGTTCCCGGGCATTAAAGTAAGCCTGTATTTTATTGGACGCGCGTATATAAATCAAAAGCTTCGGCTAGTCAAATATTGGAAGCTTTGCATACGCCAATACGCGGCCGTGATGCACAAAACGCGGATACTTGCCGATCTATCGGTATGTTCCTGGCTCGCTCGTTCGTAAGTACATATACGCGCACGTACGCCCGCGCCGCGTACGCCGCGTATCTCGATTGTTTATCGCGAAACAAAATCCCATTTTGCTTGCTTTACGGATAATCATTAGTCCGATGGCGTATTTGTGAGGGAAATTATGTATTTTTATCTCGCTGTTACGAGCGCTCCGCTGCTTCTCTCTGCCATGCTCTATATGTTCCGCTGTCGTCCGGTATCGATGTGCACCGTCAGCGATCTTATCCGTTCCGCGACTCATCGTGATATTTTTGGAAATGAATTAATCGTATCAGCCGTGCTACTCGCTGACGTTCACGCATTGCAAGAGAATATATGCAGAAAATATACATCTGATTTCAATTTATCGGATATATTTTGCGCGTGCTGATAATAAGAGAAACGTTTGGAGATATTTTTTTATTAGAATTTATCAGATTTCTTATCAAAAGACAAATATGTATGCAACTTTTTGGAATTATTACATTAAAAAAGTACATTTTAGCTTTTTATTATTTATATTTTTGTATCATTTTTTTAAATTAGATTTCTAAATCTTTACGACACTATTTACTTAAATATGTACGTCATATGCATAGTATATTTTTAATTACTTGCATTCTTGATGCGGCGTTTTCACGGTTTAATATAGTTTATCACTATTCGCAGTAACGCTTCCTGTGTTCTTTGTGCGCGTTTGTTAGCACATCATGTTGTTTATCAAAATTTTCAAGTACAGCGGGGGCAACAGCGCACACGGTTTTACGCTGTAAGCTTGAATTGTTTCAAGAGCTGCATTGCTGGATGCTTTACATAAAAGTACTGGGGTTAATTTAGACCGGCTGTATACGAGTATACGCGGCTTAATTTCGTAATTCTGTATAATGCCAGCGACCACACCAGAGGTGCTAAAAACACTGGAGCTAAAAAGAAAAGAAGACGACATTCTCATTGCGACGAAGGGTAGGGCTTAGAAAACAACTGAGAAGGGTCAGACTATGCTGACAGTAGAGCGTTTTTCTTGTTTCGCTAAGTATGCCGGACCTGCAATATTACGGGAGTAATTATTAAGGAAAGTAAGCAAGAATCGGGCGTGTAAGCCAGAAAGAAATAAATACGAAGAGAGAACGCGAGGTAAATTCGCGCTTTTTCCTAATGTCTCATACATTTTTTATTGCGACGAATGGTTTGCATATTTTGTTTGTAACAACGCAGAAAAATGACCGTTTATCATCCTCTCGAAATTCATGCGTTTGTTACATTCGTGTTTTAATTTGTCAAGCTATTTCAAGCATTTTTTAAATTTATATATACTGTATTTTATAAAACGATTTATTTGGCTTTGGTTTATGTGTGCTATCTAATAACATTATTACACAGAACGTTTGTCAATATTGTATGTCATAATAATAGCTTTTTAATGCAGGTACTAAAATTATTGCAATCTAGTTTGCGGCACTTTATCACTTTAGGTTATTTCCGAAAAAATACTGTAAAAAAATATTACACAATATTTACATAATAATACGAGACAATTTTTTAAAATTGTATGCAATTAATTAAAATAATTTCTATTGAAATGTACGCATATATCAATACACATACATATCATATTTACCTTTTACAATTAGTCGATCTATTCATCTATAACCAACATACTTTTTTCTATCTTTTTCCATTCCCATTCGCGAGTAATCCGCGTTTTATTTTGCTTTCTGCACTCCTGAAACCTTACTTTAAAATCTCTTAGTGTGAGAGCATGTCAGGTTTCAGCTAAGCTAGATAGAAAGTCAATTTGCCGTGATTCGAAGTAAGTCACGCGCGCGAGACTCATCTGGCGACTTCCGGTTAAAACTTCCGGCCGGCGGGCAACCAGTTTGGCCAGTTTATTACCAGGCACGTTGCAGTAAATATGTACATGGTGATTCACGTAATATTAGCGTGTGGTGTATCTCTTTTGTGCTGTTTATTACGGTATGGCAGCTTACATTAATATTGCACGATCCTCATACATTTGGTGTATAACTAGAATAATGAATAACAAAATTTCTTGATAATTAACAAACATATCCCGCTATCCAAAAAGTTTGCTCTTGTGATTAAAATATGTAAAATTGCTGTTATTTTAGTGTATAAGAAGTTATTAATATTGTATGAAATAATATTAAATGTGTACTATAAAACTCTGTGTTATACTGTGTTTGAAACATAACATATTATAATATCTAGAATTTTAATGTTAAATCAGCCGATTTATGGGTGTTTTTGTCGAAAGCGAATAGAAAAAAATATTGGGATTAAATGTTGGAACACCATATGTATATATAACTCGTATTAATCGTTTACATTATATTTGACGTGATATGGTAATAAGTAATTGCTACTATTTTCCATATGCATGAAAATGTTAGATAATGTGCACTATTATTGTAACACGAGCTTATATCGTGCATTAAATCTTACGCAGCATAATTGTCCATTCACGGCATAAATTACCAACCTGTGATCTTGCAACAAGAGAATTTCTTTAGCCATTATGGTAATTGATCGTTATACATAAAATAATTAATAATCACTTTAGCACAGATTAGTAATAAATATTAATAAGATAGGAATAGAACTACAGAATTTTAAATGTGTCACATAATGTTAATATATTTTTTTAATTCTAAAATTGAAAAAAACGCTGGCTACATTTTTAAATAAAAACACTGGCTGAATTTACATTATTTTTGATGACATCTTAAATAATTTAATTATTAAATCATTTACCATTAATTTATCTTAATTTTTAATTGATTTTTTAGCTCAAATTTTTTTTAGTAACTTGTCAGGCATTTAAAGAAAAATTTGCATCGAAAAAGAATCGATGAGCTTCTTCTTCTATAGTTTGTGCTTCCGATAAGCCAAGCGTAAAAAAATCTTAATATCACATTTTGAGTTAGTATCAAATCGATAATTTTAAAAGTTATAATTTTTAGAAAAAAGAATTCAGGAATAACATATAAAGGAAAAAATAAATTGATGTTTGTGTGGTACATCGGAAAAAAATATTGCATTGTTTTCGAAGCAGTTTTTACTTTGGCATAGAAGTTTTAGTATGGATATTTTTTAAATTTAGTTGGAAGTAAAAAATAGAAGTAATAGTTTTTATTTTGCTATAGAAATATCATTTTGCTATATAATGTTTTAAATTATTTTATAGTAAATTACAATAAATTGCATGTAATATTGATATCTGTATTTTCCTTATAATCTCTCTGAAATTTTTTCTATCTATCACTTTATGCGTATAAAGTAGGCATAAGTTCATGCATTTAAAATCTTGCGTAACATTTTTATCGAATACGACTCTGTAGCTGAAGCGAAGACTAAGAAGAAAGCATCGAGCTACGACTGAAAATAACAGGAAGCGTTACCCCTCTTTGTAATCAAACGTTTCCAGTTTCCTCGATGGCTGCAAAGACGACCGAAAGGTGCGACGTGTCGTATTTCGAAATACGCGACCGAAATTTGGCGCAACTTTTCGATGATGTGGTAGCGAGTTGTTAGCGTAGAGTTGGAGAACGTTACCGTTTATCGGCAATAATGACGACAACGACAACGACAACGACAACAACTACGATTACGACACGGCTGCAGCGACAAAGATGATGATAGTTCTAGTTTACGTATACGTGCGCTCGTGCACATATCGTGCTCGCATATACACGTCTTTCCGCGATTTTCATTTCGCGCGTTACGCCACGTACGTGGAAGGCCCAACCCGCGGTTTCTGTGGCACCACGCGCCCCTCCTATATCATCGTTTAAAATAATATTGCGTCCAGAGGGGCATTCGGCGCTCTCATATCCGCCGCGACAAATCACCCTCACATAGCACCTAGCGCCTATACCGCCGCTGGTAGAACCGAGTGCGATACAGTAGGGAACAGGACGAGGTAATGGAAAGACACGGGTGGGCGGAAGCGAGAGGAAGCGGAGGAGCGAAAGAGGAAAAACCGAGCGTCAGCCTGCGCGCGAGCCTTCGTCGGACTCGTTATTTACACTCACGCGGTTATTGCTTGATTTGATTAATAATTCGTGGCGCGCGCGCGCGCGGCAGGAAAAAAAGCAGGAATCTGCAAAAGAAGAACGAACAAATGTCTTGGCTTTAAAAAAGGGGAGATAAATTATAGCGATAGCCATTGGCGAGGCGGTCATGACGGCGTATGTGTCGCGTAAGTTTGATAATCCCTGCACTATACTGCGGATGTCGGTTGTCAGTAGATACGGTCAACGAAAAGCGAGACTATGAGCGTATACGTTACTAAAGCCGGTCTTTAGTTTGATTTATCGTCGGATCCGAAGCGATTATTAACTGAAACTATAAGAGTGTGACTGCATCCTGAGAGACCTAACAGAAGATATGAATAACTTAAGATAAAATTAGCGTACGTACAATGTGTTGTTGTATATTCAAGGGTCGATATTGCTAGCTAGAGGAAGAATCTTGAGACATTAATTACTTTTGTCCTGTGTTTACGTATAAAAAGATCTGTAATGAATACATAATATTACTTATTTGTAAGAAATGTTTGTAAAATCATATAGGCAATGTCAGAAACTATACATAACACTGTTAAATTCATATAGTGTCAAATTATACTCTATTTGAGTCATTTTTAACCATTCTTGTAGATCGCCACTGCTTCTATACTCAATACGTCGTTAATTTAATTAAAACAATGTTAATTTAACCAATAGAGTTAAAATAATACTGTTTTATGTTAAACTAACAAATTTTGTCACACATGGTAGTAAAAAATAACAAAATGTTATTTAACTCAAGGCATTGGTTTAAATTTTGTCTATTAATATTTAACAGTGTACAAAAATAAAAATAGATGGTGTGAAAGATTGCATGCTATTTCATCTGAATTTCTGTTCAGCCTCTCGCGCAACATTAAGCGAAATCGCTACGAACGACAATTGCTGAATATCATTAATTGTCACAGTATGAAACAAGACTTCAACGGCAGTTGCAGTCAACGTAATTAATAAGTACTGCACGTGGGGGGGTTGATCGTTAAAACAACTATAACCAACACGCAACAATATAATGTTAATGAAACAATTTTGGTATCAACACATTTCCCGTAATGATCGCGTTACGCCAGACCACTCGTTGCAGATAGAACATAAGTAGAAACAAATGACCCGGTACCGTCGTCCGTAAACGCGAAACTTTTGTCTTCCTACCGGTTACGGGGGAGCAGTTGCCAACTACTTACCTCCGTAGCTTTCTGACCGCTGACTTTTTTTTTACTGCGTTTAATCTAAATCTAACTAAGGTCTTACAACGGCAAGGGAATCGATTTGACCCTCTTGCGCCGCTACGTTCCACCGTTTCGGTAATATAACGAGGTTCCGACTAAATGACGAAGCTATATCAAATGAGGCTCTACCCTAACCCTTAGAGAATTCTGCAAGTTTATCTTCGTGAATTAAATGGGGGTTAACGCAGGGGCGATAAGTATTACAGTAAGATTCTTTCCAATTTTTGACCCGACTGAGTTTCGCTTTAGGAGAATCGTTGATAAGAGGGTTGCAAATTTATTTAGAGCAATGTTATTTAAAATAGAAGTTTAATATATTAAAAAAAACGCCTCTATATATATTTCATAAATAAAATTAATATCTGCAATTAAAATTAAATCGCAATAAGGCATTCAACAAGGAAGTAAAAGCACCAAACTCATATCATTCCAATATAATAATATAAGAAATATTAGGCTTTTAGTATCAATGTAATAAATAAAGTCGGAAAATATATTTAAAATATGAACATAAGAAAATATGAACATAATTATTGCAAACTACAGAGAAGGGAACAAACTTTTAGAAAATTATTTTCTTGTTAAAATAACTCTTCTCGTCTTTTCTGTGGTCAATGAACTGACAAAGCTATTTCTATAAATTTCTATAAATAAACTTATAACGCGGGAATGGCATCACAGCGATTTGAGGTGATAAATGTCAAATATAGTCTGATTGCCATGCCAGTCACACACACATAACGTTGACAAAGAACTGTCTTTGACGGATATTGATTGTCGAAATGTCCACCAGAAGAGGTCATGAAAAGTCGATCGCTTTTATACAACGCTCCCGCGATACTCAAAGCGTTGGCTAATTATTCGAACAAATTATCGACAGGATTAAGGATGTATCATCGGTACAGTCTTAGATGTATATAGGACATAATTTTCAAAACGCTACCAAGTGAATTAAAATTTGTGAGAATGTTCTTTTAGTCTTCCTGATGTGCTACAAAAAAGTAGAAACAAATCCACTA
The DNA here is from genome assembly GCF_048541705.1 of Temnothorax americanus. Classification (NCBI taxonomy): domain Eukaryota; kingdom Metazoa; phylum Arthropoda; class Insecta; order Hymenoptera; family Formicidae; genus Temnothorax; species Temnothorax americanus. The sequence goes on along the minus strand of NW_027509307.1, from coordinate 1,736,352 downwards.
AACGGTTGCTGAGATATAACGATTTTAATTCACTGATTTTACGTAATAGAATATTCTCACAAATTTTTATCCACTTGGTAGCGCTTTGAAAATTATGTCCTATACATCTAAGACTGTACCGATGATACATCCTTAAAGCAATTACTCGTTGCGCCTGATTAATGCGTAAAATTGGAATTACATCGCTCTTCTGCACGATCGTTCTTTCTGTCTCATTTTCCATCTGTATCTGCCTCGTCACTATACTCTCGCTCATTTTTTCGTATCGTATCCATCGCTCGTTATCTAGCGTTTGCATCCCTTTCCGCCTTTCTCTCTTTGTCACACCCGTTCTATCGCGTAAACGCATATACACGTTACTCTCAGCCAATTTCCGTCCCACTGCGCACGTACATTTATGCGCCGTCAATGCGAAATGAATGTATTGTAATATCGTCGATGTCAAGTAGTATAGGTATCATATATTAGTCGAGAACGCGGGTCTGGACATGTTAATTAATTAAATATCTCCGATAATCATTACGAGCCGGCTGCAGACCGAGTTGTGGACTCGCGCTTTTGTTTGTCACCACTAAATTGTCCCCCTGCGTTGTTAACGTGGCATTAACATTTAATGGGTATATTGTTAAAACTAGCATGCATTTCGATTAAGCGCGTTTGTAATCATTAGCGATCATGTTCTCTTTGCATATACTCTATTTCCATTCCTCAGGTTAGTTTCTGATTTAAGAAACTGTATTTTTAATAAATGAGTAATAGAAACTATACTTATAAAAGCAGGGGAAAGAGATAGGTGAAGATGAAGTTGTATATATAGTTTTAATTTTTTAGTTTTAGTTTAATTTTAAAAAAAGAATAAATTATAAACGAAAACGTTAATTTTGTGACCATTAAAAGAAATGTCTCGTTAACAAATTCATTGGCCATTTAAATAGGATCAACTATGGTAACTGTAACGGATTTTATTTACGCGCAATTACACCCTGACTAATAGTTGTCCATTCAAGCTGGTTTTTTCCATAAGTTTCCCTTAGAAATATAAGAGGGTGTGTTTTTGTTGTTGATGGTTGTTGTAGAGAAAAGAGAAAAGACATATTCTCCTTTTTCGTAACTTATATATATATATATGACATAGAATTAGTTTAAATGTAATAAATATAATGATCACGATGCAAAATGATGAAAAATATAAACGCGAGCAAATAAATGCCAACATTCGTTTTTATTGAGAAATAACACGGATATTTATAAGTAGTAATAATTTAGATCAGTAATAATTTCTATTATCTTTTTTTTGAATCTTTTAGTATAAAAATTTTATTTAAAGCAGAAAATGCTCGCGCGTATACTTTGTACGTGAAGCTGGCGTAAGGATTTTCCAGTTTTATTGCATGATAGAAGAAAGCGAAGGGCGTTGACTGATAGAGAGATCAGGTCAAATTGATGTGCTGTGCTCAGATATGGGGACAGGCATCTGAAAAACGAGCATGTGTCTCGTTCCGTATTACTTCAATTTTTCTTGCTCATAAACGTCCGAGCATTATACGCGTATGAATGCGCGTTTCTGTTTTTACTTATAAACACACCGATAAATCTGAAGTATTTCTTATCGAACTTTAAATTCACTTATAAATAAAAATATATCTTGAAACAGAATTACATCTGCATGCATTTAAAGATGTTACGTATTTATAATCTAAAATGACTTAGAAAAACGACTAATTTAAATCATCATAAATCTTAGATATTTCTTGAAAAAACTGCACACGGTGAACAATTTAAAAAGAATTATGTCGCCAGACATTAAAGATATTTTTGTAAAACTTTTTTTTTCAGTTTGTAGTGTTTATTGTGATCGAGTATCGACGTATCTCGGGAGACATACGAACTGTCACATGCATAAGTCACCTGGTACCTCGACAATGCTAATAGATGCAACCTCCTTGCAGTCACGTCATTCGAAAATTAATTACAGTTGGTCGCAGGGTCATAAAGAACAAGGCCTGAATAATTAACGTGACCGTTGTATCGCGCCCGGAGCTAATTATAGGCCCTTCCTTTTCTATTCGCCTGATTAACATATTCGTAAATTATTGGACTTAACGTACCGGCAGGTAACATACTTATGCAAGCCGTACGTCGTTCGTGAGCTTTGCGTGCGCTAATATTCGCGCTAGAGCGTGCGTGTCGCGGATCACGCACACGTCGGCCGTATACGCGTAAGTATAAAGGGTAAAAAACCCTTTCTGCCAGAGGGTCAAATACACCGCGTAAGACGATTCGTTTGAAAACTTTTTAAACACGGTGTCAAAGTGCGATATATTCCACATACTCTGTATTGTACAAAAGAAGGTAACGTACGCGATAGGGCTTATTGCTGATAAAGGTGTCATTAAGTTTTTAATGGCCTTACGTTATAGCGAACGTTTTTTAAAATATACCTATCGAACATGGCTTCTTTTTGTAGGCAATCATGCATGGGTTTAAACTTGCGTAAGCGATTTTATGGAAAATTATCAAAGAAGGGAGTGTGTGTGTCGAGGGACAGCTTTCTTTTTTCTTATCCGTAATTTATAAAATAAATTCTCTCTCGTATTTTGTGGCGATTTTCACTTTTTAATAGTCTTACTTTAATATCAGCCTCTTTTTTCGGAATAATTGCTTATAGTTGTGAAATTGCTTTAGTGATTTTGAATTCATGCGTGTATAATACGCTAGATATAATTATTGAGACTCAAATTAATAATTACTTTTTAAGAAAATTATCGAAAATATGTGTGTACCTCTTTAACCGACAATCATTATTTGAATTCAAGAGATAAAGCTAAATGCTGGAAAGGATGATATTTTTGATATTATTCTCTTTGTCAAAATTTGCTGCTTTTATTTTTAATATTGTTTATGAACGTGTAGCATTGTGTCCATCGTGGCATTATTTTCAGCGCGTCGTTATGCCTATCTATCATTTCTTGTGTCGACGTTGATGTCGGCAGTTCCGTTGACGACGATTGATTCGAGTACGACAATAAAGGTAACAGCGGCTCGTATGAAGATGTAAGCTCGGCAGCGGTATAAGGCCAGGTTTACGCGTACTCGAACGTTTATCGCGCCATGCCGGGCGCAACACGCAAACCCGACGTTACACGCCCTGTGTTGTATTCGCATGGCGGAAATACTACTGAGCTGTAATCCTCCTTGATCGCGTTTACGAGCGTAAACTTTCGAAAGTTCCAATCGCGGCGTTAGTCTCGGTGCTACAGGTTGCGTTGGAGCGTATATGGAGAAAATCACATTACGAATGTGGTCACTGTTCAATATGACACGTTTTGCGCTAATCAATTTTGCAACGTCAAATTCAGAGTTTCGTGCAAATCAAACAATTATTCATTACAACATTTTTAACATCGTACTTGGATTTATTTTAGATTTTGCTCTTTGCAATTATTACTGCAAATAATTTTAATAGGTACATTTTAGTGAGCATTACGTTATTCGTAATTATCATGATTTTTAAATATTATTTGCAGTTAATAAAATTATATCAAAAGTTTTTGCTGTAAATAAAAACAGTCGTGATTAATAATCAGAAAGAAACACAAATGCGTATTTCTCGCGCTTGGCGCATAAGCAAACGCAAAGCGTGACCTAAATAAAGATTAAGAGCGTTGTTATGTACTTTGCAACTATGCCAAGCAAAGTACTTTTTACATATTTAACAATATTTGAGATCTCCATGAAACGGTAAACAAGCAAAGTTTGGAGACAGCAGTTATTGCAGTCGTTCTCCGATAAATGAGCAATAATGACGGCGAGTTGGGTAATGGTTCCGTTTAACACCGTCCTCATTCCCTCCTCCAAGTATCGTTTCTTCGGGATTAACGTCAGCTAGCTAACTCACGTATAGCCACGGCATCGCACGAAAACAGAATATAGGTCTCAGGGCCACGAACAAAAGCTTTTTCCCCTCCGTTTAGTTCTGACAATTCACTTTCTCGACAATAATCGTAATAACATCACGTGATGGCTTGTTTAATTAATTAAACGTTATTCTTTTCTCCATCTATTTATATTAATCTAATTTATAGTTAGTTATATTAATCTAATTTAGAAAAAATCAAATTAAATAAAGAAAAATATGCTTCGAAATAAGAGTCACATATAGGTAAATGTAGACAATAGATAGATAGAGAATCTCTCGTATCACGTTGAAGCCTATTGCCAATAATTTCACTGAGCTCTTTCACCGATAAATGAGCAATAATGGCAGCGGGTTGGGGTAATGGTTCCGTTTAACGCCCTATACGTGCATTCGTCCAACATCGTTGCTTTGGCTATAATGGAAGCTAGCTAGTAAGTGTATCGGTGGCACGGATGTATCACACGAAAACGGTGATATTACGCTCCGTACATATGAGATAAATCGTGTAAACTGAAAGCTGCTCCCTAACTGCTTTTCTACGCGTAATATTAAATAATGAATACATTATATTTTACGAGTCTAACAGATAGCTAACTACGTTAAAAACGTGCGTTACCGTCCGCGCGTATTTGTAAATAATAGCACATGAATAAATAATGAGGGAATACTATATTTAAATTTGCATATAAATTTTGCATAATCATTAAATGTAAACATGTAATAATTTATCATCATAAATTTATTATCGTAAAAGAGATCAGAACTTTAGATAGAGAACGTTTCGTCTGCGAAATATCTCATACACCATTTAATTAATTCAGTACGATAAGAGTTTGGAAATTTTAATTAAATATTAGCTTTCAAATATTTTTAACCATATTTGAGAAATAAGTATGATTTTCTACTACATATTTCGTTCTTACTGCAAGATTATATAGCACTCGGTCTATTAACATGCGTTTCCTGAACAAATATGAAAATGTCCTTTGCAGTGAAGTCTCACCACAAATGCAATCTCCTCCATTTGGACCCCTACCTTTATTCTTGCATCTACGTGCCCCGGTTTAACGCCACGCTATAAAGTTTTTGTCACTGTCTGCAAAATGGCAGTGAGAAACGAGCGAGCCTGTCGTGCTCGCGGCTAAAATGGTAGATTAAACGTTCCGCTGTCAGCTATTCAGATCGATTCGTTGCACTTTTGCTTTGCCTTTTACCGAGATTAGGTTTATCGAGAAATAATAACTAATTGTAGATCATGGCAAGCGTTACAATATGACATCCAACGTCATTATTAGCCTACATGTTTATATTTTGAATTACTGACGCGTTACAAATAATTCTTTTCATTTGCCGAAATTTTTACTGTCGAGCACTGTGAGATTGACGCTCTCTAAAAACGACGGGACCACGTGTGTGAGATATGTGGATTTTCTATTTTTTGTGCACCATTATATGCTAAATTGGCGTGTGTCTCCAATTTTTGCCGCGTAGCCCGTATAAACACGATAAACTGCAGAATTTATGTCGCGTTGGTCAGAACACTTCGTATCTGTATGTTTTTATAACGCCAAAACGTCCCCGTGTTAAAATATCCAGAAAAATGTACGTCTGCCACGCGTTTAACATTATTACTGGGACTAAGCCTCCATTCGAACGCTCTAATAGAGAATCTACGTGCACTGTTTTAGTACCTAGCGCTCTATAAACTTTTTGCTACTGTCTGCAAAACGGCAATGAGAAACTAGCAGAGCTGTCACACTACGCTAGAATGGTAAATTAAACGCCTAGCCAAAGTGATCGATTAGATTCTCTTTTGTTTCTTGCATCAGCTCACTGTTCCATGAGTCAATTACAATCTCCAAGGATGATAGGAAAAAAATCGTGCATGCGCGCGGCATCCACGAAAGTGCGGATATAATCGCGAGCGCTATATTAGGTACGAGTTGGTGAAGGTCAAAATAAAATTGGTACTTCGATTATCATTGACGATGTGATCATAAAAGTTAAATATTTTTACAAGAAAGAATTTTACGTAATTTTAAATAATTTGTATTATTGAATATGTAAAAGTATACCAGCAATTTAATGTAATGCTGTACAAAAATATTATTTTAATAAGTATTATGTATCTCTTACACAATTCTTTATGGAAAATGCAGTTTTTTCAAACTGGCAAAGCTAACAACTTTTAGCAAAGCATAGATGGGTTGGTGCTCCGATAATAATCATCGCGAACGTGTCGAAAAGTATCGGCAAAACTCTAATTGGACAAAAAGAAGACACACAAGCGAGACAAGTGGCACAGAAAATCGAAACGTTTGAACTAGAGAAGAGTATGTATATATAAGTATACATAATGTGTCATACATAAAAGGCAATAGCAAAATTGTTATATCCCTAACTTATATTGGAGAAAATTATTAATTTTTTTATACTAATTTTTCGGATACATAGCAGCAGTTGTATAGTATTACAAAGAAAGATATAACTGTATTCTCGAAAAATAATGAAGCATTTTTGTTAATAGTAGCAACATATTATCAACTTCATTTATTGTAATGATTATATAATACAAATCAAACGTTTTATTTAAAAAATTTTATTCATAACGTCATATAACGGTACGTATTTCTTATATGCAGCACAAGTTTCAGCAAAACTTTTTTTTTATGTTTACGCATCGCTCAGTGTTGTTTGATCTTGAAGCTGAGTCTACAACATGCGCTACTTCAAACAGGAGTCGTTATTGAGAAAAAATATTTTTTTATAGAATACGTATACAGCGTGTAGAGGCAAAACGTCGCCTCCGCAATTCACGAGATCCCCCCATATATTGTACGGTATGTACCAAAGGCATCCTTTTGAGAGTGCCATGCAGTTACGCTTTGTCGACCAGTCAAGCCTTTCCTATAGCTTCCCGATCGTACGATCATGTATAACCTTTCAACTGCATTCTGTCGCGCTGACGTTTCTGTCCTCCTCCTATTTTCCAATTCTCCCATTTAAAGCCCCCCTCCTTGCGCTGCGAAATCCAGAATCCGCGTATGTGATTAGATTACACCGCAAAATCGATAGCTCGACTGGGCGTTATAACCATCGTCAGGTTAAAAACAATTCATACGTAAAATCTACCGAGAAATACGACGCCAGGTATCACATTTCAAGCCGCATCGATACGTCCTTCTACTCTTTAACGCCGATTCCATTTTCACAGCGGATCTGTTTTTACCTCTGCGAAAATGCGATACGGAAAACATTCGTCAGATATCTCCAATTTGAGCATTGTTATCCGATTTTAATTATGATCAGAACATAGTACCTCATCGTTACGGAAAACAGGCTGTAGGGAAATTTGTAAACAAGAAAATCGATATTTCAATTACTGTTTGAAGTTTACAAGTTTTTAAAAGTATTCATGCATCTATCTGTTAAAATTATATCTGGATTTATTTTGAAAATAAGTTTGTTAGTTTCTCGTATAGTTTATTTGATTTGTTCTAATTTAACTGTGTATTTGATAATATTTATTTAAATCATCATATGTTTTTAATATTCCTATATTATCAGAAAAACGCGTGCGTAAAAGTAACATGTTCTGTTTGGAAAAAGAAAAGGGAGGTAGAGGGAAAATCAATCATTTTTATTCAATTTCCACAATGTTATCTAAATGAAATTAAATAAATATAATACTTTCATCGTGAATACAAAAAATACAACATTTAATATATAATAAATGAAGAAGAAATTTGTACACATGATACATATGTATATATATAAATATATATACACACGACTACGTTGTATTCGACAATGTGTTTATTTCGCATTGAAATAGTACTCTTTGACAAAGATGTGATGTATAAATTTTCAGTACAATTACCTTTCATACATTATTTGCATTGATTAAGTAGCTACTTCACAATAGAGAATGTAAGAGAAAGGGGAAACGCTTAACAATGAACTCACGGTAGGATTGCCAGATCTGAATTTGGAATTCCCAGCGTTCCGAAGTATCCCGCTTTCGTTCTAGCGTGAAATAAGTCTGGGACCTCGGAGCCCTCTCCAAAGCTGACTATTTGCACTTAGCAACTAGTGGTATGGCACCTGGGTACTCTAAACTAAAATACTACTTGCCGTCGACTGCCTTTTCTACGCTAGTGTAACGCATACATTTGAAAGTTGGCTTTTTTTATATGAAAGCAGAGACGTTTAATAGTTTAACATATTATATATCTTAATAATGCACATGTCTGCTCGCTACATTTATTTTTAGGAGCGTTTACATATAAATTTTAAAATATATATTATGTAGTTGATAATATTATCACAGTGAAAGTACATATTACAGAGAAACAAATTTCTTATTCGATTTTTATATGTTGAATCTTGCATTTCTTGAACTTGTTATTTGAGTGTGAAACTTTTATCAATATTGAAGTTTTACTCGTTGAGGTAAACTTTATGACTGTGGAACTTTATAATTCTTGTATTCTCGCAAAATTTTTTCGATTTCTTACATTTCAAATATGCATAACTCCATTAATATAAATAATTTTTTAAGACATTTATATTTAAAAACATTTAAATGTGCAGTACGCACTGAAGTGAATGATATAATGCGTTAATTATTACGCCCATAAACTTACAATTTTATAATTGATGACGAAGAATTTATACTCTTCAACCTAAGTCTCCTTTTATTCGTCTCCAGACACGTTACCCTACTAAATCATACGTGGGCGGCATTTTACGTTCTTAGCTTCACGTGTCAGGACTACATCACGCTGTAAGCAAAAACACGCGTCACCGCCGAAACGCGTATCCACTTCGCCGGTGCGCCGACCCGAGCAATTCATTCAATTTTCACGAATGTTTACGGCACCGCACACTTCCCTTTTGTAGCGTTTCGTCGCCAGTTATGCGCCAACGTTTTTGCATACGACTGAAACAAAGAGACCGCGCGATGAATTTTGAGCGATGACGCGCCAGGAAAAAGACGCAAATTCGCGGCGGGATCCGCGGGATGCGGACAGAATCGCAAATAGCGTGGACGTTTCTGTTTACAAGATGAGCGTCGCTGGTTGTAAATCATAGAGTGCGATGGGTAGCCCGGGCGCGTGCACGAAGGGTGTGCGTGGGTGGGACGAGACGGCAAGAAGAGGAATGCTCGTAAGGTGGGCGAGAGGGCAGAGGGTCGAGCGCGAGCAAGTCTGTTGGGAAATAAGGAGGTAAAGTTAAGCTGCTACCCCTTCTACATCTCGCCGTACTGTACCCTTCGCAAATAGCTACGTATAACCCTACTGTATCCCCGACCCTATTGCGCCCGGCATTACATCCACATTCGTATAACGTGGCGATGCCACCCCTCTTGAGCGACATTACCACCGTCGTTTACTCATTTCCCTTATAGGGTAAACTTGATACAGTTTCGCCGACCGTTCTTCAAAGACAAGATCTCGTGTTCCATTGATCAAACGGCAGTCACAGGCGCGAATGATAAATTGCCGTAACGACCCGCTATACGGTGACTCGAGAGTGATGAAAAAGCGACCGAAAATGAATATCGCTGGAATACTCGTGTTCCGGAAATATATAGTGTGGTCTTATCGTCATCGCTCAGTGGAATGTAGTTCAGCTTGATTTAATTAGCGCAACGTTGACACGTGGAAAGTAAAGATCCCCGCCTGTATATACGTATAAGCTGATGGATCTTTTCGTGGCGTACGTTCTACGTGGTTCTACGTTTCGACTGAAATTACGTACAAACGCAAGCGTACGATTCAAAATTCAATTTATAAACTTTTGTTATCAAATTAGAAAAGAAAATACTAAATAATTATATAAAATCGTTTTACTTAATTTCCATTTTCTCATCAAGTAAAAAAGGAATAGAAATAAAAGATAAAATTATGTATACAAGTTATATATATAGTTTAGATGTAACTCGAAAAGATAATCTTAATGGCTCATATGATTCTAATATTATCTTAATCTCGTAATAATTTTCACGCAAGTTTAGTCTTGTTCGTTGAATGTGTTTACACTTTAGATTTATCTAACTCATATCGCGTAAAGAAAGCATTCTTTTTTTCATCCATGAACATTAAAGTGTACGTGCTCTTTTTTTCTTTAGAAAAATTTCTGAAAATTGTGCCATTTACATAGTTTAGGTAGTTTACATAAAAGCAGAAATAAAATAAAAATATGAAGAAAGTGAGATAGATAAAAAGATATTACATGGTTAAATTGAAACGTAAATAGTTTGTATTCTATTTGCTCCTAATACTTATAAAGTATACTTATATGAATTAAAGTTCTTGAAAATTACATTCGCTATGCCAATTATCGTTTAATATTTAAGAAAATGTAACTTATATCAAGAAGTTTTTATATACTTTTAAATGTACAAAATTTTTTTAATGTATTACAGAAAGAAAGAGAACACCATTACATTGAAAAAGTGTTTATGAAAAAATTTGGTTTAGACTATAGTCGAATCATTTAACTCTAAACCTTACTTGTAAAATTAGTAATATGAAGATTTAAACATTGTACGTCGCTTCTAACAAGAGAAAGAGAATTCCACAAATTCTTTTACCGCGTTACTTTACTCGAGATAATTACAGCTAGGAGAATATTGCTATCAAATTTAGTACGCAGCGCAACTCGCACTTGCGAAATCACATCTCTCAAATATGTACGGCGCATCGAGACGTTTGGCAATTTTCGACGCCTTGGCAAGTGAATATTTGCATGTTAATACGATTACGGGAGTTCTGCCGAGTAAAGAGGATGCGGCGGAAGGAACTTGGAATTGATGGAGGACGGAAGACACACTCGCGCGGCATGACGAAAGGAGATGCGAGACAAAGCGAGAGAGTAAGTATCATCATGGCAGGGAGATGAAATGTGAGAGAGGGAGAGAGGGAGAGAGAGAGAGAGAGAGAGAGAGAGAGAGAGAGAGAGAGAGAGAGAGAGAGAGAGAAGGCGCGCGTGAATACAGGGAAAGCGAGGAGGGAAAACGCTACCAAGGGGTTCGAGGGAAATGAATCACATCATTATGAATAATAATATGCCCTGCCCGTGGTATTCTCTCTGTCTGGTTATTAATAGTAATGACTTAGCGGGGGATTTTGCAAGTATAGTGGGGGTTTTGTGTCGCGTGAAGCACGCACTACTACCCTGCGTGACTTTCCGCAGACCAGCCCGAACACCCACCGCTTCCCTAAGTATACATGCATATGGTCAACGGTACACGTATCCGTGTCGACACGTCCCTTGCTTCCTCCGGTACTCTATCTATCTCCACTATAACGTACATACGTTGACGTAACGTCGGTGAAAAAATGGAAAAAAACATATAAAATTATTCGCAATCCTATATTGCGGCGGCTACCGGGAGTAGTTCTGTTCATTGATCCTGATTGCTGTAGAGATGCGTGTTGGAGCCCATGGTGCATTGTGCGACCCATTGTGAAACTCATGGGTGCAGTGTAAACACGCATAACTCCGCGATTCATTCCTGTCAACGAAGTACATACGTGCACTCGCAGCTCTTTGCGAAAAACGAATACACATCATATTAGCTTTGAGATGTTTTGTTCTATTTTATTTTGTATAACGACAATATATTAGGTATTTTTATAATAACATTGCATAGGCGCTCTAAAAATAAATTAGTCAATTACTATATTATATTTCCTTCGATAAATTAGTTAAGTGAAAACAATCAAGCATTTTTTAAATTAATTGTTTTTAGTAATTTAATTTGCCAACGTCAGCAAATATAAAATATAATGACAGATCGATGTATATTATTTTTAATATATCAGTTGCATTTAATTTTAATTTGTTTTGTTGATTTATCTGCAAAATCTCTCTCGCGTGTAGTAACACGGTATATTCAGAAATCTTTGAAGTGTATAGTAGTTTTAAGATGTCTCATTTATATTAAATTACCTTTGATTTCAAAATATCAGAATTATAACAATTACGGAAGATTTCCTTTCAAGGAAGACCTATAACTGTTAGTTCGCATAAAAATACAGAAGTTTCCATTCTCACATTCCCGTGATGAAGGACACTAGATCTTTTACGTATGTATTAAATTCAGTCCTAAAAATAATGATAGCGTGTACCGCGTAAAAATTCTAGCGACTACGAACGGCAGACAATCACACCGACAAGATGGCCCGCAGGTGGAAAGGTAAAATCAGTCACGGACTGGAGCAACACGGTGGGGAGGGGGGGTAACGAAAGCGAGAATCGGGCACGCTCGCCGCATTACTTTGTACAAATAACGCACGCCGCCGTAATTTGCGAAATTCCCGTTATTTTACATTTTAAACTAGAAAATAAAACGGCCAAGCTGGCGGCTGCTTATCCGCCCGCCGGGATCTCGATGCTATCGCCCCCAGTCACGCTTACCTTGCTGCAAGCAAGCCGAGCACGAGCGCTCTGAAAATTACTGTAGTCCCGTACGTGGCGTATTATTTTTTCCGACCCCCTACGCCCTGACCCGCCGTCTATCCGTATATCCCACGCTTTTCTTCCCCTCTTTTTCCACGTTTGACCCCACATGTTTCTCAGGAAGCGAAGATTGCACATAGATACGAAACTGTTACGCGGTATGCGCGCGCAAACTTTCTAAGGTATCCCGCTAAGAATGCCCACCTTACCAACGAGGGGGTGTATCTTGCTTTAGAATTTTCCCTGAAAAAGCAAATGCTGGCGTCATCCGACGAGCAGAACCTGAACTACGAATGTAGCATCAGCGTTAGAGGGGTAGTAGGAGGGTTGTACGCGATACCCCTAGTGGAGAGGGATGTTGGCCGTGGTGGGAGTATACTATACAAGCCCATGTTACACTCATCAAAATTAGTTTCTTAATACAAGTTTATTTTATTCAAGTACAAATATATTTATTACGAGTTTAAACGTTTAACGACGTTAAACAATCATTTGACAGACTTTCAGAAATTATTATTATTAGTATCAAAATATAATATATAATTTTTTCATAAATATGTAAGAAAAATATCAGGAAAAATTTGAAATACTAAAAGAAATATTATATATATGTACATATACATATATACTTCTATAATAGTAAATATTATTTAAAAAATATTATCTTTTTTATTAAGGTAATTTACATTTTATTGAAAGAATTATAAATACGAGTAATTTTCACGATAATAACGTACGAAAAGAAGAATCATTCATTAGCTAAAAGCCACAAGTTCATCTATAAAAATATCAAAGATCGTGTATGACACGGCGTTTTTTTTTTAAACTTAAAAAAATTTGCCTCGTGAAGAATGGACTACTGGCTGCATATCCCACCACGGAGGGGTAAGTGCACAGTGGGGATGAATCGATACAGCCGCGATACAACAGCCGAAGCTTCGAAACTCGAAATAGGAATGCGCACGCACCCCCTTCCATCGCGTCTCTATTGAGCCTCGGAACAGTGTAACGCGAAGGAATCATTCGTGGCGGACAGGTGACTCTTCCAGCTCTATCCATACGCGCACACCGGATGTATATATTTTTAAGCGCGACGAGACACCGTTCACCATCGGATAACGTAAGTTCTCGATCTCGAATTTTTCTCACAACAGCCGACAAATCACTCCCTGCGACCAAATTCTTTTACCAATAACACCTCGCGCATTTTTTGTTCATTAAATTAAAATTGAATATATTTGCATAATTATTTTCAGTTTGAAACAGTGCAGTTTGAAAGAAAAAGTGGCAACTTCATTGGCACAAGCTTTCTAAATTACTAGATCACAGTATAATACTTTAGAATGTTATGTTTTTAACATATGTGATTTTATTAGTTATTATAAAGTAATTCGCAAAAATTGTTTCATAGAATCTATACGTTTGTATAAAAAATGTTTTGTATTTAATACGGAATTGTTTGAAAAAGTTATAAACTTGAAATATAAAGTAGATATATATTGAAATAAATTGTACTAATCACACAATTATAAACCACTTTGATAAAAATAACAAAAATGTAATACTTTTCAAGTTGAATCGACGGCATAGTTTTTTAAAAGTAGTTCTTCCGGAAGGAATTTAATCTTACTTTAATTTCTAAAGATGATTGATAAACGAAGTTGATGTAATTCATCACATTCGCGGCCAAGAATAGACATTTCAAAACTTAATAACAAAAATAATCAATGTTTTCATACGAAATAATATATTGTGATATGACTGGCGAATGGTTTATCTTTGCAATATTTCGTCATTTGTTCACTCACCATCCATCAAATTGTGACATTGACAGATTCTAAGTTTGATAGAAAGGACGAAGAGCCACCATAAATTTTGGTACATCGAGAATTTTATCGAAAACATAAAAATTGCAGTATTCTTTACACCACATTTTTTATTTCTTTATAAAGTACATGATTTACGCTTATTTTAGTTTTTATTAGAGAGAAAGACGCAAAGAGAAAAATCGTAATTAGAAATATGATTCGCAGACCTATGACACTGTTAAGTATATAATTAAGATATATATTTACTTGCAATTAAATTTAAGAGAGAATTAATAACATTCAATGGAAAGTAAAATTCATATAAAAACTTTTGCTTTAATGTAATTGGAATTACTAGTTATTAAACAATTTTAATAATAAAAAATAAAATAATTTGTAAGTAAACATGTACTTTAAACAAAATATATAAATAAATATATGTAGTAAAAAATAGGTTTAAAATATTTCGTACAATCGAATAATATAAATTTTTATTAAATTTTATTCCGCTTTAAAAAAAAGGTAAATTTCAAAATTAATCAAAAATATGAATTAATGAAATTGAACATGTGATAAATACACATATAATTAATATATAAAGTATGTGTAATATTTGAGATTTAAAAAAATAAGATAATAGATAAATATAGTATAATGTATCATAAATTATATATTTTAGTCATCTTAAGTATTACACATTATTTAAACGCAATTTCATCTGACTTTTTGTACTAGAGACATTTTATTTTATTTATTTCCTTGCGAACAGTGTATAGTAAGTTTTCGAATCCATCATCGTTAGTGGACTGTGACTAACGTTTGATATATACTGGACATGTCAGTCGACATAGTCATGGTCAGTACGATGAATATACTCACTGTGATGAATATAATCATTCTGGTAATTCATGGTAACTTCTTTCATGAAAACTTAAAGTACACTATAATTATTTTAATTCTGCGATTAATTATTACTCAATTGCTAATATTAATTTTCATAAAACTTGTAACATTATTGCTTGTTAAATTGCAAATATTTCTACGTGCACTAAACCTTATATTTGAAGATAAGCAAATTATTTAAGTACAAAACATTTTCTTTTAAATTTCAATTACACACGATAAATATATTCTATATTTTTTACATATTTTTTAACGATATTTTTTAGAACATCATATATTAATATAATAAAGAGTATAAAAGAAGTTGCTTGGTGGAAGATTTAATTGTTGCCCTAGATTGCAATGATTATCAATCGAGAAATTAATGGACTGGCGCGGACCACGCGTGAAGTAATAATTGAACTTTCGCGTATACGTAATCGACGTCTAAAGCCTCTGCTCAGGTTAACGATGTAAGTTTGAAACGCTGTCAATAGCGATCGAGATTTAAGGGCTTGAGCCCTTCATGGGCGTGTGACGAGCAAGGGATTATTCGGTATTAGACAGGACGAGTGTATCGCGTCGTGGATCGATCGATCGTTCGGTCGGTAGGTCGATTGAGCTTCGACGAGGGTAGATTCGTGACAGTGCGGAGGGGGGTTGACGCCGTACCTATGGGGACAACGATGCACGTCGTATAACGCGCCGGGTATGTAGAAGGGGTGAGAGACAGATTAATGTGACCCCGTCACCGTTCGAACAAAGCTTCGCACAATGGCCGCGCGCATCGGGGACACTGGACTGGGTGGACTGTGCGGAACGGGGGTCGATGATGGTGCGTGGGGGTAGAGGCAGAGAGGGAAGGGGCTTGACTGCACTGGATATATTACCCGCCACTCGTGGCTATCACCAATGAGATTCAATGCGCGATCACGTACTTCCACCACGATACCCGGAAAAAGTGTTGTCCCCTGGATTCTGCCGGCTTTCTTTCCGTGTCTCCGACGCTCTCCACGTACGGAGGTGCCCGCGGTAGCGGATTTTCAAGTTTTATCTCGACTTCCGTTCATCATTCATTAAGTCCCGCGCCGCGGTCGCGGTGATATGCTTACCCGCGCTTGTCAAAAGCGCGATGCCGCGTGGACGATACATAATTGCGTACGGATGGAATATCATTCACCTTGATAGTGTGTTTGCTACTGAGGATAGGCAACTTAAATTTGAAATATAAAAATACTTTATAATGACTTATGTAACACATGCAGTGACATATGCAAAATGTTCTTTCTTTGCACATTGCCATTATAACATATTGACAAATGTAACAAGGATGACGGTAAATTATATAATTATAGAAAAATTTAATTAAAGAAATATAGTTAAGAATTAAACTAATACTTTGCGAGTGGAACTTTCCTGTATACAAATATATAGTATTATTTTTTCACCTTTTATACAATCGCGATATCTCATATGATTAATTAAAACTACTGATATAGCTGCTGATATAAGATATATCATTAATTATTGGCGATAATCAATTAAATAAATTTATATTTTTTTGTCCGTATTAGAACTTATAATATCGAATAACGATTGCACATATCTATCTTTTAAGTTCTTAACTGAGAGAAATCTTTGGATATAGTATGTGGGAAAGAACAGAGTGACCACACCTCCAGAGGGTGGATTCCAGTGCGCGCGCAGGATAAGCTTAGTTCTTATCGAAGAGCTTTCCTATAGTTA
Source organism: Temnothorax americanus (assembly GCF_048541705.1). NCBI lineage: Eukaryota > Metazoa > Arthropoda > Insecta > Hymenoptera > Formicidae > Temnothorax > Temnothorax americanus. Next base: position 1,719,528 of record NW_027509307.1, on the reverse strand, counting down.
TATCTTCGCATTCGGCGAGAGAGAAGCGCGCAAGAAGCAGAGAAAGGCAAGAATTCAGATTTGCGCGTTTTATATTAGAATAATTAAAATAATAATGATTACTGTTCGCCCTTTTCCTGGGTAAAATAAATTAATTTTTTCATATAATACTAACGAACGAAAAATCCAGTTGCTACTGAAATCCGATTACGTAATATTTTAACCTGGATTCGCGTAACATGACATGCAGCGGTTGATGAGTTCACTGAACCCGCTATATGCGATAGCACCGCATATAGATTATTAAATTTTACTCGCCGAAAAAAAAGCAGTTGAAATATTTGACAGTGTGTAATTATACGTTCATAATATTTTTTTTAGTATTCTTGTTAGTATTCTTATTATGCATAAATGTACAAAATTCCGAAATTAATTAATTGCTATATGTACAAATAATTAAATTAAAAACTAAATCTTACACGTAATCTGTAAGAATCGATATAATAAATATAGATAAAAAAGAGCAATCTTTCTACGACACAAATCAATGTTGATCAAGTTGCTACAAATATGCTTTCTACCCAACAAGGTATGCAAGGAGCCATTAACTACTACTCTACTTGGGGATGCATTCCCTCGTACTCTATGGCGTCTATGGCATAGCAGCAAGACAGATAGGTAGGTCAATGACGCTCGAGGTACAAGGAATCGAAACGCCATCCGCCGTATTAAATGTGCCGTTCTAGTGACAAAACAGGGCCTTACGCGGCTTACGAAGTAAGATCAATGCCGTTTGCCGGTAATCGTTTTTATGAGTATACGTGAGGTACGGCTTGCATGTGCCTGGTATTTTCGTGGGAGCTCCATTAAATCACTGTAAAATCTGTTCCACCGTGAGTGCCACGGCTGCCACGCCACTGGAGAATAAAGAGGAGCTTATTATAAGCGACGGTAATTCTCGAATAAATAACCGCGGGCTTGTGCGAAGATCGAGAAGAGGGCTGCTGGAACGTGGCGGAGGAGACGGAGGTGGAGAAGGAGAGAGAGGCAGTGGTGGAAGAATAAAGCAACGGAGAAAAGGAGGGTGGGGCAATGCCGTGGCAGTGAAGGAGGAAAAGGAGGTGGGAACGTAGGTGGCTGATTTATTTCGGCGCCGCAAAGATCTGGATCCGCGTACGTGCTCCGTGCCTCAAATTACCAACTTATAAACTCTGGCGTTCTCTCTCTATCCTCTTCCACTTCCCGCGCTCTTTTCTCTTTCTTTCTCTTCTTTTGCTGTTCCTCTTTTCTCTCACCCCCTCCGCCTCTATCTCTCTTTCACTACGTTATAACCATCCCGCTCACATTCACTCCTGCTTTCTCTTCCTCTCTCTCGCTCTCTCTTTCAGTTTGTAGAACCCTCCATATATCACCCTATTCATCGACCAAGAAAGTAGGAAAGTAATGCGCGGCTTCGTCGCCTTGTCGATGAATTGAGCAAAGCAGAGTATGCTTTGGCATAATCTAAGATATTATTTATAGATTAATGCAGCCTACCTTTCCGATCGTAACCACTAGCAGTCATTTTAAATCCTTCGTGTAACGTATCAACTTCTTACCTGCAAATAAATGATGATTTATATTAAGATAAATCTCATAAATAAATTGATAATTTTTAGCATATGCGTAATTTTAATTATCATAAAATTAATTTAGATAGACTTTAATTAGATATTATTCAAATTGATTATCTATTCTATGTATAAGAAATTTTGAGAAAGATCGATGTTCAGTTTATGTGCAATTGGCATTTTCTCATGTATCTTTGGTGAATTTGAATATATTAATGACAGAAAATTATAAAAGACAAAAGAGACAAAAATTGCAAGAAAAAATTGTTGAAGATATAAGCAAGTTAAACATGAAGGGTGCCAATGGAGACGCCGATAAAGTCAAGCTTTTTTTTAATAGCATTAACGCATTTAATTTATCTCCGTGATAATAGGATGACGGTAATACGGTGTGCGTGAGAAAAGAGAGGAGAAGATGAAGGACACAGAGGCCCTTATTAAAATTCATTAATTTTGCCCATCTATGAAAGTTTCATTTTCATGCAAATTTAAGGAATAATCTGGTTAAAAAAGAATCAAAGTCGGATGATTTCGGAAGAGTTGCACGTGTACAATTATTTGCCGAAAAAGATAAACTTATTATATATAAAAGACAAGATATATAAAATAGCAATCTTATCATTCTATTGTATATCTACCATATCGCTATCAAACGTAAAAAACATTTTTTACGTAGACATTTCTCTTTTAAGAAATTATCATCGCAATTTATAAGATCTGAGAAGATTTGTATTTATATAATATTTATGTTAGTAAATATTATAGTACGTTTACAATATAATGTAAAATAATTTATGTAGAATCATATCACATATTATTTAATCGCTAGGTAAATTCCGACACGTGGCAAAATGTTCGATAACGACCGGATAGATCGGTGTGACAGAAATCTGGCGTGACGTGCAATGAGTGATTGTGTGTTCTCGGCGGTAACCTTAAGAGGAGCGAAATTTTCCGACCGACAGCCACGTCAAAGCGATTTGTCGTCGGGCTTCCGCAGAGAAATGTGAGTTGCTCCCCTTCCGTACGCGAAACGACCATTTCCTACGTCTTCAGCAATCGCCTGTGCCTTATGTACGTACCGCGCGCTATCCACAGACGCGGTGTCGGAAGTCTTACGATTCCAGGAGCATTGTGCAGACCCAGACCCCGTGCCATCTATCAGTTGTTATTTATTTAGATCGAGCGGATGAATGGTGTTCCCTCGATACCACGAGCGAGGCGGCGGTCGCGTAACTGCAATCTTCTCAAGGAAATATACATGCCGTAGGTGAGGGCTTATCGCGTTCATGCAACATTAGGCTTCCCCGTTATTTACCGTATTTTCGGGCTTTCCATTTTGCCCCGTCCCATTCGCGGCCGAGCCTCTTTTATCCGTGGCAACACATTTTGCTAAGGAAACCCGCTACGAACAGAGACAAATAATCTGGAGAAAGCAACGCGGCTTGCACCGTTGCTTGTTTATATTCTCGGCCACCAAAAATGATTCGCCGTCGTTATGTTCGTGGTGTCTCAATTGGATGCTTCTTTAAAATGTGACTTTAAGCTTTCTTGGTGGGCATAGAAATTGTCAAAGGGTTTCGTTGCGAATTATTTTTCATGAATCACTTTTAATTATACTGAACGCGCATTAAGGACTGTCTGCATATTATTAGTTTATTATTAACATATTATTAACTACTATAGGATCTAGAATTGAAAAAAATGAAACGTCTGGGAGAGTATAAAATCGATAAAAGAGATTTTTGTAATTCGATTGCTGAATATTTGCGCACTATTTCGGTGTTAATGGCCCGAGATCAGAACGACCGAAACTTATGGTGCCGCGAAGAGTAATTTAGTTTGCATATTCTGTGCGCCGGAATCGATTCCTAGTGTGGCTCGGGCGATCGCTCTTGCGAACTTTATGCTTCGGCGATTATGTTAATGTGGATAACGAAGATAACGCGATGGCTCCGTGCTGCACGGAGCGTGCGCTGGATATATTTTTCGAGCACTTTTTCGTCTTTCTCTTTTATGCACTACCCTTCACGACGTCTCGTCTAGAACCAACTCTGGTACGCATAAAAATATGCAGGCCTTCCAGGCGGCACGAGTTCACTGCATAATCATGTAGTCAATGAGCGCGAAAGAGCTAACCATGCGAAAAAGGAGAACGCGGAAAAAATTTATGGCGGTATGTATTAGGTTGATAGCATGCTGCCTCTTCATATAGTATTCACCCTCCTACGCAATGTATTTTAAGAAATGTAAGCAAGGATAAATCATTTATACTGATAACGTGCGTTATATTGATTCTCACGGTTTTTAATAAACTTGAGGCTTTAAACCTACATATTCGGATTATTATTTTCTCTACGTTTTATTTTATGTTAAATATTTTAAAAGATAATCATTATATATATATATAATTCATAAGATTTTAATTATATAATAATTATATAATTTATGAGATAATTTTATATTTAGTTTTATTACTAATAATACTAATTTTAAAATTGTATATTATATCTCTTAGAACTAAAATAGCCTACTAGAAAATATTTTCCGTATATGTTTTAATCCAATAATATTTAAATATACGACAACAGCAATAAGACGATTTCTCTCTACTTAAAAGGACATATATGAAACAGTCTACGTCAAAACAATCTACAGTTAAAGGTATCTGCGTCGGTAAGTTCGACGATCGATTATCCGTTTTCTCCTGTCAAAACACTACATTCAGCACAGTTAACTTCTTTCTTAAAAGACATGGACTATCCCAGGAGAGAAAACTTAGAATGGGACAAATCGGGGTGAAGTGACAAAAGAGGGCTGTCAATTGGTCTCACTTTATCATTCTCTCTATACGAAGCGTGTTGTAATCAAAATTAATTTAATAATATTTTTTATTTATTTTTTAAATATCATTAAAAAATATATATCTAATAAAAATGAATTTAAGGTAACAATAAGTGTATAGTTTTAATAATTATTCATTTTTCGAATCATTCATATCTAAACTAATAATAAATACGCAATTAAGCAATAAGATAAATTAGATTAATAGATTAATTAATAAATTAGATTAGTATTTGTGGTTTAGATGGACAAATATATATGTATGTATGTATATGAATGACGAATGTGTATGTATGTATATGAATGTATGTTATACAGAGATATAAAGCTTATAGCGATTATTACGTATAGACGGCTGGTATTAATTACAAATAACATTCTTAGTAATTGGTGATGTATCTGTATACTCACGAAGTACTATATATTTTACACGATTTAATGCACTGTGATTCTCTTTCACGTGGCATTAATTAATAAAGATTGAAAAATTATTTAAACGCAGCTTAATTTCCACGAGAGATTAATTGTTTATTAAGTATTTTTAGTCAGTGGTTATACCTACATTTGAATATATAAACAGAGGGAGGTAATACCCGTATAATATGCGTATCGGAGCATTTTCTTACCTTCGATTTTGCGGACAATCGAGGTGGTGTAAGGATAAGGGTAGGATAAGGATATAGCGGAGCCTGTTACTCTTATCGCGAGAAAGCCGGCGGCGGAAGAAGAAACATCCCTCGTAAATATAGAAGGTATAAAAGCCACCCTTTTGATGGAGTGGGCTCTTAAGGGTCGAGCTGGTATCGGACGGTGCGTTCGCCGCAGGATGACCAGAAGGATCGGCTGGGGAGGAAGGAAGAGGAAGCGAGAGGGCGAAGGATGAGGTTCCACTGTAAACGTAGGACACCGACCGTGCTTAACGATCACTACACGGACTTCGTATTTTGTTTAAAAGCCACCCATAAAATGACCGCGAGCTTCTGACCACATCGTTATATCGCGAATTTCTTGGAAATCGACATCCAATATCACTGAAAGAAACTTTAATTTAAAAAAAAATGCGTACCTATTAGGATCAATTTGATTAGATATTGTTTTCTGAGCGAGTAAACGATATCTTTACAAATTTTTGATTTAGCAAATGACAATTGCGAACAAATTGTGAGAAAAATTATAAATTTTATATTGGATAAATTGCAAATCGATATTTTTAAAATAGACGATTATTTTTCTAAATAATTATCAACTCTTGTTCATTCTGATATTAATTTGTTTGCGTTACTGCCTTCTTATCTGTTCTATCAACTAAACAACTTTGATGTAACTTTTAAATGTTCTAAAATATATGAACACATCGCGCGCACACATTCTGAACGATTTGATTTAGGGAAAGAAGCGAAACCTTCCCCATTTCCATTTTACATATATTCGCGACTATTTGTCTCGAGAACCGATTTCTACGGATACTGTACGATGATAGAAAGCATCATCGAAATTCAGAAGGAAACGCTACAAGATATTCCCATTTCCGGCGCGTCGTCTCGGTCATATGGTATTGCGTGTCTTCATGTTTGCTTAAGGATATCAACGAGATGGTGGAGACGTTGCTACTTGGGGTGAATAACTTATGTTTATTCGCACGCATTTTCATACTTGGCTCCACTTAAAGATGCAATTTTACACATAACGCGTACAAAACCAATACGAGACACTTTAGTTCGATAAAGCTGATATTTACTCAGATATGTACTTATCTCCAAATTGTACGAAATTATACGTATATTTTATATATATATATATATATATATATATATATATATATATATATATCTTTTCGATTCAATGTAGGTACTTTGAACCTTTACATGGATATATGAACACGTCACGAAATAACCTTTGTTTTATTTTAGCTTACAATTACAATTACAATTAAAATTAGCACACATATATATAGAGAGTTTCTATATCAAATCTTTAAATAAACTACTCAAAATATAGCGAAATTAATTCTATCATTATTATTATGCTGTTGGATTTCAACGTCAGAACAGGTTAACCGCATATATCCGATAATATTACTTGCATATATATCGTGTTTGCATGTCGATGCGATGATATAAAACGGTATCCAAGCAACATAAAGAGAAGCGCATTTATTAACATAAGAGGATGTGGCGCGCATGGGAGAAGCTATTACCTAACCCAGACGCATTTCCACTTGCCGTTTGCACTTTTACTCGTCTGATCTCTGAAGTCGTAAAAGAAATATTTTGTTAATACATCCTGCGCATCATAAATACGATAGGTAGATATATGTATATGTATATATGCGGCGGGTTAGACATACCGTTGAGACATTATATTTTTGGAAGGCAACCAGCCGTGCAGAGGCTCGCGTCGGCCATAAACCTGTTTTATTTCTACATGGCGGTTTTAAAATTCAGCTTCTGGAATAGCAGGAGGAGCGTCGGGAAGGAGAAGATCGAATGAACAGCGGGAAGGAGCGGGATGAACGCACGAGCAAGGAAAGACCGTGCATCGATGATAGAAAGGGGGACGAGAGAGGGCACGCGGGAATAAAAAAATATATATGTACATTACGTCCTCCCCCACCCGTAGTTGTGGATTCGCTGGAGCGGCTCATACATATGGGACCAATTTAGTAAAATTATTCAGAAACCGGGAGATTCCTACCGTGCCCACCTATCAACCCTCAAAGCGCCGTAAACGCGTATCATTGTCAAAGGATTTGAGAGATTTCGAGAAGCAGAGGGAAAGGACCGCGTCGGCCCACCGAATGGCTCGGTAAAATAGGGTATTAAGCTTCGTACAAAATGTTCTCGACGTTTATACGTGGACCACCACTCGTCACTTCTTCCAGACTTCTAAATTGATTTGTTTCTCATGATCGTTCCTTTTTTATTTTGTATTGAGATTTTCTCCCTAATTTTTATTTTATATTGAAACACAAGATGATAAAACATCTATAGTGAAAGAATTAAGAGGTAAATTTGACATGTGTTAAGCACACACGCACACACATACACACACATACACGCACAGATGTAAACTAAATAAACAAAGCAATGTGCGAAAGGGCAGGGATCCGGGATGCCAAAAAGTAAACTAAAGAATTGAGAAGCGTCTAGGCGTGTAGGAAAAGTGAGAAGAACGGTGATTGTGTGTGAGTGCGATAAAGAAAGATACACACGAAGTTCGGGTTAGAGTAGGAAAGAAAGAAACCCCCGCGGGTCACTCGTCCGACTTTGCGAAATAAAAACTCGCTTTACGCGGAGCTTTTATTGCGGGTACGGCGTTTCTTTTGTATCCCTTTGGACACGCGCTACAGTGCCTTTCAATCGGTTCAACGAATACATAGTTCTCCAATGGTCTCGTTGGGAATACCATGCTTCCTCTCTTTTTTTGTTAACAACTATCTTCCATTTCCTACTATTTTCTTCTTTCGCCTCTTATTTGTATCTCTTTTCTTAATACCCCTCACCGCCTTCACTCAACAAGCAAAACATCTTAAATTCCTTTTATAACGAGACTATTTACTCTGTCATGAGATCACCGTGTATCTTCTCGTTTATAATGAAAATTTCTGAATAGATTAAGTAACGTTTTAATATAAATAAACGCAATTTTGAGCCGGAAAAATTGTAGGTATTTTTCTAAGTTGTTTGGAAATATGTACAATTTATTTTTCGCTAGAAACATTTTTTTAAAATTATTTTACTGCTATTTTTTAATTGGCATAAAATATTCTTTTTACCTTCTTTTAATGGCATAGAGAGTATATTTAATTTTCATTTAGAAAAAACGTAAAAAAATTTTTTTAAATATAAAAGAATTTTTTAAAATATAATTATCTATCAAATGTTTCTTCGAACATATCTTGTGATGTATTAAATGTAATCAAATGATATGATCTTAACTTATTTTTAATTTACGATAAATTTTTAATTTGTTCTGCCACGAAATACTTTGTAACCAATTTTTACAATCCATAGGTATACGCGGTGAGCGTATAATATAAACATGTTTTCATCCAGTTATTCAATCTGAAGGTTCTAGATAGTCTTTCAACATTGTGCCGACAACTTTATAGAGTACTTTGGCTTTGGAGAACGTAGATATTAATTTTTCATGGTTAATTTACCGATTAATTTGCCAGGAGGAAAAGTGGTTCTTACATCGAGTTGAAGGAGCCCTGTCAAGAGCACTGATTGAAATATAGGGTAGGAAAGCCTCGGGCCGCGAATTCAAGGGTGGAATATCGAAGACCGAGAGGAATGTGATGTGCATGATTTAAATTACCTAACGTAGTTTGCTTTAGGTCTCAAATTGCAGATCCTTTTTCATTGACGGTATTTCATTATTAATCTTTTACATTTGTATTAATATTCTTCTCTATCATTTATTTATTACAATGCAATTCTATTAAGTACGAATGATGTTTAATCGGTAAACAATTGACACCTTGTCAAACTTCCTTTATTTTAAACGATTTCCGACTCATAATATCGTTATAGTCATTGCAAGTCAATATTTTATGTTTTTAATTGTCTAATTATTAATTCATAAATTTTTTACTTGTATTGATTAAGATTTGACACAATTTTTTTGTTGTTTATAAATATACATATACACATATGTGTATACATATGAACAATGTTTGCGGCGAAATTCGCAATTAAACCGTATGTAGGCGCCCTACGCGCTATATGTACTCTAGACGCGAAGTGCAGGTAAAACCCGTTTGTTTTGGAAATTGCGTTAATTTGGCGAGTGCAGACGGACTGATTTCGCGAGTGACGTGGCAATCACTGCGCAATCACCGAGAACGAACAAATCGCAGAAATGGGATTGCCGCTTCTCTATATATGAATTCGACAAACGCAGGCATATCCGTTTTAACAATCGTACATGCGAGATAATGATGCACCATGATAAATGCATGGGAGGTACAGGACATTCTATGTCACATTCAACACCTTTCAGACTTTTAACTAGTTCTACATACATATAGATACAGCAAGTCGCATACACTACGTTATTACGTGATGCATTGTGTTGCGTCACAAAAATAAAATATGTTCTTTATCCTCTTTCTCTTTTTCATAAAAGGTACATACATAAGAGCAAACTCACAGTAAAGAATATATAATATGAAGTAGTTACTATAAAAAGTATTTACTATACATGTGTAAGGCATGTATGGATAACATGTCTGGACGTAATTTATCAATTAACTCATCAACATTTTTTACACGATGAATCTGACGACCGTGTGGCCTAGCGCGCAAAAGTCCTGCTAATTACAAAGCCGCGAGTGGCAGAACAACAGGCTGTGTGTAACAGGAGTGGCAGGAGGTTATCAGAAAATTCAAAGTCTCATCCTAATAATTAATCATCTATTAATTGGCAAGAAAAGGTATGCGTCATCCTGCGAAATTACTTGATCTTGAAGAGGCGAATCTCTTTCGCGTACGTAAGTTAAACGGCCCTACTCATTATTTATAATTAATTAATATCCGCTCATTTGCATATTAATTTCCACGCTCTTAATACCCGTACGATGAAAATAACGAATATTGTTGCACACTTTAGGATGATAAATGCGAGGACGACTAGTGTGAAATAGATTTTAGTTTTGCTGCGGGATGCATGGAATTCATATGATAGGAGAAACAAAGATTTACGCTGTGAGACGATTAATTTTATCCGCAATGCTGTGACATCTGTATAGTATGCAAATTGTGATTGATTACATGAGAATATTTCCGAAAGTACAAGACATATTCGATGGAAAGATATATGTATCCTTTAAACCCGTAAAACGATTTTTTAAATATTTATCTTTTTGCGTGTGGTTTATCATGTAAGATTTTATTATGTTAATTCTACACAGAGAGATGTTATGTCACGAACAATTGAATGGATATAAGGTAAATGTACCAATGCATGGACACGTACTTATGTCTGGACATTTTTTATTATTTTAGTCTTTAAATAAGTTATAACGCGAATTAAAATAAAAAAATCAAAGATAAAAATATTTTTCTTGTGTTATATTTTTATCTTTGATTTTAATTCGCGTTATACTTATTTAAAAACTAAAATGATAAAGGTGTCCAGACATAGGTCTTAAGTGTCCCAGCATTGGTACATTTACCTTACGTTGGATTATTAAAGTAGATATTTCATCATATTATATATACAATATACTGCATGTATCATGTTTTGAGAGAACACATGTAGCTCAGTTTTCAATCTGTACTATTCGCTGAAGATTTCATCGTTGAATATGGTTTTTGTGAAATCAAATCAATCGCACATTATTTGTTACTACATCTACTCTTCCCGCTAGAAAAGCAGACAGAAAGAGCGGTGATCGCGAGGAATTGTAAGGAAACCAACAAAGAAAAAACGCAAGAAGCTAAAGATTGAAAAAGACAGACCTACTCATATCAGTTCAGAACACTCGTAAAGCGACCAAGAAAAGGTGGAAAATTTATCAAAAGAAAGCTTCTGGATTCTGATGATACCTCACTTGTTAAAGAATTCAATCTATTATTTATTCCACTTATTATTACTTATTACATATCAGCGATTTAATGTATGCAAGTATACATTAGAAATCTTCACTTTTTCAAAAAGTTATTATTAATTTTAAAATTAATAAAAATTAATATATAAAATTTGATACCATTTGTAAACGTATACTAAATTTATTAATGACAATTGTTTTAGTAAATATACAAAATATATACTTAGTAAATGTAGAAAAACAAACAATATAAAGGTGGCGCGATCATAAGTAAAGTATAGCGAGAAAAGAAATTTTGCTTTGGCTACTAGTGTGATTGGAATCTTTGCTCATTATTTTAAACATTGGCCGAAAAAGTCGCTTTATTCTATTCCTCCAATGTTCTCATAAAACCAACGTTGTACCTTAACTGCACGGACGTGTTTCACGTTGAAAGAATCAAAGGGTAGGTAGCCCGAAGGCGGGGTTGATCTAACCTTCTCCACACAGCAATTTACTCCGAAATCATTTACCCTCCCACCGTCCGTGATAGAGAGAAAAAGCCGAGCGGAGAAAGGCGAAAAGAAAGGGGTACGACGAAGGGCGGGAGAAGGGGAGGGGAGGGGCATTCGAAAAATTGCGTCAGTAAATTTTCGTGGCAACTATCATCATTTACCTAAACTCCGAGGAGCTATTGTGAGGCAGAGATAGAACCAACCTCGTAGAATCACGAGGACAATTGTTTTCCCACTACAGCAGTAAGCAGAACTACTGAAGCTGTGCTAAATCGGTTCAGAGATGTACAGTAATTGTTTGCAATTATTGGCTTGCCTGAGGGCCAACTTAGAGATCACTTCGATATACGCATTACATTGTTACCATGACTATTTTCGATTTCACTCACGTCATTCTGTAGCCCTCGTCATTTGTCCCTTTTTGCAATTCACTACTGTTTCCTGTAATATTATATATATTTTATATTTTGGACAAATAATTGGCTTGTTAATTAAATCCCGACTTAAATTAACTGCTTAATTAATTATACTGTTACTAGAAACGTAGTAAAATTAAATTCCTGAAATTAATTTTTATGTATAATTATTAAAAATAAAAGAATAAAAATAATACATAAATATATATATATAATTTATAAATAATATATAATAAAAAAATTAAAAAACCAAACAGTCCTTGTGTGGAGAATTTCTCATGAAATTTATAATTGCGATTAGAGAGTTTTCTAATATCTTTTCAAATTTTTATGATATTTTTGATAATTCGACGATTTATGACTTACAATTTGGTGACTTGACCAAAATAGGTACCTACTGGTAGACTAAAAATTCTTGGCCTTTCTCTTCTCACTAAATTTACGATAATTATAAAATTAAAAATCGATTTTTAAAGATTACAGGATTTATACAGAGATAAATAACAAAAAAAAGAAAAGTAAAAATTATGAAATTGTAACGCAAATAGAAAGGAAAATGTTACGAAGTATATCCATATTGCGCATGTAATGTATGCTCAAATACATGTAGTAACGAGACTCTCCATATTCATAGTGTACAACATGGTCGCACAAATTTAATTTCCAAAGCCTTGCTCGCTCATCTCTTCAAATACGGTTTCCTCAATTCCTTTCCATATTGTCTGCTTCTACCTTTTCTTCTGTAATTCTTTTCTCTATTGCAATAAAACAATATAAATAAAAATTATAATAAATAAATGTATAAATTGAGGATAAAAATATTTTTAATATTAACAAGTGCAGTAAAAAAGCTTTAAGAGTATAATGTGGTTAACACTGTTAACAGTGCGTAAGTTAACGTCATAAAAAATTTTAATTACTAATTAATAAGGTAGATACATAATTATAAAAGAGACATTTTGGCTTTGCTCTGAGCCAATGCAATAACAATAAAATTCAAATAATCTCACATTCTCCGGTGAGCAATAAGTGAGTATTTCCAGGTTGAGTAATCTGAAAATAGTGTAATTTTCCGCGAGGCCTACCTTTTACTTTTCTTGTTTATAATTTTATTATCGAGAATCCTTATAGTTATTTATCCACTTACATATTTTAAATATGTAGCTGGCGAATGTGTGTGTGTGTGTGTTAACTGTATAATTTTAAATATATTATCTTACAAGAAAAATAAATTTTGGCGAATTTAATATAGAATTTAATATATAGAGTAAGTCAAGGAAAACGAATAGCGGTCAGTAGAATGTCAACACTCTGGACTATGCCCACACTCACGCGGTATCCAAAACCAACCTTCCTTCGTCTTATATTTTGATGCCAAACCACGATCCAATAGCGTAAATTTTGGGAATAAAATATTTTGCTATATTTTTTCAGGATTACTATTATATTTTTTTCATACTGTTATTTATATTTTATTTTTTACTATATTTGTTACTTTATAATATATTCGATATTGAGCATGAATATAATCAAAAGTACATTATATGTTTTGTACATTCTTTTATCATCTATTTTGAGAAGCGATAAAAAATTCTTTTTAAAATATTACATAAATATTATAAAAAGATAACCTTATTCACTTGAGTTTAACCAAATTACTTTTCTGCATACATAATTATATACTGTTATATTTTATATTAGCATTATTGACGTTAATAATATGAAAAAATATTAATTAATATAATAATCATAACATATTGTGAATATTGTATAACACTTAAAATAATTGCGTGACTTCTTGACTTGAGCAGCTTACCCCAGCACAACGCCATTGTAAGAATAATATCCTATAAGATAGGAGCGGACATCGGGGATTTGTCGTCAACTATCTAGAGAATCAATCCTGTTACAGTAGTCAGTCTCTCCACAGTAAGTTAGAAGGGAGATTCACAACCCTTAGCAGCGCCAGTCTGTCGGCTGTGTCAATAGCTGATAGCATTAGCGGCACCTATTTTGACGCAATATCATATATTAGACTTCCAAAGGTTCGATTTGGGTGAGTAATAAAAGCAGGCAGATCCGAAGATTATAATACGTCTGTGCTTGATCAGAAATATCGTACGATACGTATAAGAAACTTATGGTAGTATTGAGAAAATAGTAAAGAGATGTTAGAGAAGAGAAAGATGATTTGACATCACATCAAGTGTATTATATCTTTAAAAAGGATATATATATATACTATATTATATATATTATATTATAAATAAATAATTATGATTAATAAAATACCGCATGCGCGTTTGTGTGTTAAAGTATTTATTTTAAATCTATAATTGTGATTGAACAAAATGTTAAAGTTAAAAATTCGTGAATACAATATATATATCTTACGAAATATTAAAGAAGTAATCAAAACTGTGAGAGCAGTGCTTGCGATCGATTTTCTATGTATATGTGCATTCTGCATAAAAAAAATTTCCGGAAGACTGCTGTAATAAACGTGGAATTCAAATATTGAAATAAAGGCCGTTGAATTAATACTCAATATTATGCTGGATGCTTTTTAAAGCTGCCTTCGCACACTGGTGATATTACGTGTTTGAAACGGAAGAGCAAGAAACAGCTATTAAAGGTATCCAGCCACTTTTTGCCAGCGGAAATTGAACATTTCTCGATACGCGAATATTCGAAGAGCGCGATCCAATCGCGGAAAACCGAGGTTTCCGGTCTTCGACGCTGGCCGGGGGCGACGATATTTTTCCATCGCGAGCTGCCGACCCCTCTAAGCGAACCATGGCGCGGAAAATATCCAATTTGGTACACCGATTCCACGGCTTAACCGTTCGGACGTGGCCGAAGGCTGTTTTCTCGCAAACGTCATAGCTGGTCACTATAAATATGCCCGAAATAGTGATAGATATATGCATATCATTTCCTAAAATTTTCGCACAGTATTGCAAAATTATTAGATTTTGCGACTACGTATTTTTGTGCATAATTAAAGCTCGACGGTGTAACTGTCGCACATCCATACATACAAATTATGATACAAATTTTCAAAATTCTAAATTTATTGCATTTTCTAGTGTCTAGTAACGTATAATATCAATAATTTAGCATATTTTGTTAGTATTTACCAATGATTTTTGTATTATAATATATCCATTATATGTCTTTAACTTTTAAACTACACGGAGAGAATTTTCTCTTAAAATTTACCCTGAAATCATGGTAGTTGTGGGACAACATGTACCACCAAGAATTTTATGCGAGCTATTCTGATTATTCACCATAATAAAAAATATTAATATCTATTACATTAAAATATAAAATATATTTGATTAATTTTACTAAAACATATTTAGGAAGTTTGAATAATGTTTCAAAATTTACCAATCTGCTTGGTAATTTTTATCACGTTGTTTGTAAAATGCCTTTTGTATAATTTAAAAATTCCTTGGTTGCTAAGTTGTCCCAAGTTTGTAGTAAATTTAAGGGTAAAATATAACAAAAAATTGTCTCCGTGTACGAAATACAAAATGCTTGGTAAATATAATGATTTTGTCTAAAATGAAAACTTGAGAATTGTATTTCACGGTATATAACCTAGTGTTTTCATTTGTCAGCATTTAACACAATCAGAATATATATTGAATTTAAAAGCTTTTCAGTGCTTACTACAACGTATTCATGCGGAACAAACTTTTGCAAACAGAAACGGTTCTCCGTAGTAAAATTATGTATTTTACAAAACGGCAAATACAATAACGCGATTGTTTTTTAAACAATTGTTCCGCGTATCTCACAGGTCACTGGTATTTTCGTAGCGAAAGAGTTTGTTTTTTTTCTCATTCTGTTTGTTGTGCAGTGAATTCCAATACGCAGTGATCAGCATATAACAACATAAACATAGTGTCAAAGGTGTATCTTTTCAAATTTATTTCGTTAATTTACTTATTATATATTATTTAATTTGTGTGTGTGTGTGTGTGTGTGTGTGTATTTAATTTAATTTTCTTTTTCTCTCTCTCTCTCTCTCTCTTTCTCTCTCTTGTTTTAAGGTAAAATAGAAATAATTCTTATTTTGTGTGCTTGAAAAGAATGTTTGAAAAGGATTTTATTTATTCAGCAGAAGACAGAGAGAGAGAGACTATACATGAAAAGCAAAAATAAAATATAATTAAATAATAAAAAAGAACAGGAGAAGAGAAACAAAGCAGACATAGAAAAACGAACAGATTGTTTCAAGAGAACTATATTTTTATTACTTTATTTAACAAACATATTTAATATATATTATATTTAATGTATATCATTATTTTATTTATATGCTCTTTTTGAATTTTTACGTTCAATAATTCATAGATATTTTTAATTGATTTTGTCGTTATATTTTCTAGCAATGAGGTATCACTCCATTGTGCTGTTTAAACTTTCGATCAATCATAATTCAATAATGAAAATAAAAGCTTCGTTTTCTTCACCACGATTCTTTTAATATCGATAAACGTTGTCTAAAGCTAGCTATAAAGCAAGATGTGTTGCGCAAGCTGCAAACGCGATATCTCGGAGGTTTGTTGCTTTTAATGTATGGAGAATGCGATGGATTCCGGGCATCGTGTTGCAGGCATACTTAATGATATCGTGAAACCTGCTCTTTACCGGTTCCAGTTCGCTAGCCGCCCACGATAATAGAATTCAGTTCCATAATCCTGTGCTTTACGAGTGCTGTCGGAGGCAAAGATGGCAGGCGAAACGAGGGATCTGGTGAGGAGGAGAATGAGACAAGAAGGGACGAAAGACGCGTGAAAAAACAAAGGGCGAGCGATGGGCAAGGGGCTGCAGAAAGACGATGGTAGAAAAGCTTGTTTTCTTGGGAGATAAAAATGTTAATTTAAAAATAAGGCGCTAGTTGGGATTAATAGGGTAATAAAAAGACTCGTTCCCCGAGAGCATTTTTCTTCCTCTCCTCTTCTACTACGTTTCCGTCTACCGCCTGTCTCCGGCTGCGAAATAGGATAATTTAGTATTATTGCAAATTAGGGAGCCAGAATGCCACGTTGTTTGCGAATAATAAAGGTCGTCCCGCGGGACGTCGAAAATCGGATGAAGAAGATCAAGTTACTTTCAAGGGGCTGCCTTAGACGTCGAGCGATGATCAATGCTATATGATATCACAAGAGGACACTCCGCATATCGGCGAAACTTTGATAAAGTCGAACATATCACGTTGTGTGTACCTACACGTCAATATACACTATCTATTATTTCCTTTTTCCTCTTTTAATTTATTTATTTAATATTATATGATGTGTTATATATATATATATATATATATATATATATTTTGCGAAGTAAATGATATGAATTTGTTATTAGAAACATGAGATTAATATATAACGTAATGCAAAATAATAATAGCAGATACACATAAATCTCCTTTATTTTATAAATCCTTTATTTCGTCATTTGAAGAAAAATATCTCTGTGTGTCTGTATATATGATAAAGACTTAAACGTGTGCATTGTTCATTAATCATTTTTGTGTCAAAAATATTTTTGATATGTCTCCAATTATTATATGCATCGATGTCTGTTACATATAGAATGCAATAAGAAAATAATGTAATATATAGCAACACAAGTCATTTACATAAAATTTTCTTCTTTGTAGCGATATGTAATTCGTTTAGAAGTTTGTGCATTCGACAAACTTTATTAACAAGTAATTCGCGGCTTAGCTTGGAAATATCGACACACTACAACATGATCTTATTTTGCCTATTGCGAGAACGCGTTATTGTGGTCTCAGGTGGATTTTTATATTTCGTTCGGCGAGAAAAGTTGTAACAACCCTGGCTCTCGAGGGAGCGCAGGACACGAGTCTACGGAAAGTGACTTCTTGGTCCCGATGCCACCCCACGGTACGGAAAGTATAGCGCGAGAGGTATAAGAGCAGGTAGGTAGGTTGCAAAAACGGTAGGCGAAGAAGCACAGACGAAGAAAAAGGAGAAAAGGTGACGCGGAAGAAGAACAGTTTCCGGATAGGGACAGTGAGGAACTTGGAATGCAGTTTTCGCTTGTACTTCGAGCATCTTACCCTAGGTTGCCGAAGCAGGTAGCCTCGGCTTTGTCGACGGGGTTAACTTTTAGTGCCCCTTGTCTCGTGCAATAGAGAAAAGTAGCGGATATAGATATCTACGCCGACGACTCACTTTCTCTCTCTTTCGTTTTCTCTCTCTCTCTCTCTCTCTCTCTCTCTCTCTCTCTCGTGCTTTCTCATCTGATGCTCAGATGCTGCGACAAAGTATAGGCACCACGGAATACGTGGCAGGAGGGTTAACATTTTCGTGCTTCGAGAAAAGCGAGCCACGAGCTGTTTGCTATTCAGGCCGCGATCGGTGCTATCTGTTTATTGCGAAACAAGCGCATCTCACGAAACAGTCTGCCCTCCCTTTCTCCACGCCCGGCTCTTTCCCGATCCGATGTGGCGTATCCTCCCCGCTTTTTCGTACCTGTCTTTATCTATCTATCTATCCGCCTCTATGTCTCTTTATTTTCGTCTACCTGTCTCACTTTGCTGGCCGCCGTATCTCTCTTCCCGCAACGCCCCACGCTCGCATGCCTGCCTACGTTTCTCTTTTATAAAATTGATCGCACCGACGAAACCGAAGAAACACGTAGTATGGGGCGTAACACGAGAATGTAGGGTGGGCAAGCACGAAAACGTCGACCGGCTGTGACAGCAGATGGGTGTCGCCGAGCACCGGTCTGACCAGACATCGATACTCACCACTTTGACACTCGATCGGGGAATCCCTCGTGACTGTTTGAATCACGTGATTCGTATGGTATGGTAAATACATATCTTTTCTACCCGTGAATATATTAAACGTGAGGTATTAAAAATGTAAATAGCATATTTATTATATGCACATGTATTCTGTATAATATTTATTTGTTGTTAATGCTTGTGCTAAATGCGATTGTATTCTTTACAATTTGCATTTTGCGTTTTATATAATATTTATCAAATAATTTTACTATTAGTGTTCACTATGTTATTTAATAATGTAAAGCATAATTGAATTATGCATATGTATAAAATTTATATGAAATCATAAAATATATCTATGTATTTTATATTTATAACGTAATTTCATGACGTATATTTTTTTAAGCTATATCACGATGAACGTATGACATAATTATATAAATATAAGAAATCAAATTCTAAATATTAACAGAAAAAAAGAAAATCTTTAAAATTTATGAGACGCTGCCTTTGTATTTCTGTATCTCGGTTTTTTGTATCAATGATGTATATCCGTCTTTGCAAACATTTTTCGTGCGCGACCGAAAGGAAACATGAAAAATATAGAAATACGGAACGTACGAATGGCCAGTCGGGAGTTTTTACGGACCAAGCATCGAAACCTAACTATCGAAAGACGAAAGGAGCTAAACTTGTCCATTGAACTTGTAAGAAGCCACTGGAAGGCCACGCACGTGACCGGAGAGCCAAGCACGCGCGGTGAAACTATTGTCCGCGTCCTACAAAGCTGCACAGAAGCGATGAGAGTACGAAACGCGGGATAGAAAGAGAGGAAAGTGGTTGAGAGAGAGAGAGAGGTAGAGAGAAAGGGGGAGAGAGAGAGAGACAGAGAGAGAGAGAGAGAGAGAGAGAGAAAGAGAGGGAGAGAGAGAGAGAGAGAGAGAGGTAGAGAGAAAGGGGGAGAGAGAGAGAGACAGAGAGAGAGAGAGAGAGAGAGAGAGAGAGAAATTCGCTTCCTGGCGGACAGAGAGCTCACGTTCTGATTAAATTCTCAGGGAATTTAGGTGATTCCAAGTAGATTCGATTGAAGGCATTTCATAGACGAACAGTCACGAATAAGGGGCAATAAAGGTGCGTTTGTCAGGGGGAAAATATCCGAGCTTAACACTCTGTAGCATCGCTTCGTATCCGTTTAACAGAAATTTCCAGCATACCGCGAATGCTTGCAGGCTTGTCTTCGCGAACCTGTGATTACAAGTTTTTAAGTTGGAATTTTATATTCTTACAAGTACAAATAATATAATAGCTTCGTAGTTAAGAAAAATCATCACTTCGACAATTATATGGCCATAGTAGCGTTTCATTACGTTTCTTCGTTTTACGTCACTAAAGAGAGAATGTTATAAATCGTTTTATTCTCATTGTTCTTAACCAAAACTAGCAATTTGTTTTGCTTGATTTTTCGTTAGACTTTTAAATTTAGGCAGAAATTTCAGACTGCCGTACAGATCTATGTCAATACGGTTAAAAAATGGCCGAGATATGTCTACACGGGCGTTTTACGCAAGTCAGTGATCACGTTCATGCCGATCAACCTATGGAAAAAGAATCGTTTTCTTTATCACTCCCGATGGACTATCGCGATGACAGGTTATAGAATAAAAACGGTCGGTCGAACGAACGGCCGTGCAGGAATGAACAAATAGCTGCAACCCGAGAGAACGTAGAAAACTAAATCAATGGACCAACCGAACTTGAATACACCCACGATCGGAACTGAGCGCTATACGCTTTCACGCAAGGAAAAGCCGTGTATACGAAACAATCGATGCCGCTCGCTGTGAATCATGCGAACGGTTCTAACGATGACGCGAGTGTAAAAAGGTCACGTCAATCCGTTGACGGCTGAAAGGGATTTGAAATATGGGTTTCAAAAGAAACCGCGCGCTAGGCGCGAGCGCGTTTATTTTAATAAACTTTGCCTCCTTCCTTTTTTTTCCGCGACAGAGAAGCCTCGGTATAACAAAAGTTCCGGCCGAACCCGAGTCCATCATATATACTTCGTGTTTGTCAGGAATCTGTCAGAAAGATAAACAGGAGCAAAAACCTGACACTAATATTCGTGCTTGCGCCGTAATTGGATATTGCCTGGCTGAACTAGAATTTTAATTTCGCTAACTCGCGCCGGATCGATACTGCCGTTCTCCCCTTCGGTCCAGCGAGCTGCGGAATCCCCGAGCGAATTATTGTTCGTACTGCAAACTTCGAAACATTTAATCCAAATTCACGCGAGAAAAGTTTCGAGAAAAATGAGACGACTTAGAAGAATATTCTCCCGCGCTGAACCCACTATTTTCACTCTCGTTCCTCTTTTCTCGTTTCCCCTTTCATTTTCAACGTTTTAGTATCATTCCGTTTCCTATTCATCCACCATGTGTGTGTGTGTGAAATACTCTTCTCTATCCTCTATCCTCTAGTTGTCTCCATTTTTTTACTCTTACGCCATTCTCCGCCGGCGAAGTGAGCGCCGCGTGAAAGCTGAAATATGCTGACTTTTACAGACCGATGCAAGGGCAGACGAGAAAATGAAGGACGCGGAGGGACTAGACCACAAAGGCTGCGGTCGGCTTGATTTTACTGGCAGACGTGTCCTCGGCAATTATCGAACTTTTAAAGTCCGAAAGGGCCTCGTTACTTGTTACCTAGCGTCAGACACGTTTATTGTAAAAGTATCGGAGTTTCATACACGTTGTCCGTACACGCAAATAAAATTACAATTGCACATATTCGATTTATCCACATCTGCAATTAAACCATCGAAGAAAGAGAATAAATTGAAAATATATTGTTTCGGATTAACAAAAAACTGACGTGGAGAAAATTATTCAGTAACGAGAATATTACAACTTGAGTTTACAAATTGCTTTTTTAAATAATAAATTTTATAATTTCTTATGTATTGTTCTCAAAAAGGAAATACTTTTTATCTAACAAACAATTAAAGATCACGTTTATAAATAGTTTATATAATTCTAATATTTAGTCTCGTAAAAGATACATAATTTAGATTACATTTTATCTCTTCAGTAATCCAAATAGGATTCTCATCATAGACCTGTCGTTTTACTGTGTCTTACGTACCGTTATTAATTCGCCTGCCTCGGCGAATCTAAGCGCGAAATTTCACGCTTGAGTAGGTAGACAGAAATATATACATGTGCGACGGAATGCACGTCCCTAGTTTGCAAACTAATCGACAATTCTCTCTTCCGAGTGTTATATGCATGGGCGTGGGTTGAAGCGGTATGGACGGTTGGCCCCGGGCGAGATGCATGCATATTTGGCAGCCGGGGCAGACTTGTACTCCGATATACCTTGTACCAGTAACGGTTCGGTAACGGCCCTGATATGCAAATATATTCATTACGTACCTCGGCCATATCCCCTTTAACCTCCGGCTCCTCCGCGATGGCCAAAAACCTCAGCGGTAAAGGCGCAATCGTGTCGGCCGAAAGCAAAAAGACCACCACCCCGCATGTATTCTACGACTGTCTTATATTCTAATGACACTGCGTCAAATAAGCGTACGAAATTGTCTTTTTACATAATCTCAATGGAATAGGATATAGACAATAATTTTTATTAAACTTCGCGTATAGTTAACGATATGCATGCATTCTTTAAATACGCACCGATGATATCAAACGAGAAAAGAAAATTGTAACGTTATTATTATTAATAACATTAAAATCGTGATTGATTAATGTATATTGTTAAAGTAGCAATATTTCTATTAAATTCGTACGATTATAAACGGCCAAGTTATAAATTGCTCACACTTTAGGAGTCTAGTCACGGTACACGCACGAAGTCGCGAACACGTGTTCACGAGTAGTCTGGAAATGGTGTGTGAGCGGCTAGTAAACTTTGACGCGAAAGCCGCATACACACCAACACGGACATGTGTTTACGTTTATATCGTAGCAAAATTTCCTCAAGTTTCTCATTTCTATTGAGAACCATTTCATACAATTTATTTAATTAGCGATTTTATCAATTATTGGAAATAATATATAGATTTTGGAAGAATAAGTATTTTACTATACAAATCATGTATGGTGGAGCATAAAGAAAAATTTTACGATAAATCAAATATTCTTATCATATCGCTTTATTAATATGCAAATATATTTTTGTTTGTAAATGTAATATTTTTAAATAATGCATCTTGTGATTTTCTTCTCTAAAATAGGTCGGTATATTTCTGCTGTTACGGTACATTTCTGCTATTATGCGCCAAACACGACATGCGCCATTGATTTCTAGATCTGATTTAAATAAAGCACGATGGCGCATCGTTAATTTTGTTATACGTGTACACCGAAACGAATGCAAGAGTCGAAATATATTGAGGGATAGTTTCTCTTCAATTCACCTAACGGCATTGCGAATAAAGAAGTGATGGAGATGCACGAAAATTGAAACAAGGAGGCGGAAACCTAGTTTGAGAAAATCAAAGAGAATTGAAAATCTACTTTCTCAAGCGATGTTCTGCACCACGTAGCTTGAAATCTTTTCTATTGTTTTCTTCTTTTTTGCTATTTCTTTATCGGGCTATCCGTCCCGTCTTACGATGTTGTGCGCGAATACACGTCGCGCCGAAAAAAAGTGGATCTTGTGCGAGAAAATATCTGTAAGCCGATGCTTAAAATAGTTCGTGCCAAAACTTGGAAGAAAGCAACCCGTACAAAATGTTTCACTTCAGAACTTTACACTTGGAGATCCCGAACTGTTGCATTGATGCGTGATGGAAAAGAAACAAATGGCGTAATTTATTTTTATTAAATTGTATTTTATACGGCGTATCAATGTTCATTTTGGAAAAAAAGTGTACATTACGTCGAAAGAAAATGCCAGCATTAAATATCATATCCAGTGTCTAATAATGATAATAATAATTTTATATATTTTAAACACGACATAACGACTAACATTCCGTGTATATTTTTAAATTACATAATCGGAAAACGAATACCTTATCGTGCCGTTGAAATACTCTGACTCTACGCTAGCGATGAGGAAGTTCTGGATGAAACTTTTTCACTTTGCGAGATAGTTCCTGCCGAGTTAATAACAATATTTCCGAGTAAAGTTTTCTATTTACAGAAACTGTGAGAAATTTAGAAAGATTTTGGTATATAAATGTTAGGATACGAGATATGAAGTTTTAAAGTATAAAATTATTTAATAATTTGATTTTTTTAAGTAAAAAGAGAGTTTTTTAAAAATATAGTTATAATGTATATTTTGTACGAAAATTTTTTTTTTATTAGTAAATATCCTCAATGCGTTTTTTATCTCCATTCAGCATAAAATTGCATTTATATTTTTATGTTTAATGGAAACAATAGTTTTTCTAAATTCTTTCGCATTGTGATTACGCGCAATTAATTGTTCGAATTGCTACTATAGCAATTTGAATCTTATTTATCATAAAATCTCGTCGGTTATACGCTCGTAATCTTATCTACATCCCAGCTGCGTTTCGTCCCGGTTTCGACCATTGGGAGAGAAGTCGCTGTGTGCAGAAGGGAATCTTGCCCAAGCTGCCGTCGGCCCCCCGAGGGAGTTTCGACTAATTTCCCGTAGGTCCAAGTCGAAATAGACCGTTAACACCCCCGTGGAAGTGTAGAACACAAATGTAAGACAACCGACGAGGGAAGGGAAGCGCTAAGGGCGAGAAGGACGAAGGAAGATGGAGAAACCGAAGCGAAATGATGCATAAGATAGCTATACAGGGTGAGAGAAAAGGACAGAGCGAACGAATGAGTGGGAGAGCGATGTAAAATAAGGAGGAAGATCGGGGGAGGAATTCCAGTAACGAGACGCGGCGAGGAGAAATTCTCAGGATGAAGGAGTGGATAAAAGTGAGGAGGGGCCGGGTGTCTCCAGTCAAACTGAAACTTGCCCCTTTGACTCCCGGATTGCGCGTTCCTTTCACCACCGTTCACCCTTCCCGTCAACTACCCGTAACGACCGGAAATTTGGAAACTTGACACTACGAAGCAGATTGGCATGGTTCTTGCGAGGTCACTTCGGAGTTTCTCTACCGGACATCACTTTACCCGCGAATGAAATTGTTCTACCGTACAATCCTGTTGTCGCTCAACTACGCTTTCTCCACCATTCATTCTTTGTTCTTCTCTCTTTTTCTTTATTTCATTTAATTCTTTATTGTGTCATTTGTCATTCTCTCTCTCTCTCTCTCTCTCTCTCTCTCTCTCTCTCTTTCTTTCTCTCTAAAATTTAATTTTTTATAGTTATGTATGTTGATATGTACAATCTATAACGATGTATGATTATTTAAATAGTACCTGTAAAAAGAGAGAAAATGACGGAACTAGAGAGAGAGAAAGAAAAGCAGACGGAGAAAAGAAAAGCATCGTATGTCCAAAAGAGCACTTTATAGCATCACGATGTAAATACAATGGCACTTGTTATACCCGCACGCCGCGCCATGCCTCCGCCCCCTCCCCGAGCTTTTGCACCTTCTCTTGCATAACTGGAAATTTTGCATAAATATACTATAATTATTGTTTCGCGAGAGCCATTGGTGAGAGCGCGTCTGGTTATTTATGGTTGTGGGTTAATGAATTTCTCCTTTCAGACTCGATTTATTGGCTAATCAGCCTTGCTCGATGCCAACTTTTCTTCGCAAATAAGTTATAGCGGAACCGCCAAGTGAAAGAAAGTACGGGAGGAGGGGTTTGAGACTGTACAATCACTTTATGACAGGAAACGCTATTGAATTTCAACTTGTTCCGTTATTGTTAGCTCTTTTTTAATAAGTTAGAAAAGATGATGAAAAGGATGAAGGATCGTAATTTTGCCTTAAACCATAAAGTTATATGGTTTAATTCTTTACAATTTTTTAGTATCAACTGTGTACATATCTTCAAAATTTTAGCATAGACATTCTAGCTTGCGATTTTGATGTGTATGTTATTTTTTTTAAGTATTTACAACAAAAAATTAAAAATTTTAAAAAGCAAATTGCAGATATATATAAACGAGCATATATTTGATGACGACACGATTGTTACATGCTTAATGCAAAATTGCGCATAAATAGACTATTACCCCTGAATCTGCGAATACCACCAAGTTATTTAACTATCGCAATAACAAGTCTCGCTTTAGACATTACAACGCGGTCAGAATTTTATTCACGAAATATCAGGAAACGTTTTACGGCTATTAAACTGCGATCTTGAGAAATTAACCTTCCATGACTCAACCGTTTTCGCACTAATATCCCGCCACAGATACAATTTTGTATTTGTTTCGAAAAGCGTGCATGTAGCCGAACGTCGTGCGCTGAAAAAACGTTTTATATTTTTTAATAATCACTAAGTACTGTTTTCAATAATCATCACTGTTTTTATATACCGTCGTCCTTCTCTTCTTAAAGTGTATATCACCTTTACGCAATTTTGTTGGCGCTTTACTTATACTGTCGACCTTATTTCCAGTCGAGCTCAAGAGATATATTTAAGTTATGCACACAAGGTGTCCCAAAAATCGCGTATTTTTTAACAACCACACGAGTTATTTGAAACATTTGGAATAAATATTTAAAAAGACTATTGACCGATATCTCAAGTTAGTCAAATATTTAATAAAGATATAAACTTTCTATTATTTACCTTAACACACAAAATGATTATTAATTCAGAAAAGATATATATATTTAGAGTTATAATTATAAGTTCTGAAAAATCAATATACAATAAAGATTATTTTACTTAGATTTTTATAATTAATTACCTGTAAAATTGTGTTGTAAATTTCGCAATGCAATCTTTTATCTTGATATCTTGAGATGTATATTTTTGACGCCCGTTACGTCTTTCATTTTAAACAGTAAGCCGTGTACCTCGTCGTTGTATCTTTTGCGAGACACTATGGCAACGGTCGAGGGATTTTTAGTCGCGGAATCTCCGGTGTCGTGATTTGTAGGTAACGGTTAACTCATTTTCCTTGCTCATTCTCTTTCGCTCGTAACAGATTGGGGCCGGAGAAATCCGTGCTGGTGTAAGTATTGTCCTCCGCCAATTCGTTCGGTCGCTTCCCACTGGTCTTGTCACGGACGCACCAGAAATTCCGACAACTTCCACCAGTCTATTTTCGCCGATGCTTTTACTCGGATTTTGGGGTGGAAGAGGAAATCACGTTTGACGAGAAACAATTTCTGCTCGCGTCCGATAACTACGGCCTGTCGTTTTATTAAGGCGCGGTGCCAGCGACGCTTTATGGCTTCATTGTGTATAGGGTGTAACGGGCCAGCGTTCAATATCATAAAAAAATATTTCTACGATCGGTAATCATATTTCGAATGTGCCGACCGTCGCCTGTATGCAGGCGCCTATAAGACGTTGACACAAATGATTACGTTCGCATTTGACGCGGGTTATTCTAGGAAAGCGGGAAAGTAACTCAGACTCTTTGTGCGTGTGCGTGTTCATTGAATCAATATGTTCTTTTAATCATATTTCTTTGCAATTTTGATTACAATTAAATTATTTGCTTAAATATATTATTATGGCGCAATATTTTATACCATATTTACATAAAAAAGAATATTTATTTGCGTTATTAATTAAATAGCCAGTAATTGACAATTAAATCAATGTTACTGACTTGGTTTTAATTACAATTTATCATAATTCATCACTTGGACAGCAAAATGCGGACTTAAATTATTTGCTCCATTCACGGATTAAACTTGCAATCTCAAACGTCAAATAAAATTATTGAGACGAAAGGAATGGCAATATGCCGCCGAGATTGCTATTAATTAATAAAGATCGCGTTAACTCGAAAGAGCGTATTATGCACGGCAGGCCTATCGGCGAGTTGCTTTCTCTATTTTCAGCGTGTTAATTGTCAGCACTCACTGCTGGCACACGTGCGGCGAAACGCTTGGCTATTCATGCAAACAGTTTTCGAAAGTTTAATCGGTGCATCCGCCGGGTGAGCCGTACGGTCGTATGTTTGGAGTTCATGCGAACAGCCGAGAGAAATAGAGAGGAAGGGAGAAAGAAGAAAGGGAGCGGAATGGTCGAAACGAAGAAAAGAGACAGAATTGGAGAGTTACGTAGATAGAGACGAATGAGCGGAACGAAGGCGAAACAACAGCGAGCTAGAGCGAGATGCGAAGGTCGCGAAAGAAGGATAGGTACGATGAATCGGGGAGGAGCGAAAAAGGGAGAGAAAGATAGGAGCGAGAGAAAAGTTGTTATCTACCTCACAGGTGGTGATAAGGCCGCGATTTGTTTCCACGTGAGCTTGCTAGGCATAGATTAAAACTCTTTAAGCCCCGCCGCGGCCATCCCCGAGAGGCGCTGTTTCTCTACTCGAGTTTAATCTAACACCACCGTTCCCTCGTGGTATCTATCCTCCGCCTTTCCAAGTTCGCTCACTATCGCTGCACATACCAGACGATATTTACGCAACGACATTTACGTTTAATGCATTTACGCAATTCAGGTTATGACGGAACTGTGCGAAGATTTTCATCAAAGTTCTATAAAAAACGTAATCATATATCAATTGGGACGTAACGATGCGTCGATCACAATACGAAGATATCAACGCGATGCAATTTCGTTTCGTTAACTCAATCGAATCGTCGGTCGAAGAATCAACAGTTATTTAAAGTTATTTAAAGACAGTAATTTGTCGGAGTTTATTGTGCTATCTTTAATATAATTTCCCAATAGTTTTATCGAGTGTTTAGTATCTATGCGATTGCATGCAACAAACAGTTTAGTCGAATTAAATACTGCGCATCTATGCACGCATACAACAACGTGTGGTACACGGAACAAAGTTAATTAACAAGATTTGAAGATGTATATAAAGACTTATTGTTAGTTAAAATTAACAAATAAATATTCAGAGTAAAACTATAAATATAACTTTATAATATCAAATGTCTTACATATATAGATATACATATATTAATACTTGCTATATAGCTGCGAAATCCATTAATAATTTTATATGACTCTCGAATGACTTTCTACGTCAAAATATAACTAACTAAAATATAAATAATTCTCTCTCTCTTCTCCCCTCCCTCTCTGCCTCTTTTTATAATAATTTATTTGCATAATAATTCATATATAATAATTTAATACACATAGATATATATACAATATAGTTTTATAATATTGTTTAAATAAATAATACACAAAATATGGATATATTATGAGATATTGGACGACAATTAAATGTATGTACGTGCAGTTCTCGAGCTTACGCAATGTCGACATATTGCTTGAGAAATAATGGCGTTGGAAGCGTCAAAGATGATGACGGAATAAAGGATGCCTTTCACCCCACGAGAATTTTAGCCCTTAACCCGCCCCCGCACCCATTTCCTCAATTATGAGGGTTAGAATCGATGCGGTGATGCGCAAGGGATGTTTCCAATTATCGTTAACTGTCCGCGTAGACGAGATATATAGCGTCGTATCGACACGCGCGTCTAGAGCCTATAATATACTTAACTGAGAATCAGTTCTATGTAGTAAGCAAATTACTTTAGACCAGATAATTTGCATTTTTGCATGTTTATAACGAAGTAAACTTATAATAAAAAAACACAATCTTTAAATTAAAAGATTTATATAAACAAAACTTACTAGATATATGAAGTATATTAATGATTATTAAGATATTAAATCTAGATATATAAATAATTAACTATTAATATGAAGTATATATAAAGTATATTAATTATACAATTTTATTTCCTTATTTTTTATTTTTATTTTGTGTTTCTTTTTTGTAAGTATTAATGTATTGCATATATAAATTTTGTATTTTGTTTTTTTTAACATTGCGAACATATCTAATTTGAATATTCACAATAATATCAAATAGAAGATACCGTCGTCTGTCGATAACGAGGGAACAATGAAGTGCGTTTTATATACACTTCAACTGCAATAAATCAATCCTAGGCTTCACTTCTCCCTCATTTACCCCTCCCTTGACTTTCGCGATCAGACATACGATGTAACAATTACTGTTCGCACCCAGCGTCATTCATAATATCTATCACCCTCGAACTTAAAGGGGAACAAATTCCAATGCTGTAATCGTTCTTCCATTCAATGAATGTGTCATAAAAATATGCATCACCCTTAATCCTATTCTATCGAGAGAATGAAAATATTTGGCTTACAATCAATAAATATTCAACGACATATATCGTAAAGAAATTAAGCTCGCATTGTTTACATATGGGAGAAAATAAGATTCTTAAATACCACAAACGTCGAGATTTCTGCTTTGCTAATTACACGGCGCTTCGCGGTTCTTATGAGCCTTAGTAGGTAGATAGGTGGATAGCAATAAATTCTAAGCAGCGTAGGCAACGACCATAACGAGAGAACCTGCTTCTGAGTTAGCAAGGAGAATAATGTTAGTAGGTACACAGGTGATGTAATGGGTAAACACATTTCTACTGATGTATCCATATATGCGAACGTGGACAAAGAGCTAAAATGCAATGTCGTAGATCCCGAAGGAAGTGTAACTATTAATTATGAAAGATCTCGGTAAACTCAGTAAAGATTACAAATTCGGGAATCTTTTACCGGATAATTGCGAACATTCTGCATGCAAGAATAATAGTTGGTATAATTATGAGAAATCAAAAACTTTACTAATCATGAAAGTATTTTAATTAAAACAGTACATCGTAATACTTGAATTTAATTGTTAATTGTTTTAAAAATGTATTATTTAATATATACTGCGTTTCGTTATCTATATAAAAATTGCACGAATAAAGATATTAAACTGCAAACAGATGGTAACTTTTTATATTTTTAAAATAATTTAAGGTGTAAATTGGCACATTAAAATTTTACAATAATGTTACTTGGAACGAAACACAAGTCCGAATAAGCAATTCCATTCTTTCTTTATTTTCTCAGTTCTAATTTTCACCTTTTATGGCAGTTTGCTCTTAAATATTTCGATGAAAAAAAACAAGAGTTAAAGTGAGTGAGTGAGAAATATTTAATGTAGTGTACGACCAACTACGCCACAGGTGCACGACAAGAATGGGATCCGCTGAGCGAACATTGACTTGTCTATCTCTGATCTTGCTGCAAAATTAATGCGGCATTTACCATAATGGCTTGAAGTGACCTGGAAAAGAAGCAATATATGTTGTCGTCTACAAAAGTTGTTTCAATTGATTACACACGCATGATCCATGACAACCAGTCACGACACAAGTACACTATATAACGAGACCACTTACAATTAGAGTAGCTATTTATGAAAGGTGAACCAGAAATAACACACAATATGCGAATCGGTAAAAATACTTTTAGAAACTTTCTTTTATATTACATAGCGCAACCATAATTAAAAAGAAATATTCCAAAACAGATATATTAAACAACGTGCTTGTCGATTTCTATAAGGTAAATTGACATAGACTTGCGTTAAGTAGTTTACGTTATACACGTTCTGTAATAAATGTCAATGTTTGTCACTGTTAACATCGATTCAGTAGGTTCGCGAAAAGAAAAAAAGCAAGAAGCGTTATGTGCAGACAAGTATTGTTCCGGATTTTCATGAATTTTTGCGATTACGCGACGTCACGTAAAACACATCCCATTTCGCGAAAATTGCGTTAGTTGGATTAATCTGGTCGCAGAGCGGATGCCTCTCTTTTATGACACGGCGTCGCTCTAGGAAACGCTCGGAAAATCCCACGTGCGGCGCTCGTCGCATGTTGTATACAGTCGGGGACCCTTAATAAATCTCCAACGCGGCTCCGAGCGCGTTCTCTCATCCTGGTGGATTCCGGCAAATAATCTGGCCAAGTTTTAATTATTCCTATTTTCGCATCCGCCGACCGGTCGCGTCGGGCCGCGTCGCATCGCAACGGAGGCACAGGCGCACATTCCAAGATTTAATTATGCAAATCGCGAGGCCACTAGACAAAACCAATATTTGCTCGAGTTCTTAGATGGGGACGAATCTCGCAAACGGTCGGAAACAGTCAAGCGGGGGAGTGCGGGTTAACGGAAATGACACAACGGCGAGTTAGGTAGAAATCCACGATTCATAATCAGGAAGACTCATCTCCCTGGGTAAATAGAAGCGTATAATATTTTTCTCTTTCTTTCGTCCAAATTTTTTTGCCATGATAAATACGTTTTCTTCGTGCGGGATAATGGGCAGCACGCTAATTAAGGCTGTCCATCAACGTTTCGACTTTTCCTAGTTAACAGAACGCGGATTATAACTTAAGCTACAATACCGCATATTTGGATTAATGCTTTACTAACATTGTTTGCGTGTTGTAGAACGTCCTTATTATTTTTCGTTATATTCTTTTATTTGAACGGAAGAAGAGAGAGAGAGAGAGAGAGAGAGAGAGAGAGAGAGAGAGAGAGAGAAAGTATTCTAAAATACATTATATTAAAATTAGAAAACAAGAGTTAGAAAACAGAATTAGAAAACAAAAGTTCAAATATTTTATCGACAATATTCACACTGTTTTTTAAAACAAACTGTCTATTTACAATATATAATTATATACAATAATAAAATTGTATGTCAGTCTTTTTTCCATGATACAAATATAAAGTTTTACAGAAATTTGTAGTTTACGAGGGTCATAACGGATGTGATATACAATATAGTAATTATATAAGAATTACAATAATTAAAAAACTAATGATTTTAGTAAAACGTTACTCTTACGATATTTATTTTTTCCATTGAGTGTTCTATTATAAGATATTTAAAAAAGAAATTATGATAAAATGATTGAGATGTATAATTATTTATAAATATCTTTCTCTCACTCTAAAAGCAAAATTTAACGTAATATTGGAAAATGTTAAAATGTTTTCCAATTGGATGCATCATAAATTACATCAACTAATATGCGCAACATTGTAACCTCCATTATGCAAGCCATTGCAAGCCTAGATTAAATGCAAATAGAAAGCCGCCTCTATATTTATCTGTTGCAGATCTCGTTTCGGTACTTGCGAACTTTTGTAAAGTAATTTAACTTCTATAAAGGAATAATTTTATCCATTTGTTCAAAAGTTTATATAAGTGGCTTGAGTAAAATGGAATCATAGCAGTAACATTGATAGATATTGTTAGGAAATAATATTTTTATCAAAAATGTTTAACAATTATTCAATTTGGAAAATAAACTCTTTGATTAGAAAGATAAAACAAAAGTATATAAGCGTTATAAATTATTTTGATTGTGTAAATACAAAACTTAAAAGAATTTAAGTTACAATAGACACGCGTTTAATTGGTGACCATATATTACAATTTTAATAGAAAATAGAAAATCAATCGACAATTATGCAATAAGCAAATTTTATAAATCAATATAACAAAATATTATTAAAAACGATAGCGTAACAGTTGCCGTGAAATTTGTCGCACCGCATCTCGAGATCGTTGGTTAGCGTGTCTTCGTAACAATGGCCGTAATGACGATCCTCGGGACTATTATTCATTATTTTTCCCCTGTTCCTCCATGAAATCTCTAATAACGGCGGCTGCGCGAACCGTAGGAGTTTAAAAGCCCGGGCTGTGATAAAAAAAAAGGCGGCGGTAGTCAAGCAGGTAATGTATCCAGTTAAAAGTTTTCCAGGTTCTCTCTCTGTCTCTCTCTCTCTCTCTCTCTCTCTTTCCCTTTCTCTCCGGAGAGGGTGCAAAACTTGGGGTGTTACGAGGTAAGGGGCCAAGGTGCTAGTAGAGGCTAGAGATTCTGCATTTGTTATTCATGGAGACCAACGCTTCAGTTGACTTTAACATTTCGTTGTACGGAAAGTGGTCGCACCTTTCGTCGCGGTATGCGTCCAGGTGATCCGTAGAAAAAAAAACGTGAAGAAGGGTCGGCTAACTTAGTGATAACCAAGGGCTTTTAAACAAAATTTCGACCGTCGCGATCGATACACCAATCTCCATGTAAAGCCGGATGGAAAACTTTTACGGTGCGCTTATCTCCTTTGAGCTCGTAAGAACCATCTAAACCGTTTTGAGTGCAACCAAGGGGTTTGAAAATAATCTATTACTCCTCAGTTTCTCGGCAGGCTTCCATTTAGCAGTCGCGTTGAGGCAATATTTGTATATTTGTACAGACATTTTGGCGCAAATGCAAACTGTACAACAAATGACACGTTTCGTGCTTGCCTATTTATGATATTAGCATTAATATCGTAATAAATTAATGCGTATCGTAATGTAAGTAATATGATATCAATTAACAGGGGAGATACTACGTTTAATAACAATAATAATACAGTAAACAAATAGCGCAGTAATGAAGTCCGCTAAATACTGATTATTTAGCGGACAATAATTGTTTTGTTTAATGCACCATGTATAATAATACTATTAGTATCCGCTAAGTATATTATATAATGGTGCATTAGAGGCCGATATCAACTATAGGCTAATTTTCAAAATTATAATAATTGTTAATATGAAAGTTGAGCGCTAATAAGGTTGCAGACATAACACATGTCAAAATTATTTACTTTTTATTTTATAGATTTTTAAATTAAGATACAAAGTAGGCATTTTTTATTGTAGGAATTATTTTATTAATTTCTCAATCGCTTTATTTTTATCAAAATAATACGACAAATAAGGCAAACAATTTTATTATGATTATACATTAATGGTAATATATAACAATTGGAGCGGCGGTGTGGTTTAATGGTAGAGCGCCAGACTCGTAATCTGAGGAACCAGGTAGAGCCATGTAACATGAAACAGTTTTTTTCCGAAAAACCGCGCCCCTGCAAGATGCGGAGAAAACTGGGCTCCGTCTTTCATGAGAGACGTTAAACCGTTGGTCCAAAAGAGGAAACAGTAAGGTAGTGGATGAATTGGAGGTTAGGGTTGGGTACGTCCCATCAAAACGCCCTTTAAGGCCCCTTGGGGTATATAAAGTAAAATTTTTTTTATATAACAATTGTATTAATAAGTCATGAAACAATAGATTTTGAGACAAATCGTATGTAGTTTTGTTATTAACTGTTATGCAATAATAACGTCACGCGCAACGTTATAATAGTCATGGCAATAATGGATCGTAAATAGTAAATGACATAAAATCGGTAATATTTAATTTTAGATGACGGCGCATAGCGCCAGTCAATTATTATATACCCATTTCACTCGATTTTTCGTAAGAGTACACACGCGATTTTCAATGGACAGTTGCTGTCGATATTCCCCCTCGTACATCTTCCCTCTGCGCTCCAAAAACGAGCCTGTATGAGGGGTTGGTCGAAACATGGGTAAATTGTCGGTGTGAAACGTACGAGTAACGATGAGGTGAAATCAGTGTAGCCACAATTAACACCACGGGTTGATTTTTGCCGCGTCGGTTTTGCTGTTGACACGATTGTACTCTGTAGTCTGTATTAAAGCGCGATACGTCGGCCACGCTATGCTGACACATCGCATGTTGCGCGCCTATTGTCGAGTGTCGTCTAAGTACCTTTATTTTAATTTTTTGCAGCACCATTGGACAATCCCATTACTACTGTGAAAAAAATATAATATGAATCCCGATTGGCTCGATAAAATGTTATCGATAAAATGAGACGTGTACTCAAAATACATAATATGTATCTTCGGTATGATAATATTTTAATATCTTGGAACTGGGGTATAGAAATAAATTGTAGGGATTTTTTAAAGGAAATTATAACTTTGATTAAAATCTCAATGAAATAGAAAAGATAACGGTTAATTTGTTTCAATCCTTTTAGAAAAGACTGGATATGTACGTGTGTTTTTGTGTGTAGAGATATAATTGACTAAAGTAGATATTTTATTATAGAAAGGGATATCTCATTTTGCGGCCTTTTAGAAAGCACCCTAAATTCTTATGTAGCGACTTTTTTACGTCACTCATAGTGCCATGAAGAAGAAAAAAAAAGCGACGCTCAGGTGCGTTTTGCACCGTCTCAGCGATCTTACTCGAAAGCGTCGAGGGTGACGATATGAAATTCTCTCTTTCTTTTCATCTTTATCGCTTCGTAAGTTGTCCTCGTCCCTCTCTCCTTGCCATGTTCTATCAGTGAAATAGGTTCGCAGATGATATATCTGAGTTCCTGTCTCTGCACAATTTTACAAGAAACTACTCAAGCTACGAACTGTTTCGTTAATTACATGTGATATATACAAAAAAGAAGACACAATTCTTTATAATATTTATCATAAAGTATACATATCTTAACGGTATTTTCTCAATTATATGCAAGTTGAATTATATTTGCTGTTACAAAGTAAAAATTATTGAACATATCCATTGGAATATAAATTAATCGTATTAAAATTGCAAAAAGTAAGTTCTGAAAAATAAAAAAGTTTTAGTTTCTCAGATTGATTCAATATCTATAAATTTGTATTATAGAATGTTTTTATATATGAAACTATTAAATAGTAAATTGTGTCAAGTTCATGAAATACATGTATCAAGACATTTATATATTATGAAATATAAGTATCTTTTGCTGCATTTTACGCATAAACGTAGAAACATTAAAATATGTGGCAATTCTAAGATAAGTTGCAGTAAAACACACTCAAGGATATTAGGGGTGATGATATATCGACGTTATCAAATACGGTTCGCATGAAATATAAATTCAGCTCTTCGCCAATCCTAAATTTCTATGCAACGGCGCATAAACTACCAACACAACCATGCATTTATGGATCACCATCGCACGATATAATCTGTATTCACGGTTATACCGCAAAGTCGATAGAACTGGAAGTTGGGCGACGGGGCAGGAGGATTGTGGCTGTTGCGGGAAGCAACGTAAATCGTCTGTCCAGACTACGAAAGTAAGACTGTATGAACACAGAATCATATTAAGCATAGACGAAGTTTGCCACGGCTTATGTTACGCCGTGAAAATTCTTTTTCTAAAATTTTCATCCTTTCTGTGATATATGTACGTATATCCATTCTATAATCTTTCGTACACATTTTTCATTGCATTGAACAATAACTATGAATGCTGGATTTTAGAAAAATATGAGATTAGTAATTTTAAGCACAAAAAGAAAATTAATAAAAATGAATAAAATATTTAAAAAAGTGTGTTAAAATATTTATAGATATCGATCTATATTTTATAGATATCGATATTTATTTCAAAATATTCGATAAAATATCAATTAACCCATGATTATTGAATAATTTCGATGTCCATTCTAAATTTTCACCAAAAATTCGGCAATCTTAAGTGTAGTTCAGCTTTCTCATAAATTAAATTATAAATAAAAGAAATCGTTACAAAATATATTTAATCTCTTGTCAGCTAGACGATTATGTAAGCATAACTTTGAAGATCAAAGCAAACACAACAAGGAGCGAATACGCCACACGATGTTTACATTAATTTGTCACGTTAGCGAGAAAATCCATTAAAAAACGCGAGGGCTTACGAAGTTACACAATCTGGCGTGTCTCGGAGTGGGCGTAACTCACTGCTGTGTAAGGCGCTCGGGTTACATCTGTTATTCCGTCGCGCCAGCCAGGCGGAGGGGGTGATACTGAAGAGGACAGGCGGCAGCATAAAGGGGTGAACCTGCTGGATTAAGCCGGCACAGCCACCGACGCGTACACGTCTTGCCCAAGCTTAACGGATGATTAATCTATTCGCGCCCTCCGCAAACAAGTATCTACTATCTACCTGCTCACTCACCTACCTACGTAACTACCCACCGAGAGCGCAGCACGATGGCAAAAACGACCGCTTCCAATTACCACGAAACCCGCTTGAAATCTCGCGCTAATTCGAATCAGCGCCTATCTGCGTTTTCCCTGCCGTGAGGGAGAAGCGATCGTGGGGCAGCGACGAAATTTTCGCAAACTAAATGTTGGATGCCACGTGAATCGATATCGCCACGAGAATCAGTTAGATCTTATATAATTTATCTAGCAGTCTTATATTTAAATTAATTAAAATAATTTAATTACAAAAATTTATATGCCTAATCCAGTTTTGCTCTAAATGATTTCTTGTTATAATTAATAATATAAAGCATAATGTTTGAATGGATCTTACAAATTTTACATTTTATAACTTATCGAATTTAACGGAGCAAAAGATGTAAAATTAATTTTACAAATTGCTCAAACGGCAATATACAATATATTCGTTCATCGAGCTTGATGAACATTAGAGAAAGGGATTCTCGTACGTGTGCATATTAATCTTGCGCGTTATTGATCGCGGGACTACTTTTATCGCGGCGTTATTGTATCGGAACGGAGCGACGCGATGCCT
Source organism: Temnothorax americanus (assembly GCF_048541705.1). Classification (NCBI taxonomy): domain Eukaryota; kingdom Metazoa; phylum Arthropoda; class Insecta; order Hymenoptera; family Formicidae; genus Temnothorax; species Temnothorax americanus. The sequence goes on along the minus strand of NW_027509307.1, from coordinate 1,681,463 downwards.
AATACTACATTGAATCGAAACAGAGAGCCGCGCGATCGTATTGCTCGTGAACAGGAAGGCGATCAGATAGATCGCATGAATACTGCGGATGTCGTGCGGTGTCCGGACCTCGTATATATCTGTCGACGAGTCGGACAGACAGCGGACGTTCCAGCGAGACACCATCAACCCTGATTGACAACTCCATGCATGGAACTGCGCAGCCGAGATTATCGGGTCTCCAGACCGGAAGCTCGTTCTGCTGACCACCTCGAAGCTGAACCGAATTTCACCTCTCTCGCACCATGTACGATTTCCGCATGCAAAAGGGATATCGAGCGATGCCCATTCGTATCGACCAGACGGTGGATAAGCATATTTTGTGACATATGAGCTCAGCCGCCGTGAGTGATGGCTCGTTTCACGTGTCAAAGAAATATTTGAAATATCTGGCAGAAATCAAGCGCTGGCAATGTTTTTACGATAATTAGTTGCCTATTCTTTTGTTTGTTGCTAAAAGAGTGGTATGTTTGCTATTGATGCTATACATTGAACTAATCTAATTCAATAGGAATTAATGTATATAAAATTGAAAAAGTAAAGTATATATTAGATAATGGTGCGTATATTTCTAAAATTTAATGTGTCTATAGAAAGGTATAATGTATATATGGAAAGGATATTCACAATTTTTAATCTATTAATGCTGGATATTATAATTAAAAACAAGAAATTAGTGATTAAGAATATCCTTTAAACTGATTTGAAATATTAATTTTTGTATTTAAAATATTTGTTTATAACACGGAAAAACTATTTAAAAAATTTCATGTAATTATGTGTAAAGAAATCTCATAAAATGAGCGCATACAACTGCGAGACTTCCCGAAGTAGTATGAGCAAATCATAGTCTGACTATAATAGTAGTAGCATTTCGTCCGCTACTACTGTTTGGTGCCGATCCGCCGGCGACCCGTATATTTTACTACCACGTGGCGATGCCCGCGTGCCAGGAGATATCGAGCGTTGACCGGTTGCGTCGCCGTCTGGATAATGGACAAGGATATTTCACTGAATCTACTCCGAAAACTCGATGCTGAGAACACGCGGGACCGAGAGAGAGATTAGAGAAAGTGAAGGAGAGCGTAAGATAAAGCGAAAGAGAAAGTGCAAGAGAGCGAGCGGTAAGAGGGCACCCTCCAGGTACCTGAGGATGGTTAACAGGGGGGTAGCAGCGCGAAAAGGGGGCACCAATGTCTTGGCTTGGGAGTTTCGGGGTCCTCCCGTCACCCAATCACGTCCTGGCGAAGCTCGCCATATTTCGCGGGGCGGAGCCCTCTCCTCACTCTCCTCACGCGACCGACTCAGCCGCTGTGTTCTACTATTATTTTAAACCCTTCGCCGCTCCCGCGCCTCCGCCGCCGACCCCTTTCTCCATCCAAACCCCTCTCGTTCGCCAGTTTCATCCCTCTAGTTCTCCTTACCATCTCCGCCTGGCACCCACTACGATCCCAGCCTCCTTCTCTCGCCACCTTTCCAGAACGGACCGCCAACCGTCCCCTTCCCCGCTAACGCGTCTCATGCCTCCGGGCGGAGATGAAAATTTCCAGACTCCTCGCGATCGAAACCGAATTGTTATTTCACGAGGTAGTCGACCCGCCATCCGCCGACCTAACTCTCTCTTTCTCCTTCGCCCTTGGACGGATGTTGTATCTACATCGAAAGTCTCTGAAGCTTCCACTCTTCTTCTGTTCCATCATCGTCTTTCTTTATGCAAGAAATTGTGGCCTAACATTTACCAGCCCTTGTGCGGTGTAAAAATAGGTATCATTAAATTTTAAATGTGTGTGTGTGTGTGTGTGTGTGTGTTCAGTACTATTAAATTTTTACAACTATCTTTAGAATGCTTAATCACTTGTTTAAACTCTTACCTTCTTACATACTTATATGTAAAACTTCGATGTAATTTCGCATTTCAAAGATAAAAACTGTCACTTCTTATTAGATGTAATATATTCACATGCTATGTATAAAGTCAATCGAGAGCAACTTTGAAATATTCTTTAGTAATAACTAACTTTACATACATTAATAAAATATAAATTACATAAATTAAATAGAGAGAACACACAATTAAGATAATAATATATTAATTTATGAATTGAAAGATATCACAAAGTCACAGGACATTTAACTCTATCATAATTATTTCAACTTTTCTTTCAACAAGCAGACGGAAAACTGCGAATACCAACACAAAATCGCAAGTCATAAAAAATTTAATGTCTAAAATGTAAAATTAAAATAAAATAAATTTTTTTTACATAAATATATAATTTTTTATGCTAATTTAAAAAAATAGATTAAATATTTTAAATATGTTTCATTAAATATATATATTATTTTATGCTACTTCTTAATATTCTTTTATATTTAGTTTTAGCAAATATAATCTGCAGTAAAGTGAGTGAGGATATTCACATTTTGATGATACATGTCTAGTACTAACAATGTGCCAACAATGGCATGCTACTAGCGTTCCCTATAGGGGTGCATGTACCGAAAATTGTAAACACGGGTTTCAAACTTTGCATGTATCTTTGTGTATTCACACAGTAGATATAATATCGACTAATTTCGAACATACATAGAACAAATGTGCAAATTTTCACTAATACAGTGCATTTTCATACAATAATAAATTGTTCAAATTTTTTTATATAACTAAATTATGCTATACTACATATTTTGTATCTCCGAAATAATTTTGGATAAATTCTAGAAATGAGTAAGAATTTAATTTATTTTTTCTTTATAGATCTATATAAATTTGTGTGTGATTTCATATTTTTATACTTTAAAAGATTTATATAGAAAAGTGTATTATATAGAGAAAAGTGAATTTATATATTTACTCGAAGAATTTATATTTTCTTTTCCGCTGGTTTACGAGTTTCCAATCATATTATATTTGTTCTTATAAAGTTGACTAATTAAATTTTGATTCTCATTAACGTGTAATGTAATTCCTTTTATTCCTATAATTGACTTTGATTCTTTCTTTTGTTTGAGTATTATGAAAAGTTTTAGAAATTGATTCATCAAAAGTTAGGATAACAAACGGAAAAAATAAGAAAGAATAAAATAAAGCGCACGGAATCTCTCTTTTTATATATATTTTCTTGAAATACGTTGAATAAATAAATATCGCATTTTTTCATTATAAATAAAAAGTTAAAAAAGAAGCTTACATATTTTTTATTTAATCTAAAAGGTATATAATCTAAGTCATTTATTTCGTTTATACGGTAATGTCATAGATTCTATTAATCTGTAAAAAAAAATTATTATTATTTCAAATTATAAAGCAATAAACATTAATAAGGGACTTAAAAATCTCTCCCTCTAGACATATAGATTTTCAAATATAGTACTATTTAAATTTTTAATAATTGCTTCCTGAGTCGATTCAGACAGCTATGCGAGTAGACGTCGATAATGTGATAATGAATAAAATTAGACTTGTTAATCCAATATTAGATTACTTCCAGAAATTGTAGCACTAAAATATTTAATCTTGTTACACACAAATCTTACTTGCAACTGTCGTATGCGAGTTTTTAAAATTTTCAACGTATTCTTCGTAGTAAGGGATAAAATTATGTTTTAGCTTTAAGAAGAACAGAGAAAAGAAAGACTCTATAATTTGAATTTATACAGGTACGACGTGAAACTCCAACATGTTTATATTTTCTGTTGCACAACATCTCCTATGTTAGTAGCATCCACAGTGATAAGGAAATTATTCATATTCATATTTTTGCGAAACACGCTGAAAGTATCCGGGAATATACGTTGAAAAATAGCCACTTTATATGTTGATTAAAATTCAAGCGTTTCCCTGTTGAAAATTCAAAGTCTCCGCCAGAAAGCCAAATAAGTTCCAAAGATGCGTAATTCATATTCTTCTTTCTGTCTCCGCACCGTCTGCCGCGGATTTAACATTCAACCAAAAATCCCTTTGCATAAAAAAATATCATTGTGTCGAACGGACCGGACGGACAAACTTGGTTTACATGATATACACGTAGTAATCCAGGCTCTCGGTAAATATCCGCTTAAGAAAATTCCACGCGTTTAACTTTGTCATTCGATTGATCAAGCGACAAAATTCGATTGATGTCGTGGTCGAACAATCAATTTGTCGCTTACGAAATTGAAGAAGGAATATGCGCAAGCTACAGTCGAACGTAGGCAGTGTTATATATAACTGTACAATTTCAGCTTCGCGATCGTATATCATGAAACAGTTAATATTTGAACGTCCGGACAGATTTATGTGTGGTCGTTAACAAAGTGCTATACGGTCCGAAGCCTGCCTATGTAGGCATTTCGTTTACGATAATTCGTCATGAAATTAAAAAGCTCAAAGCCTCGTAAAGATAAAGATATCGTCCGCACTACGAAGAGGCAAACTCGCGCCATTATATACGAGCACGGTATATGGTATAACGACGCTGCGCGACGACCAGACCAGAAAGTTAATATCTACATCACGTATTTCCCGTTCCATATCCTTCTTCTATATCTTCTATCTTCTCTGTATCGCCTTTGTGATCCAATACTTGGCGATTGAACCTTTTATGATTATTGCTCGCGCGAACATTCGCGGACGTGTTGACAAACCGTACAAGAAAAAAATCAATTTATGTGCAACAATACGCGCTTTATATATGTATAATATAAGTATAAAAGCGATGGATATATTTTGGTGAAAAGAATTATTTATTATCAAATCTCTGGAGATCTTCCAGCGAGGAAGATTAAAGTTTTCTATCAGATATAAATCGATGCAAGTCAATAACCATTTTTTTTTGCAGTGGCATTATATAAATAAATTAAAAATCTTAAATGTTATAAAAAATGTGTAACACACGTATTTATAATAATTTACTATAAATAAAGTAAATTAACTATTTTGGAACAATTTCGGACCGTAAAGAAATAATTCACGTTTCATGCGTTGGACAATTTAATAATACAATACCGATGGTGAAAGAAACATCGTTCAAAAGGGAAACGAAATTGATTTTCAAATTGATTTTCAAACCGAAACCGGAACTTCTGCAAAATGAGAAAGGTACATATGGTCACTTCCCTCCTCGTAGAGTATTTCTAACTATCGATCACGTGTCCGTTGCAAGGTAGAGTAAATTTGGAATGAATTGGATCTTTGCAATGGTTTCCGCTGCTGTCGTTGGCACAATTCATTAAGAGTAATTTAGATAATATCAGTTGGTTAGTAACTCTGTCAGGCTAAAAATTATGTTTTACGTCGACAGCACAATGTGTGCCAGATCGGATTCCGTCCGTTCAGTCATTTACTTTTTCTACTGATTCACTAAATTTGGCCGTTAAAATTTTATATATTACGTGAACAAAATTAATTCTTTTCGCCACGTTGCACAAGTACGTACTCTCTCGTGAAACGCACGTAATATGAAACTCGATTGATGTAAACGTTAATGTTCGAAAATGCTTGATAACTGAATAATCAGTGAGAGAACGGACTGAGATTTAGACCAACAGGTAGAATTACTGGCATGGGAGCTTGGTTGGGGATAATTCATCGCTAATCGAACATGGGAGCGGGCAGGTGCGCAAGGGTTGGTTTTCACCCTTGCTGTCCTTAGTCACTGTTGTACGTGGCCATGCTCTATAATCGGTTGCCCGTCTTCATTTAGTAGAGTTGTATTGTGCGAATGAAATTTAATACGTTTATTGTGCTTTGTGAAAGCAGTACGTTAAATAAGATTACATTTATAAGATTAATAATTTCACAAATATACAATTATAAAATATAATGTTTCCTATTAAACGTATTTTTACAAAGTATTATAATAATTAATTGTAAAATTTATTCACTGGCAAAATAAATTTATTATTATGATTTTTAAATAATTCTCGTTAATAGGTGTTTTAAATATTTAAATTATACTATTAAATTATATATAAAATATACAATTTGAAATTTAAAAATACATTAATTTATGGAATAAAATTTTTGTAAAAAATGTACAGAAGTTAAAATAATTTATGTCTCATTGTGTAAAAAGTCAATCAAGTATTTTGGTCGTGATAAATATAAGTTTAAAAATTAATTACGCCATATTTAAATAATTTAATCTGATATAGAATTTTATCAAATATAATTAAGAATTTAATTGATATTATTTAATCAGATAGTATCTATGATTTTAAAGTTAAACTAAATTTAACTTTCTACAGTTTACGGATATATCCATTAACTTATAGTTTTCTACTGGGAAAACTAGTGCAACAGTGGTACGCACTGAGTGCAATTTCATTGTTCCAATGTGAAAATCAATTCACATATTTTCACATTAGAACAATAAAATTGCACTCAATGTGCATGGCACCAGTGCTGTATTAGTTTTTCCAGTGGAAACCGCTATTAGTGTTATTTATAACAATGGAAAACGACTGATAAACACAAATGTTGAAAAAACAAACAGAATAGAAATAATAATTAATTACACCTGGTATACCGTATATCTTATAGATATGTGTATAAGAGTATTACACATATGGAGGCTCATACCGATACGATAACGATTTCATTGAGTTACATTTATAGTTACGTCTATGCGCGAGCAATATTCGAAGGATTATTGAAATTAATGATCCACGCTAACTGCGCGTTATAAACTAAAATCATGTAAAATGTATGAACTCGAGCTGTGATTTACGTCCCTAATGCTTTGCGCTGCGGAGTGAAGAAAGGTAATGTTATTCATGTAATAAAAGCCACGCCATGAATATTCAAGTGCTTAATATCAAAGTTTTGGTTAATGCGGGAAAAAGGACGAGGAAGTTATTTTTTAGAAAAAGCTCATAATAATTATATTATTAATGTGATTTTAAACAGAGCTTCAGAGCTAAATAAATGTATAATACGGCATGCGCAATTCATACAATTCGTAATTCACAATTTCGAATATGTAATAAAGTTTCTGCTCACATGATTTCACGTAGCATCAATTTTGTAACGAACGACATTATGCCTCGTAGAAATCAGCTGTCTTACCTAAAACAGAAAATAAGTTTTTACTTATTTTTTATTTTCTACGAACTCTCTCTCTCTCTCTCTCTCTCTTTCTCTCCTCAAAATAAACTTACTGTTATTTAAAACTATTAAAACAAATAATTTTATATAAAAATTAAAATAAATTATATATATGTATATAAGAGATTTTATTTCAAAATACGCTCTCACAACCGTGTTATAGTAAATGTACATTTTATATAAATTGTCCTTTCTATAGCTATTAATTTTCTTTTCATATTGATAATATAAGAACAAAAAAATTTTATTATTAATTGGATTATCATCTTGTTAATATTAATGAAAGTATAAGTGTTAAATTTAAACGTTATAAGCTATTTCTGAAGGAACTACAACAGTTTATAAGATAAGTGATGAAGAGACTTTATTATAATCAATTTTAATCAACCATTTATAATAAGGCTATCTTTTCGTCTTAAAACTTCATCTTCGTATCCCTCTCGCCTGCAATAGCTGTTAGTTTATGGAAGCCGAAACTGCAATTCTGTTGCCTTCGCAAATCCTAGCGTGAAATTAAGGCTAAATTGTGGTGTCTTCTAAAGGATCGTAAAGGCGGTTGTTGGATGTCCCTTTCTTACCGCATGAAGATATATCGTCCGCTGACTTGAGTGACTGAGAGGAGTTGGAGTTAGACAAGGAAGGACAACAAAAGAAGCAGGGTGAAAAGAGAAGAAGCCAACGTGATGTACAATATTGTTAAAAGCATAGAAATAGAACAATGTAGAACACCGGTCTGCACATTCGAGGTCAGGCTGACAATGACAAATGATACCGTACGCCGTCCTCAAATTTTCTTATTACTTCATACGTAGGTTTTTGCACGACTGTACTTTGCAATTTACGCTTCTCTGAAAACCTGGATCAGTTGAAGATTTCAAGCCTATAACTGCGCTCTTGGATATTTTTATAAATCTTTATAATAACATATATAGCATCACATAACAATCGTAAATCCGTTTTAAATTAGATCATTCTTTTTGACTGTTATACTGTTGAAACTCATATCGCATAAATAATATAAAAATCTTTATTAAAAACATTATTGCAATTAAATTAAAGCAATTAAATATATTTGAATTTAATATAAATTGATACATGTATCAAAATATTTAATTTGGTGACTAAAATTTTTGAATACATTTTAAGATTTACATCAAATCTTATATTAAAAAGAGATTGGAAGCTATATTGCTTTGAAAGAATCGAATATCTTATCAAGCTTCTGTAAATTTGAAGGGTCGTAATTATTGTTTGGAAAGGAATAATTTCTCTCTCCATCCTTCCCCCCTCTCTTTCTCTCTCTCTCTCTTTCTCCAACAGTTTTGTAAACAAAACGAAAGCTTGAAAGCGTGAAGAAGGTAATGCTTTAAACTGTAAGTAAAAGAGCAGAAGAGATTATGGTAAATAATCATAAACATATCTCGTTCTCTTCTCATAAATATTCACATTATTGTCTTTAATATTTATCTTGTTATCAAGTGGTTAATATTTTCAAAAGATATTATGTTGTAACAAACGGTTTATTATTTCATTCTTTCTGTTAAAAAATAATTAATATTATTTATACTTATTTTGTAGTAAGAATTATTTCATATAAAAAGATAAGAGAAAAATTGTTCTTTTCATTTGGGATCACATCTGTGAGCTTAAATAATATACATATATGTAACGTATACATATATATTTTTACATTTAATCGTAAATGTGTAGAATTATTCGGAGTTTAACATTGAGCTATTCTTTCCTTGTTCTCAAAATCACCGTAAGTGCCTCTCGAATTGAATTCTATAAGAGCACAGCCTCGAAAGAGAGCTTACGATCCTACCCGCCTATGCCATTGCATATATACATGTATGTATGTATATACGCACACTCACGCATGTAAAAAGAGTGAAAAGGAACAAGAGGTATACAGCTATATGGCTTTCTACGCAAGACGCGATATAGGTAGGTGCAGGGTTTAGAGAGGGATGGGCACGTAGAGTCCTGTGGAGAGCCAAGGATAATAGGGATGAGTGGGCCAAGGGATATGAATCAAGCTGAGCAAACATTGAACTTGGAGATACGGTGTCGCCGCACGAAAGCTACATACTGTGGGCAAAGAGGGGAACCGTACCTCGAAGTACACCTTCGCGATTACAATTCTCGACCCCCGAGCCCGGATTCTCCCCTTCTTTCGCGGGAGGGGGAGGGTGGCGCCCCTCGTCGACCGTAACTCTTCGTCCACGATGCCGGAATATGCATATACCAAATATTGATAGTGCGAGAGACCGAGTGTTTGCGGGGATGTCAGCCGTCGCATAAAATTTTCCGCCGCTTCGAATCGGAATGGCCAATGAAAGGAAAGTGTCGACCATAAGAAAACTACTGGATTGTGGACGTGCGGAGCCATGGGTCTATGAGACGAAAGAATGATATTTCAAGAGGGATCTATATAGATTTTATTTTGTGCCGCTCTCAATATTTTAAATTTTTAGAAGAAACCGAGTTTATCGAGAGATTGAAAATAAATGAGATATTATTTAATATATAGTAAGATTATCCAAAAGAATGTGTAATTTAAATATAGAATTTACAATATTTGTATAACGACGCATGTATCTCTTTATGATTTATTAGAGCATAAAAAATTAAAACAATTAATGAGTTAGTATTTCTATCTATCAACGTTGGAATAAATCTGCTTTGAAAACTATATATTAAAATTTGTAATCTAATTGACCAACGGTCATGTATAAAGGGTTGAAATCAGCTCGAGTCGCCATAAACAAAGAGTTTCAAAAGCCCTCCTCGATGTGAACTATGACTCTAGCGAGATAAGGGCGAGCGCAGCATGGCGAAACATAGCGTCTCATCCCGAGGGATATCAGGAAAGTGGCCTCTCCGTCTCCTATTCCTGATGTTTTAGCCAACCCCAGCTATACCAGACCGGAATATCTTAAACGGGCAGGGACTTTTTAAGCAAAAACTTTATCGCGTATACGCCGGCAGCAGCAGCAGTCAGGATGACCGAATCGCGCAGTCTGCCAAAATCGCCGGCAATAAATCGTTAATATTCTAATTGGCAAAAAAGAGCGAGCACGTCGAGGCCCCCCTCCTCCCTCCCGTGGGGAAAAACGGTAAAATACGACTACTCTTCAGATTGATCCGGAATTCGCGCAAATTGCTCGTGAAAGCAGCGGTTACAGAGGCTCGTTTTGTATCGCCGTTAAATCGATTTGTTTAAATGAAAACGCTAATTTTCGACGTGACGTCCAGCGCAATATCGTATCTCTTTCCTTACTTTGTGTTAAAAGCGTAAATTTGGGTCTGCAATGCGTGCGGGTGTATAAATTTCGGGACGATAGCAATTGTCAGTCTTCCGTAAGCGTGTGACACATTTGCGCATTTCCGCGTATGAAAAATGACATTGAATAATTTCGCTGTTGAAAGCTTGTCTGGCCGAGTAATTAATTCTATTGAACATTGTCCTCGCGCAAAACATTTTCGCGTAGCTGATCAAATTTTTAACATCTTCATGCATTAACGAAGGTTGCATATATTTCGCTTTCCGCCAGAAACTGTCGTTATTTATTGTTATGTTTGTTATTATTTATGGAAACTTCAAATGGATATTCCTCGAATGATCGATGCCGCCGAAAGGTGTCTGCGTATGGGTATCCACTTGAATTTATAACTTTTCTATGAAACCTCCATAACGCGCGATAACTATATTTCAAATGCCAAAATATATTTTGCGTTGTACTCACGAAAGATTATTTATGGCAATCCTTTGTTAAATATTATATTTGGGTGACATCTATTAATAAACAAACTTTAGCGCAAATACTATTATTTCTCGTATAGGTATAAGTAATTCATATGAGAGAAAACGAAATCAAAAAGATTAATGTTGCGATATAATAGATATGCGTACTTGGGGATTTTACGCGAAACTTTAACGCGTTTCCCGATACATTTGTCGCACACATCAGCGAGAGACAAAACTAAAGTTTACCAAGAAGAAAGAAGATACGATTCACACAGAATGGAACGAGAGAGAGAGCGCCGGGCGAAACGGAGGAATTGCGAGAGGAGGAACAAGAGAAGGAAGAGAGAGAATCTTTGTGCGAGTTGGCACACAATGGCAACGCGAAAGTCAACTCCCTACCGGGCCGGAAGTCGATGGTCGGCCATCTTGGCAACCGGATGTGCATCCTAAATGTCTCGCAAGGTTTGTACGTATGAATTGTATATGACGTTCTCCTTGCCTTCCTATTCCCGTCCTCATTTCGCCCTGATATCTTCTCTTCCTCGCGTTGGCGTGCCCTCTATTATTTTATTCTCTCTTGTTTTCCGCAGCTTCTACCCGACCCAACATTATCATCGCTGAGTTTTAACTCGACGGAGACGCTCGGTGAGCGGCTCGTTGGCGGAAGGAGAGAATGGTAAACAGGACAAAGATGATGACGACGACGACGATGGCCAGGAAAACTTCATTCAAAACGGCGCCGTAATGCACGCGTTGGCTATGCACGCGTTGGCCGTGCAGTAGATGCTATACATTTATGATGGTGCCTCGCGGCACACACGCATGCCGACGATATAAAGGCAAATGCGGGGAACCAGCGAACGAGAAACGCATAAAACTCCCCGCTAGAGCGAAGAGAGCGAGGAGCATAAAGCGTAAAACGCCCAAAAGCTTTCCTCTCCTTTGTCTTCTTTCGCCGAGCACTGTCCTCGTGGCGGTGGACGTGCCTCCAGCACTCTCGACTGTTCTTATCATCCTTTTTGTCCTATTGTCCTATATATTTCATACTTCTTCTCCTTTACCTCGTAATCGCGTGTCGACAATATTATGTCGTGCTATGCTTTTTACCGACTATAGTCATTAAGAAAAACTCACAAAATATATAACTGAATGATAATCTTGAGGTGTCGCTTTGTTCTTCGAGAATATATTAAACATATATAGAATTAACATTACTCTCAACGAATAACTTTTTGATAAGGTGACGTCAATATGAAAAAAAGAGAGAAAATAAGGGCGAGAAGAAGATAGAGGATGTATTTACAACTTTTCATATAAACGTTATTGTCTTGTTTCTTCTTTTGCCGCTATTTTCCACATTGGAAGTATTATTTATCATCGGCGTTGCATTTTACATGATTTATTTTTTATCGTTTTCTCTTACTTATTGTATTCATCTACTGCATGCCTGATATATTTCTTCACAAGAGTGACAGTGAAAACGGCAAAGCTTCGTGGTATAACTTTATCAAATTTCATTACTATCACCCTACCCGTCGTGCTTGCGCAGCTTTATCGTCGTTACTTTACGCCACGTCACTTGTGAGGCGAGAGATTGGATGGGTTTGATCGATGAAATTGACGCGATACTGTCACAGGAGTGTGCTCGATATGACTTTCGATAACGCATCGTAACAAACAATAATTGAATAACAGAAAGAGAGAAAAAATGGAAAAAATTTGACGAAAATATGTATTATACAAATAAGTTTAGATAAAATTGTTAGATCATGTTTAATATAATAGTATATGCAACATTGATTCTCTTTTGTTTTTTATTACGATGAAATATATTATATATATTGTCCATTTTGTTCTTTTACAACTATAGCTACTAAATAATTAAGATCGTGTAGTAATAATGCAGTAATTAATAATATAATATTATGATATATTAAATTTTAGTAATCTCATATACAGAGTGCACGAGTTATTTCAGCAGTTAAATTGCTCGGATTTATACGGACGTGAATACGAGAAATTATTTATTATTCTATTGAGAGAAGAATGATTTACTATTCCATTAAAATCGAGCAATTACGGAAATCAATCCATCAGGTCGTACACTGGAAACTTCTATTTACAATTTCGCAATCAATTCGAGATAACGTCAAATGACGACGCAAATCGCAACACCGGCGGAATAGAATTTTTTTCTCTCGCTCGTGATACTTTGTCGTTATCGGTTTCAATTTTCGCCGGAGCAATAATAATCCACCAAGGTGCGCGCGGTAACTCGCTCGAACGTAACAGAGCGAAACAGTTTAGAGAGAGCGTGATAACTCGCGCGTACGGCCGTTTAAAGTTGACCGAGATAAGGAACGATAACAAATAGTGGGAGAGTTACGAGGCAACCGAGAAACGAGGTCGAAAGATCGGTAATACCCGGGGGAAAGCTTTTTCTCACGAAGCGGTCTTCGTAGAGGGTATGTCGGAAGAGAAAGAGAGAAATAGCGGGGAGGCAACACCACCGAGAGGTTCCCGAGAAATATTCTACAAGAGCTAGGTTACCGAGACCGTGCATTTGCAGTATCCTGGGATTGCACGTCGGTAAATCCGCGAAATTCTTTGATTTAGTTTACCATTTCTGCCGCCGCCGCCGTCCTCGCATACATATATACGTAAGCAGGCATTGCCACGGAAGAACGACCGCGTTGCACATATACGTGTATATGCTGCGCAAATGCAAAGATAAGCTCTACGCGGAAGGGGATCACTCTGGATCAAGAAGCATTCACGACACACGTCTTATTTCATTGTGCGCCCGCAACCCTCTATTTCTGATAATCTTCACTTTACCGCAGGCTCCTTTCATTCGTTGCCTTTGTGCGGAACTTTTTTCTGTCACAGAACGTAATTAAGGAAGCTTATTACGGTATATCAAATACAAACTGACGGCTCACGGAGATACAATCTATGATATAACTGAGCAAAGTGCTAGTATTGCGAATACACACGTAGATTCTTCTTCTATTTTTTATAGCAGTTTCTGTCTAAAGAATAAAAAATTAATATTATTCGTGAGAAAAATTGGGATCGACATTAAGTCCACTATTTGTATGCAACTTGTACGTGACTTGTGAAAAACCTCATAACAAGCAGCATGTTACTACTGTGCTGTTGGTTTAAGATTATTCTATTAAATAGCAGAGCACGTACAACGGTTATCGCCGATGTGTTGCTCTGAGCGAGAGAGAGAGAAAGAGAGAGAGAGAGAGAGAGAGAGAGAGAGAGAGAGAGAGAGAGAGAGAACTGTATACTATTTTTAAGGGATCCTTTTACTCGCCAACAGCGATAGCCATTAGCCTCGCTATTTCGTTTGTTAGTTTGTAAAATACAGCGGTGCTTTTATCGAACAAATTTAATGAAATGGAGTGCTGTGCCCCAGGATGCTGATAACGAAGCCTCACTGCTCATATATTAAATTCCGTTTGATATCACACACAACGTCAATTTCGTCGTATCCGAGCTTTCACTCCGTATTTTATGCGAATCCTGTCGCAATAAGCGGCGTATGAGCATTTGCTGAACATGCATGCCTTTATGTGACTGGCAAGTTTTCATTTCAACATGATTTTCATTTTGAATTGAGGTAAAACGCCCGCGCGGTTCACCAGAATTATATGGTGATTTTCTCAGACAATGGTCGGGAAAACAAAATTGAACTGAATTAAATTTGTATGCGTAATTAGTTTAGGCAGGAACAATATCATAGCACAATATAAAACACAGCGCTCACATTTGCAGATCGGTATGTTCGTTCCGCATATTTTTTTCATTTCAACGCACGCATATCGAACGTATTTGCTATTAAAATCCAGATCGACTGTCTTTTGATGTGTAAAAAATGTTATTTCGCACAGACAAATGTAGAAATTCTCATTTACATGAAAAATAGAAATTTAATATAAAGCACGGAGAGTTAGACAAAACATATATCTTCAATAATAGCATGTAGAATTTTTCGATAATGGCATGTGATATTCCCCTCAGTCTTATTATTACTCGTGTCCGAGCGTGGTGACTTCTTTTCATATACATGTGTTGCGCAGGTAGATTATACGCACTGTATATGATATTACATGTAAATAATTTCTGCTTATATGGAAATTTCTTTCACAAGAGAGGAATAGATATTTTCAATCAAGGCTTACGTAAACAAGAAATCGTGGCGCGACTTTTATCTTTCTCCTCTCTCTTCTTCTCCGCTCTTTACCTTGCTTTATCTCGCACAAGCGAAAGAAAATTATAAAATGCGGTGAGCTTCTCGCTCATTTATATTCCTGCGGTGTAGCGCAGCAATGCGATTGGCTAACTACCCTGCCATACGTACTACTGTGAGATATCCTACTATTTCCCTTCGTCTCTCAACGCTCCTTCTGCTTTCAGACGCTTATACTTTTACCTTTCCCTCTCTCACTTTTACACAACATATACATGTATATACGCGAAACCGTTCTTCTTCCTCCCACGCACCACTTTTTTCGTTTCATTGCGATATAAATTCATCCCTTTAACTTTCTCTCTCTTCCTCCCTTCTGTTTCTCTTCATTTTCAGTCAACGACTGTTCTGGATAACGCATCGATTCGCTTCTAACTCACCCTCTGTTGAAACACCCTCCAAAAACACCCTGGCCTTCCTCTTTTTAGCTCATTCCTTCGTTCTTTCAGCCCCCTGCCGTCATCGCTGCCGGTTTACTCTTCCTGATTAGGCTTGAGGGATGAAGAAAGCTTCGTCTATGCTCTGAAGCGCCGTATAAAGATATAAACGCCGCGGCGCGATCCGCCAACAGGCAGATTGAAACTCACGGACTTTGACGACGGGAGTGTGAGAAAATGATTGCGAAATGTTAGATACTCGAGGCAAGAGAGTAGATAAACACGCGAGTCATAGGTTGATTAATTACGGATCGAATCGAATCATTTACGCGACAGTATGTCATCGCGACTATATACACGTAGCGAGCAATGAGATTTGTCGGTCGTTAGGATAAATAATGGCTTCTTTCGGTTGCTTTATTATGCGAGCGTTGGCACGCTGTCAGAGCATTATTTTGGCACATTAACATGGGATATATTATCGAGCTTATCGAGACTTAAAGGAGAACTGTTATAACACTTTATTTTTCCAATCAAGTATAATACAATTTATACGTAATACGCTTTATTTGATTTGTATTGTATAAATGTAAAAGAAGTATAAAAATGACCGTGAAACTGTAAATTAAAATTTCTTTGAAATTTTTACAGTGAACTTTCTTCTGATATCTATAAGTATCGATGCTGTTCCGTACAATTAATATCCAACATAAAATTCACCCTTTTAAATGTCGCAATTACGACTAAATTTGCAATTACGGGCGTACTACTTTAATAACCGAATATTGGGGCGCGGGCGAATCGCAGAAAATTGCTCGCGGACAAAACTATCCATCGCCTGCCAGCCCGTAATTACTCAAGCGCGGTTAAACGGGGTCCCTATTGTGCCGCGTGGAAAGAAGTAACATTACATCGAGCCGCGAGCATATATACATGTATATATATATAATCGCTTTAAACCGGGCGCGAACGTTACCCTGTGATATACGTGGCAAAAACTTGGCCACTTTATTCATATGCCTCCAGCTCCGTGTTCATAACCTTCCATGGCGAGAGAGTATATAAAAAAGTGGGTATGCAGCCACCCACCCTCGCATCCCGCCTTTTCCCGCTGCGGCAAGTCCGCCTCGGCGAACGCACCTATATTTCTTTCCCGCCCCGGCTTAAATATGCTTAGATTCGGGGTAGCTTGATATTATGTTGCTTGCGCCCGACGAGGGGAATTGGCAAGAACGGAGGGGGAGGGAGGGAGCAGCGAGACCTTTCGAGATATTTCAACAACGGCTGCGTTTCGCATAGACCGAAAACTTTTCACGGCCGTGATACTGACACATACTTCATCGGCATTCGACGCCCGACGAATCGAAGGGTGGAAATGGCGTTTTGGAGGAGAGTTGTAGACGCAGAGGGGCTGAAAGGGGTTTAGTTCGACGAACGCGGAACTCGTCGCGTTTTGTAAACGCTCAAGGCGCTCGACTGCCTGGAACTTATTAAACTCCGTAATTAAGGGGTTCTTGATCATGCTGGTTTGGATTTAATTACACGGCTATACATCAAAAGTAGGACATTAATTCGTCCACTTTTCGCAAATTTCTTTCAATAAATTTGTATATTTTTCAGTAATATTACCTGTTGCGTTTGCAAGAGTAACGTTAAAGTTATTGAATATTTAGAAACAACAGTGTAAATTTTTATACCTTGCCTAAAATTATATTTATCTATCGTATTGTTGTGTGACTTAATTCATGAAGCGGACAGCTATACAGCGCGATAGTTTTAAATGTGATGCGACAAAATATGGAAATAATAAATAGAATAAAAGGAAGAAGGAAAATACTGCCTATATTCGTAGGAGCACAATGTATTTCCTTACTTTTCATTATTTACTCGTAAGAATGCGATTCTTTTACGTTTCATATCTGCCAACCCTGTCGCCGAATAGTTTGATTCCGGCCGATATCAAAATGAGATCGTGTTTAGCGCCGCATAGAGAATCGCTGTGCGCGTCGAGTGGAATATTAAAATCTGGGGAAAAATCAAAACGCGCCACGGGCGGGATGGTAAAAAGGGCGAAGCAGCCCGCGGTATTCGAACGGGAGATGAAAGTCAAAAACCAAGAATCCGGAGATAAATCACGTCGAGGGCTGAAAGGCGGTAGTGTTGGAGTCAATGGCCCTTGCCCGTAGTTGCCCGGGTTTTTGGTTTTTGCCATAGCATCCTCTTCCAGCCGACTTCCCGGCCTCCGTAGTGTCCTGGGTAATGGACTAGAAGGATAATAATGCTCTGTTTTACAACAGCGAAGTGCTACCTCGGCTTCTCTCTTGCCGCTGTTGGATGTATATGAAAACATCTAGCAAAATATCCACCGGATACCCGCCTCCGTAAGTTTGAGAGATGATGATGTACACAAGCACACACACACACTCTCTCTCTCTCTCTCTCTCTCTCTCTCTCTCTCTCTCTCTCTCTTTCTCTCCTCCCCTCCTCCTATACTTTTCATACATTTACTCTTTCTATGTCCTGCTGTGATTTTCATCTTTCTAGTTTCTACAATTGTGTGCGAAATCATTAATTTTTTGCTTTCAAATAAGTATATTTATGTCAAACCCAAATCGTCATTTAAACAATTAATCGGCAAATATTTTTTGATAAAGCTTAAAGAACAGATAACAAAATTTTAGAATTTATTTAATCTCAATCAAATAAATGTGAGATAAATTTAATTGAAAGTTATACAAAGATGATATAAATTTTTCTATGGTTTATTATATAAACATAAACTTTAAATTAATCGTTTGATCTAATATACCTAAGTTAGAAGGGAATATGCAGAAATGTCTTCTACATCAGAAGAGAATAACTTTTTATACGTCGGTGTATTATCATGTCTTAAAGTTCCGCATCGAGCGTCGTTACGTTGGTCACCGCGGTTACGTTTCGTCGATGCAGCTTTCATTTTTGTCGTTTACTTTTATAGAGAAAGTTCTGCGACAAGCGGGCCGAATTCGAGGCGGCGAGAGGTAGTGATAGATATACGGCTGGAATATAGCACGAGCAGGGTGCTGTAGGAGGAGACTGCAAAGCAATAGTAACATTTACGGGAATTGCACTTTCCAAAGAAATCCTACAATCTTTCTCACGAATTTTCTTCGTTTCTTTTGAGAAGCGTTGAACGTATATGTATATTACATAACATAGGTACATGCAAAATATTTTAATATCCATTAAGTTAATAGTTAATAATAAAACGATATGAAGAAATGTAGAATTACTTTGCATAATTTAGTTCAATGGCAATAATTATCTAGAAATTCTAGATAATTATGTTTATATAATTTATGTAAATAATTATATAGCAGTTTTTATAAAATACATATTTAAAAAATAATTTTATTTCTTATTTATTTATACTTTATATGCGTGCGCATATTTAGATAAAACTCAATTATTTATTACATTACAGCTGTATTGCGTTTTCATATATATAATTAAGGATATTTTTTATATTTTACTACAAAAATCAATATATAATATATATAATATATACGTACATGTTTCTTAGATTAGCAAATAAATAATTTTTAGATATATATTTTATAGACACATTAGCACGCTTAGGATACTCTCGAATAAGAGAATACTGTGTGCCCCTCTTAGAAAAATTAATTTATATATATTTGTTAATCTTATCAACCACATAAATATTGTGTATGTAAACGAAATCTCATACACTTGTTCTGCATTCTGGTGCATTACAATATATCCGTACAGGTACGTCTGTATGTTATTCACATGTATGACGTCTGTTCTCGCATATCTCTGGAGAACGCGAGAACCGTAAGAGCTTGGAAACGAACCAAGCATTGGACAAACTCCACGCTACAAGTGCTTCAATTTATGACATGCAGAAACGTTCACGTAGACATAAGATTGGATAGTTTGATCAGCATAATTCGTAGATATAGATAGCGTGTATGTAGCAGTATTTTAGGATGGTCAATAGAATGATACTCATCTTACAATCAGTATTTCACATCTCGTAAAACGCGTTCTTAATCTTACCACGATATAACTGTATAATTGTGTATTATAGAGAATTAAAAAAATGTGTTTATAGAAATTAAATAAATAATCAGACACTGGAAAGAAATTTCGCTATTCTTTTAAATATTTCGAAGTTACACAACGGTATTATAACATTGCAAGAAACTCTAAGACAACGAATAATAGAAATATTATTTATAACATTTAAACAGCTCTTGTATAACTTTTAGTTTACTTTAATATGGATAATGTATTTATTGCGAACAAGAGTCAAACAAGTAAAGCTATATTTTGCTAACTAAAGGTTTTGTTAGAAAACTGCTATTTGCTACAACCACGTAAATCCTTATATACCCTGCACACCATTTCATTCCCCGTTGATTAGTATTCCTGGATGGCATCATTTTATACATGATGAATATGCACGACATGTATGAGTTAACATCGCTGTGCCGCGCAGCTGTATTTGCGTTTGCGCCAACCGTGTCGAAAGATGGCTTTACTCGAGTGCAGGTATCTGGAAAAATGAAGTAGCGTTTCTTCTCGCCAGACCTTTCGTTTCGCTTCGCTTTGTCGTTTGGAAAACAGAACGCGAGGTTAAATCATGAGGGCGACCAATGAGCCGGAAGGGAGGAGAGGAAAGAGTAAGAGAGAGAGAGAGAGAGGGTCGCCATCATCCCACGCCACCGTCACAACCACTCGACCCTACTTATTTCAATAGCTTTCCCCTGCTTCGTTTGAATAATCTATGTCTATTTCATGCACATATACACACGCATTGCTTCTCCAAATGTCTATCAACCGTCTACATTGACGAAACGTGGACGTTTATTAATATTATTTAAATTCTTACGTATAATATATTCATTACTGATTTTAATATACTATAGATTGTTAAGTAAATGTGACCAAATTACACATCAATTGTCTGCCATATATACATAAAGAAAAATGTATCGTCTGTCGCGCGACTCGCGCGTAAATTATTTTCGAGAATAGCGCGATTTATATATCAAACCACCTATAGACAGATATTCACAACCCTCTTTTCATCCGCGAAAACACCCTCTCACTGTCCTTGAGGACGATCATAACCGGACTGCAAAATTTCCGATGCCTGGCCCTGAAGTATTTATGAAGGTATATCCACTCGTACCCTATCCCGTACGCTTACCGCAGCCCGCGGCATGGCCCTTATACCGCAC
Organism: Temnothorax americanus; assembly: GCF_048541705.1. Classification (NCBI taxonomy): domain Eukaryota; kingdom Metazoa; phylum Arthropoda; class Insecta; order Hymenoptera; family Formicidae; genus Temnothorax; species Temnothorax americanus. The sequence continues at coordinate 1,660,699 of NW_027509307.1, read as the reverse complement.
ATTCTCTCACTGCTCGTTCTTCAATTCTGTCTCTGTTTTTCATCTCGTCTACAGCGGCCCTATTACTCTTGCGAAAAAGCCACGAGAGTTAATTCGAAGTCTTCCTACGCGGGGCGAAAGGTGAAAAAAAACCAGGCAAGGCACCACTATCCTTCCGTCTACTTTTTCGTCCTCTTTCCACGCTCAGGTTACCGGCGTTGGCACTTGCGCCTAATCTTTATCCGATATCTCGATCCGCGGCTGTTGGTCGCTTAAACGCGCAACGGCGATGCCTGGAGTGTGGGTGTATATAGAGGTAGAGTAGATGGTTGTACCCGGACGAAGGGACGGAAGGGGAGAGTAGCGAAACCGGTGAAAAAGTGTGGCGGTAATGCATGCCAGCATGCCAGCACTCGCGAGAGTAGAGTGGCACCAGGGCGGGTAAGCATTTTTAATGATACTACCGTGCGACCTAAGTAATAATAACCCGATGCGACGTATCTCCGAGAAGTTTCTGTCGGATCTGAGCTGTGATAATCGCATCCGCGATACTTGCGAGAAGATATAAATAATTTGTCACGGTAAGTGCCACAATTCATTTGCATCATGTGCCTGTGAAAATGTTCCTGGACAATGAAATGTTTATATTCTACTTGAGCAATTGCAATTGCGTAACGGCATAAGTGTTCACGTAGAAAATATAACGTATATAATATGTATGTATTTAAAGAAGTGTCAAGTACACGTGCAAATCAAATGTCCAGTTTCATGCGGTTTAATTACCACTCGTAAATAAAAAAAATTAGAGTTGTGATTGTAAAAGCTCAACGAAATATTTAACCATATATTTTAAATATAACGCATATTTTATTGTAATATTAATTTTTATGCACTATTCGCTTTTCCATGAGAAATGGTATTTTAACGGATTATGGTGTGTCGCGGTCAACACAGTCTGCAACTAAAATGCGATTAAAATGCGTTACCATCGTTGGGAGTTTCGAGCAACAGTAGCAACACGTTCTCCGGGATACTTCGGGAAAGCCGATGACAGCGGTTACACGCGGGGAAAAAGAAAACATCGGCGAACCTTTCAATTTGCGGATACCTCGCGGACCCGAAGTAATTCGAGACTATGGACGATGAATGAAATCCACAGAGAGGACTGATTTCAGAACGATGCGGCGCCGTTGTGCGTACGTGCCTCTATTTGTGTGCGTGTATGTGTACGTATATGTGTGTGTGTATATATGGACGCGTGGGCGTAGATGGGTCCAGCGCAAAACAAACAAGGCTTACCGCATTGATCGCCGTAATCCCGAGCATGTACGTAGTCTCCTGCTGTATACCTCTCTCCTCTGACTCTCACCGATGTCCCAGCCCACGGCTCCCTAAACCCTCTTCTATGTCGTACGTTCCCTATGGTACGTGTGCGTTCTATCTGTGCGGTTAGAGAAGTGCGGTCGTACGTTATTTGTACGCGTTAACTTGCGCGCATGTCTTTGTGCTTGCGCGCGGATGGATTGTCACAACAGCGGGAGACACTAGACTAAACACTCCAACGATCGTGACCACCGACACAGACGCCGTGTTTCCATTGCACAAGTAATATCCGTGACAATATTACCCCTTACACACCCTCGCCCCGTCGGAAGTTCTATTCGACACTAACGATATATCGATGATGCGAGAAAAATACGAGGAGACTTATGACAAAATGATGACGATGATTTCTAGAACGGTAAGAGCAGCGAGGACAGATTATAGAAATGCACGAACATATGTATGGCATGAAGAGAGAAGAAAACAGAAATTTAGCAAAACTTTATTTAATATTGAAGAATTTTGATTATGCCTTTTTTTATAATTTTTCTGCTCGTCAGTATGCAAAATTACAGAGAGTGTACTAGTGTACAACATAATATTCTAATTTTAATACAACAATTAGAGCACGATCTTTCATATTAAATTTATAGAATAGAATGTAATTATATTGCACAATTTAAAATAATTACACGCTAATGTAAAATAATTAATGGAGAACAGATTGAATGCAGATAGAAAGGAGTGAGAGAAGTGTTGAAGTTTAAAAAACGAAACGGGTAATTAAGAAATTGGTTAATTTTAGGCTCATGTTTTATGATATATTTTTTGCTTTTCCTCTCGGAGAGAGGGTAAAAAAAACTGTAGGGTTTACCCATGATTTATAATAGGGGAGAAAACGAAAACATGTGCTACATATTACATGTTTTCTAGCTTGAATTAATGATATTCAACAATCGCATAATATAAAAAAAAATTATGTTAACACAATTTCCTTCGTTTGCAAAGATTACGTTATCGTGTTATCATATATTATCGTATTTCGTACTATTCAAATTAAATACAGATAATGTAATAAATTAAGTTTTTTAACGCGTGCCACACGTATTAATTTTTGGTGGGTAACCGCAAAATTATTTATTTACTTTTATCTCTATTCAAACTTTTATTTCACGTCGGACGTAAATAAAATATTTAAAAATTTCATTTTTACGTTATTTTGTAACGTGAGATAATTGAACGGAAAGAAATAATGAAGGTAAAAAATCATCAATGTATTCAACTTTCAATACATTTCATCGGTGTTCGCTATCGATGAAAAAGGTTCCGAAAAGTTTGTATTTCAAACTTTCAAACTTTTATAGTGAAGTGTAGTTAGTAATTATATCGAGAGTTTAAAATTCTTTTATATTTTTTTTAAACGACGGAGCTACTTCTCTGTCTTGTTAAACAGGAAATCAAGCTATTATTTACTCGTTGCGGACCAAAGAATTTACAGACTTGTATCGCATACTTTACTCGATCTGCTTTAATATAACGATTAACTTATTTCTTTTTATTCGATGACACTTGATGACACGAGGCAACTCTCGTTGTTCGTGTTTCTTTCTCCATTTCTCTTTATTTCATCCGTTCTTTGTCTACAATGGCATTTAACGTTCTACGAAGATCGGAAGCGTGGTAGGATTATTCGTGGATACCGGATCGCCCAGGATACCCGGAGAAGCTCTGAATATCCGGTTGCCTCAACGCGATATCCGTGACTCGATTTCCAAGAGCGCCTCGTTGAAAAGCCCCCCCATTCCCTCTCCCTCCCCCCCCTCTCTCTCTCTCTCTCACTGTATGTATGTATGTACTTATATATGTATTTCCCTATTTCTTTCGTCTTGCAACCGGGACGGCTTTGCCGTAGTCCTTTCAGATTTACCGTAAATTTGATTTATCTGGCGGTTGCATATCACTCGTTCGTCAAATATGTGCTTTCAACATCGAAGGTGCTGACGCGTCTACGCTCAGGCGTGAATCTATCCAACGAAGCTGCATTTGAAGTACTGCAAAAGCGCAATATACAAGCGATATGAATGCAAACGAGCGAGTGACGAGTCATCTCATTGTATCTCGCGGAACAGGATAAATTCCGAACTTTCTACAAGTTCTTTGATTATAAGTTTTCTAATAAGTTTCAAACTAAGAGCTTTGTCGACAATCCCGTCGTGTAAAATGAGCTTTGTGGATGCCAAAGTAATAAATCGTTCCTTACAGATTGTAATTACGTAACGCGTACTGCATAATAGTTTTTGCAATATGTATAAAACAACATATAATTGGACAAGCTTTTCTGATTGTTATAACAAAAGTGGCACAAAAAACAAAGTCGAGAAAAGCGATAAAATCTAAAGTAGCATGCATATGCTCTGTGGCTTTACTGGTTTTCATCTTCATACACCTTTCCTGTGCGACTGTCAGGTTGATTCTATTCGTTCATTTGTTTCAGAATTTCTGGAGAGTTTCTTTCCGCATAACTCTCATCCCTGTACTTATTCTTATCAACTTATATTTATCCATTTCTTAATTTTTCTTAGTCAATTATCACATAAATGAAATGTAATGATATTAATATATCAGAGAGAGAGAGAGAGAGAGAGAGAGAGAGAGAGAGAGAGAGAGAGAGAGAGAGAGAGAGAGAGAGAGAGAGAGATAAGAGAGCACACATATTCTCTATAAATTATTAAATAGTTTCACTATAATGTGTGCTCTTTTAATTCTGTGATATCCAGTATCATATTAAACAAGTAACTTTGAAATCCACTGTTAACGTTAAAAATTTACAATTTTCTCGACTTTGTTTAATTTGCAGATTTGGTAGCGTCAGGTACAATGTAAGCAGAAAGGTTGACGGTATCGTCGGTCGGGAGCACCGAGGGACGAAAGGTGATTGCAGAGTTCCTCGTAGTGTTCGTGCGGTCGTATCGTCTGACGAGGTCAAAGGTACGTCGTGAGCAACAGAAAAGAAGGGCGAGAGAGAGAGAGAGGGGGGGAGGGAGAGAGAGAAAGCGAGAGAGCGAGGCAGAGGAGGCCGGGGTAGTTCAGGCTGGCTGCAGCGAGGGTTGATAGCCGGGGCTCCACGTTTCATTAGCCCCGGCGGCTAACAGTTAACCGACAATTTAAACAATTTTTAACTTCGGAACTTTGCCACGTTCACCCTCGTCTCCTTTCTCCTCGGCAGCCTGCGGCGTGGACGACAGCGAGTTGGACAAGGCTCGTCAGCGACCTAAGCTGAGTTCTGCTCGGGCCGTAAGTAAGAGGAGGAGGATGGAAGCGGGCGACGGGCAGGGAAGGGGGGAAGGACAGAGAAAAAGGACACGGATCAACTTCGCAATATGTGATTATAAAGATAGTTAAAGTTTTAAATCGGTGCGGAACACGGTAACTCGTGAAACAGCCGAGCTAAGTAGTCAGTGGTGATTTACCACTGCGTGTATGTCCCGCACCCACACCCACCCACACACACACACACCGACCCACGCAACGACGTCGCCTCACACAGCCGTTGAGTCACGCGCGCACGTGCGCGCTTTTTAATTTTACCGTATATAACTTCGCCGTTCGTTTACCCGTGCTGTGTGCGCAGCCGTGTCTGGCTCTCGGCGAAAATTCAATTGGTCGCGTAAAACGTACGCGCGTACTGTACCAATGCACGTTTCTCGGGCTTTGCCGCGACGACGTGAACAAAAACTCCACTCGAAGACATCGCGACCGAGCGCTGCAACGCGAGGGTATCAATCGAACCGCAATCCGCGTTCAGGCCGTTTCCAATGGAAGAAGCTTGGAAAAATGTTTTTATGAAGCCCTACAACGTCTCATCAATCGAGTTTCTAATAGCAATGGTATATATACGATCTAATAATTTGACGTGAACGAACTTATTCTGAGAACGATTATTTACGTTATCGCGATTAAAAATATATTGCACGGCTGTACGGGCATTAATTAACATAATTTATGTTCATCCATGTCGATAATGTACTTTTGTTGTTTTAGTTAATAATACCTGTTTAATAATATGGTCACGCGATAAAGCGTTCAAATAAAAATTGAAATGTTTTGCAATGATCGCTATTAAACACTCAACTGGCGCATCTATAATACAGAAATGTACAGAAATTAATTACTATTTTTGTTATTGTGGTAGACATTATCGAATATAAAAATAGTATTGGACAATTAATGTAATAGAAATAATAATGTAGAAAGATAAAGCATAAGAAGTAGATGAATGTCTGATCATATATAGTTGTAACTACTGTACGGCTTCGTTGAAGTAAAGTTGCTTCAAGCAATCTAGAAAGGAACGTATAAATTACATACGAATAGAAACGAATACGAGCCGTATCAAACACCAGTTCTAATCAAAGTAAACCTGTCAATTCCTTGCTTCCACATCGGCATAACAGCATTGTGTGCTTGCCTCTCCCGTCACAATCGCCGTGACTGTTACATTACTACCCCCGGTTATATTTCGAACGTATTTTGTACCGTGCAATTCCGCGATTTCATTCGATAGAATTCGAAAATAACGCACGTCGAAGCCGCGCGGTACGGTTCGCGGCGTGCCATATTGAAATTTTTGTCAGAGGGGATACCGGGAACGGCGTTTCTCCCTTTGCAGAGAACGACAGAGAGACAAAGAGGGTGGGGCGCCCGATGGAGAGAGGGACGGTATTTCGATGGCCTGTTGCCGGCACGCCGCACGCCAGTAATATGCAAATAGCGCGACTGAAGCGCACCTATACGATGACAGAGACGCCGGGGCGGGATACGCGCGGGGACGAGGGATCGAATGTACGTAACTGTACACGTCGGCTTTGATCAAGTGTAACAGCCCTCCGCGCTGGAGTGAACTCGATGAACGTTACGCGTGTAACCATGGAGTGTGGAAGAATTCGCGTTGTAATTTTCCCGAAAATTTCGGCGCGCCCTTGCGCTCGCCCGCGCCGGGGGTATTCAAGCGCTGCGCGCGCGAACGTTCTCGTCGCTCGCGGCCGCGTCGGTTCAATATACCTACATTAATGGGCATTCTCTGATCGGGCTGATCCAATTTAAAACAATTTTGTAGCCGAAACGACTCGAACTTTTACGCGACAAAGAGTTTCGGCTGTCTAACTGGAATATCAGTGCGCAATATTGCGAGATATGTCTGCGCTGGATTGGCTGTATGAAGAAAATTGCATATTGTAATTGCAATTACACAAAAATGCAATTCCATGTCGGAAATCTTTAAAACAATAAAGCAATTAATTGCTATAAAAAGCAAGCTCTATTTTTAATTATGAAGACATATATTTATCTGTGATAAAATGTGAAGTATAAATTGTCTTTGTAAACGCACACGTGATATATATGATACAAGTTGTTTCAAATTTGTAATATTACATTTTATTATTAAAATAAAAAATAGTATGTATTGTGTATTGTCCAACATGACATGATGAATTAATTCTTCCAACGATCCGAACGTTTGCAGTCCATTCAAATTGGAAAATTGTAATTAGTTGTCGACATCACACAGATATGAAACATACTTTATTGTTACGAGGACTGTACCTTTCAAACTTTTTTGTTAGTTTTGAAACTGGCGTCTCGTATTAATATACCGATCGATATTACTCAAAAACAATGCCGCTAAAAGCATTTAAAGACATAAAATCTAAATCCTTTTTAAGATCTCGCTTCATAAACTTCTGTTAAAATGTTGAAACGTGACAGAGAGTAATTTAATCCAAACACCAATGTACGTGTTTTCCAGATTTTAATGTTAAATTGAAATACGGGAGATACGATCATCGTGTGTGCGCAATTTTATTTCTGATTTATTACTTTTAAAGCTTCTATATAAAATTTAACAGTATTTATTTATGTTATCCGGACATATATAACCGCATTATTTACAATCAATTTTATTTCATGACACATTTATCTTGTATTGCGTGTGGGATTTTCGCGAAATTATCTAACTGGTAGATCGGTAAAAACAACAGTATGGAGCAACTGGCGGATCAACTTGCAAGAGAATAGAATAGCAACAGAGCTGTAATTAAAATAGTTTACGAACGCGTCCTCTAAAGGTAACCACGAAAGATCCACACAAATGATCCTTTGATCAATGAACTCAGGTAGTATATGTGTGTGCCGATTACCACTAACAAATACAAACGCGTTCTCTTTGTCTCAAAATAATTGGGAATCGATATATGAAACATGATGCTTGAATTCAGAGGCTTAATATTGTTATATTTGATACTTGTGCGCAATAAAAAATATATTTTTTTTAGTCTGACTTATATTTGGTAATAAATCAATAATAACAGATTATTTGATTAGAAAGATATTATTTAATTATTAAATTTAACTTAGCAATCAAAAAAATACATTTATTAAATAATTACTACTATTTGTTGTTATATTAATTACAAAAAATGCGTGATTGAATTATTGGCAATTTTACAGACTATTCCAAATGATATAAATTGATTTTAAAAAATAAGTTTAATATTAGTTTGTATCTCATGATTATTTAGAAACATTAAAGAGTTAACATAATTGTGATAAACATACAAAGAATAATCATAGTCAAATTGTTTGTACGTGATTACGGCAGTAGTATCTATAAAGAAACCATACGTAAAAGATTTGAGGAAGTAACTGATCGCGAGAAAGTATTTGGCAAGATTGTGTAGACATAAAAATATAGATACGTGTATATGCAATATATGCATATTGTCTGATATGTATATGCTGTTACGGGAAACGCAAGCGGCTGTAGGAGGGAAGGAGAATGTAGACAGGAAGGGAATACCGAAAGCGGAAAAGAGAGAACGACGCAGCGGCAGACGATCCGAGCTCTGTTATAGTAGCATATTGTAATGCGTCGAAAAGTTGGCGAATAAATCGAAGAAGCGTTGAGAGTAAAATTAGATAACAACTCTCGTTCTGGCTGCTGCCAGTAGAGAGCGGCTCTTCCCGAACTTTTAAGGACCATCCTCTTATTTCCTATGCCTCAACCATCGCAGCTCATCTCCTCTCTCTCCCTTCCGTTGGTTTGCCCCATTCCTGTCTTGACTCCTAGCTGTGCTTCTTCCCGGCGCGACGGCTGCCGACGTCTGATCTTTCTTTTTCCTGTTCAACGGCGCGATGAGGGTTACCATTAGCCACTCGTTTATTTTGAGCTTACATTATTAGGTGTTACTCCATTTCAACAATTGTTCGTTTCAAATTAATAAATTGCTTTGGGGAAAGAAAGAAATACTTTTCAATTTGACCTTGCCTAATGAGGATAGCTTAGTCTTTGTCACGGTAATATAAATATTACTTTCGATGTAACGTACCGGAATTGATTGTAGTTTTTTCTTGTTTGTGTTGAATAATTAATAGAAAAATAAAAGAAAGCTGATGTTATATGTATACATAAGTATGCATTATTAATGTTTTCTAAGTATTTTTTGGATTTCAAAATTACTGCTATATTTGCGTTAATTTCTGTATTGAGATACAAACAACACGCAAACAGGATTATGACTTGAGTGAAAAGCGATTTATATGATATCTGATTTAGGTACTTATTAAATATTAAATTGGTGAGGTCGGTAGTAAATTATTATATAAATTCAAGAGTAATCCACCATTTTGGCTTAATATTGTTAATGTAATTATATAAAATGAATCTCTCAAACTGTAGACAACGTTTATTCATTTATATATTCTCAAATAGATTAATACGGATATATGTCTAAATATATTTTATAATTGTTATATTTTTACGCTTTACGTTCTCTTGAAAATAAAGATTTAAGAATGTTTTATAGTAAATTTAGAGATAATTAATTGGAAAATGATTGTTTTTAGCATACATAAAATAAACTTTTTTTGATTTATTTAGAGACATTACATATAATGTTAAAGAAATTTTAAATTTAAAATATTTTATTTATTTAAATAACAGTTTTTTTGATTAATGTATTATAATATTACTTATTGTAATTATTTATACTAATACTTTTATATCATTTTTACCCTTTGATGAATAAAAATACGTGCATCTCTGCATCAATATATTTTCTGTATCAATATCGGTAAGAAAACGGTGAGACAAGATGTCTAATTTGCATCAACGTACTCTTCAACAAAAGGCTTGGAGAACTCCTTGAATTCAAGTACAATATCTCCAGAAGCCGTAAAGCCTGTCTCATCAGTGCACCGTTAGATGATGCTTCTCGTAGCGAACGAGCGCGACGAGTAAGGGCGGAACGAAAAGAGAGATGAGACGCGATAAAGCAAGCCCTGGACCCGCACCATGAAGCGGGGTGTCCCGATCAAACGAGCTATTAGACCCGTGTTACGGCAACCTTCGCAGGCACCAAACCAACCCTTGTCCGCCGGACTCTGTGTCGCCTCTGGGCCCCCAGGGAAGCACCGGTCTGCCTATTACATTCCACCACCCACCACTGCCTGCAGCAGTAACAATCATAAATCTTCACGCAACGCCCAACCCCTTACTTCGACTTCGTACTCAAAGCTGTCACCTTGTCGAGGTAAATACCCTACTCCTTAATCTTGTCGCTGCGGCAAACCGGCTGTCACTTGCTTTTGCCAGGCGGTACGCGCGCCGCTGAATGTGCGACACTGCTTGGCGAATCGAGCGCACAAGGACGCGTAAAACGGAAACGCGAATTGTATCTAATGTGACGCTTGTCAGAATTCGATTGCGGCTCACTACTCGACGGAATGAGACACAAACATACGTGATTTGTAAAATGTAGAATCAAGAAAGTAAAATAAATTTAAAAAATCTTAGTTTAGTTTTCATTAGTTGTACATAAATCGCGGTTATTTTTTTACAAATATTATTTATCGAATGAAATTTGTATTGCTTCAAGATGACAACGTAATGCATTCTGTATATAAAGTTAACGAGGTATCTATATAAAATGTTAAATCTTTCGTTTCATCGTCTTTAATAAATTTAAAGTCGGTTATCGCTTCAGCGTACGTATCTATAACGGAATAATATTTTCACTCGTTATCGGTAAACATAAAAGAAATGGTGCTCTCTGTTAGAACTCCTGAAAAACAGTAAACATTCTATTCCACGAAAAGGGAGTAACGTATGTCAATTTCAGGTGCAAAAGTATTATATTTTCGCGATAACGAATTCCCAAACGGGTTGACGTGAGGCTAATTATGTTTCGGGTGACGAGATCAAATAGGAGGTCGGAGGGACAGTTCTGAACGCAGGAATGGACACGTGAGAGAGTGCGTAGCGCGGCGCAGGATACGTCAACGTGGTTGGGGTGCCCTGCAACCGGGGAATGGCAAGCGGCGTGGCGGTTTGCGGAAAGCCGCAGGCAGGCTGAACCCGACGGATCTGGAATAATCATTTGCAGCCTGAATACATTACCCGTGCAATTTATTTTGGTTTGTTTCGGTTTTGTTTCCATGATTTAGTGGAGCCTGGGAGCGTGATCGCAGCGCAGTGTAGGCAGAAAGAGTGGCGCAGCGGTGGGAAAGGGGAAACAAGACGCACATGTGTGGAGGAATTGGTGAAAATGCATGGCGGTCTCTCCGTCTCTCTTCCTCATCATTCATCGTGCACACTCTCTCCTTCGCTCTCTCACCGGTACAAACATACAAATACCCTCACGCAGTCATGTCGACTCTGTTCCTCGTTAGTTTTCGATCCGCGTCTCTCTCTCTCTCTCTCTCTCTCTCTCTCTCTCTCTCTCTCTCTCTCTCTCTCTCTCTCTCTCTCTCGATTTGCCGACCTGCTGTGTGCCGCGACCGAGCGTCTATTGATTCTTGACGAGAGAGTAATGTTCCTCCATTAATGATCATGTCCTGAATAAATCATTTGATAAAATGGACCCGTTGTTCGTGCGCACCCATGGCTGGGCCTACGTCAAGCCAGCCGGAGGACAAGCGCCAACAAATTGGCATCGCCCCTCGGCGGCGTGCGTGTCTCGCGTTGTACCTCTCGTATAAAGGCAGAAGGCGGAATCATGCTTTCCTCAAATTCCTTCTTCTACATTGTAAGCTTTGGCCATGTAATTGTGGAACCTTCACAGATCGTCGCCAGCCGTCATTATAAGTGATAATTAGAACTCAGAAACCTTTTATTAATTCATATTAATAAATATGGGAAAAAATTGTAATGAAGTATTTAAAAGATACAAATTACAGTGTAGTTTGACTTATTGCCATTTATATCATTATTTTTAATTAATTATCCACATAATATAAATTATTGTATATACATATATACACATTATCTTAATATCGCGTATACATTATTGTTAATAAGAGTTCCCTTGCTAAAGTCAAAATTCAATGTGTAAAAAAAATAATTGCACCCACATTAAGAGGAAAAAAGAGAGAGAAAAAGTAAAACAATACGTAAAAAAGCCGTAAAAAGAGCGAAGGAAGAAAACGCACGCGTATTTAACTGCAGGTAGGTAAACCTCAGGAGGTCTCGATGCACCTCGCAATTGGAATTGGCGTCTCTTGAGATGTCGGAAAATGAGCCTGCATTGAGACAAATGGCATGGGAACGATGAATCATCGTACGTCAAAAGCAGGAAGTGAGGGCACCATTTTGCAGCGGCATGACGGAACTCCGTGAAACATAGCCCGTGGTATATAAAGAACCGTTTTTCTTTTCCCTTTTTCTATCTTTTCATTGAGACGAAATCTGCAATACGGTATCTTTGCACAGCGAATATCAGCCCGATGATTGGAAAAGGTAGATTACAATTCAGTCAACAAACTTGATGCAGAACAAAAAGTAAAAAGCAGTTGAATAATTTGCCTTTAACGTATACCATAATAGTTTTTTTACTCCTTTCTAAAGACAGAGCAAGAAACTAATTTTTAATTATTTATTACGTAAAAATAACTGTTTTTTTATTTAAATTTAATAAACACGCGTTTATAATTAATTAATAAATTATTTTGCAAATAATATTTCTCTATCTCTTCATTTCCTAATCATATTTTAACAAATTTCGTCTATGAGACACATATTTTTAATTAAAAAGAAAATAGCTACAGTTGATATTGAATTTACATGGAAATATGACATTGTAAGAATAACGTATTTAGATATACCTACTTTAAAAGAACCTTGCACGCGCAATCTCACCGCAGAATCTTCCCGCAAGGAAACATCTTCAAATATTCAATATTTATCTGGAAACACTTTCAAACAAACTCGCTACTTTTTCCAATTCTCGTCAGTTGTCAGTTGAACAATGCTCAATTACAGTTTATTTCGAATACCATAGCAGAAAAAAAGTCTTTACAATGGCAATGCCGGAGAATCGTTTAGAAGACCAAGGCAAAGACGTATTTCGCGTCAATGTTTCTACGCATCTCAGCTAAAAAAGAAGAGCAACGGATCCTGGCAGACTCGACGACCGGGAAAACGCAACGAAGAAAAAAGAAAAGAAAAGAAAAAAGAAAACGAGCCCAACACGAGCAAGGCGACACTGGAGAAAAGAAAAGCCTTAGAAGGCGATTCGTGTACATGCTATACTCGTGTACCGGTGGACTACTTTCAGCCGGCTCGTTAACGCGCCCCGACAGCCAGACGTGAGAGAAAAGGAGCGGAGAATGCTGGAAGGAGGTCGAAGCATTTTCCAATTAGCGTTAAACAAATATCCGCACGCCTTTCAGCCCGGTAACGCCAGGCAATATCCACGTCTGCTGCTATGTACGTTCATGGGCGCCGAACACGACCAAGAAAAGGGGTAGCTATACGGGGGATGTGCGCGCGATGTGGGACAGCGGGATGGGGGCGAAGGTGGAAACAACTCGTTCGTCGGGTGAAATAAGAAGAGCGGAAGACGAGGACGCCGAGGATGAGGAACGCGAGGGCGCCAGCGGGTTGTGGAGCAGACCGAATTGACGAACGCGAAAGAACTGAGCGGAATTTCGCATTTAATCAGCCGAGCAACGAGACTGCGAGACTCGTTGGTCTTCGCGCGAGTCAGCGAGGAAAAGTACAGAGGCGTAAAGCGTGGAAAGCGCTAAATGGTATCTGAACTGGTTCCTTTCTGACGAGCGCGGGGCGAACAGCCATTTGGTCGGCGAGTCGGCGGGAAGATGGTGAGAGATCGAGAATGGGAATGGGAGCGAGTCGGCGATGGTGCTGCGAGCGGTGGGTGCTTTTAATCTTTTGCTCGTGCGAGGATGCGCCCATTACTGCAAATTAAACTCCCTCGGGAGCCCCCGGCGTGTGACTACCATGAGAGCTACAGTAATCTGTCCACGAGGAACGTGTATATATATGTACGATACTGCGCGCCTGGTGAAAAATGGTCGGAGAACCAGATGCCCGTCGTCCTGGATATAGGATTTATAGCCGTGTTGCCCCGCACGACACGCTGCGATCGTGAATGAAAGAGATTAACTTCTCGCGAGAATGGCGGCGCAACGGGCGAATGTTCGGTAGCTGCAGCAATCACGAGTTACGTTATTCTCGGCGATGACCAACAGATTCGCGAAACAACATAAAGAATTGGAGCACTTGTTCATTTGTTACAGTCAAATAGAATTTGTATAAGCAAAGTGGTATGGTACGATTGTGAAAATTTCGTGAAACTCTAGAATGAAATAATATCTATTTGTTAATTTTGAGAAACGTCTTTTTAGGCTTTCTCCACGTGAACAGTACATATACGTGACTCAACTATTACATTGGCTTGATTCAAATATATATACAGTTTACAACTTACACATATTTATTTCTTGAGAGATATCATAGGTACCGGTTGGTATTATTTACGGAAGGATAAGCCAAGGTGTCAGTGTATCACGATATACAAAGTTTCTTCAATCGCACTCTTCTGTTCCCCTTTTTCCTCATAGGCACGCTGAACGAACCGGTAGTTCTAATTGAATATCAGGCGAAATGTAATTACGGTTGGAATTCATGCTTCGTCGGAGCAAATAATTTGCCATGGCACGGAACACAGTGAAATGGTAACGAGAGAGAGGATAGGACGCGGAGGGTGTGTTGAGAGCGCTCGCGCGCAGGGGCGCGGAGGCGGCAGAGCTCGATGCGTTATCAAAACTTTGATAATCCAATCGATTACCAATGCAATAATTGGTGGCCGAGCCGACGGAAGGGGGTGGGATTTTCGATCGTGCCAGGATTCGGCGAAAAGGGTGAAGCAGAGGGGTTAAGTGGAATGGGTGGATACTCGTATGTCGGGGTGGTATCGCGGGGTGATATGGGAAGTGGGTGGAAAGAGGGTAGCACATAGAATGGGTAGAGAAGGGTGAAGAAGGGAGGGAGAGTAGGTACCATTGTAAATTAACGATAAACGAACTGGCGCTCATCAAAGAGCCCCTGCGCTCGTAATATCTGTCCGGCTAATCCATTTACCGACAACGGTAATTCTCTGCTGTCGCCGCCGCTGCAGCCCTCCGGCCATCCAGTCTTCCACGAAACAGGATGTTCATCCCCCGCAGAATGAAAGAGGTAGGGCCACGTGATCGTAAACGAGTTTCGATGCAATTCGCAACGTTAATCCTGGTATCGTTTCCGTGATCCTTACACGTGAGCCGAAAAGACAAGACCGGGGCGCAAACGGTATTACTAACTCGATATAAACCGTCGTATCCATACGGGGCGCCGGTATGTACATACATTAAATAAATTCTATTATATATTTTGCGTTTCCGTTAATTAAAAAATTCAACGATATCTTAGAATTTTCATCAGTAAATGATGAACGACATTTTCATTAAATATAATTATTTGAGAGACAGAAATATTAAACTTTTCTATATATATAATTATATTATATTATTAAACACTGAGATAAATTTTTAACACTTTCTTCAAAAATTTTTGCCAAACATAGATTTAACATACAAGTTTTATTCGAAATACATTCACATTCACATCCTATGTTAATTTTAAAAGAAAGCATATTAGTAATTACGTATAATAGACATTTTACAAATTGAACTGAATTGTCGAGATGGAAGAAGAGCACAGCTAATTTTATTATATATTTTTGATTCCATAATTTCTGAACTCTCAATAATTGTATTTTTAGTCAAATTTATTTCAGAATTAGGAGGTAAAATTAATGATGGAGGACGATGTATTTTATAATTAGGATTATTTTTCTTTTATTATGTAGTTGTGACATGACTGATAATTTACTTCATACGTGCATGTTCTTATAAAGTTTTCGAGTAAAATTGATTTTCACGATCCATTTTAATGTACATCTCTTGTTTTATATACATATACATTGCACACACACACACACAAAGATATTTTTTTCATGAAATTACTCGATCGCTTTGCGGAATCACACAAATTCTGAACAAGTTGAAATTTCATTATTAGGAACGCATTCTACCAATTCTAAAGGGCGAAATTCATGTGGGATTCAAGGGGATAGTTCAAGGGCGTTCATGCTCTGCTAGCAATTGAACATCAAAGGTCTTTAGTTGTTTGACGCTTCGCGTGTTTACATTCAATAGGCGGTGCAAATGTTCTAGATACTATTAGCAACCGGGCGTTTGGTAAACGTACGGAGGACTGATCCGCATTTAACTAGCAATTTCCCGATTATACAATAAGAAACTATAACGGTATATTAATGCTGCATTTGTTTCAGAATTTAGTTCAATTTTTTTATGAAATTTGTATGAAATTATATATTTAATTCAGCACTATTTTTGCCTTTATTTATCTTTATTCATCTTTAAACAGAAAATATTTTTGTTATTCTAATTAAATTAATTATTATTGTACACCATTATGTGTTCTATAAACAGCATATTATAATATCCTAACGCAATACAAATTTTGAACATAGTATATAGAATATTTTTATGTACCTACATAATAGCACTACTATATCAGTTTGTAAAGAAGTACGTAACGCCAGATATGTAATGTTATACCTGATGTTATTTTTTTTTTTTTTTTTTTTTTTTATGAATACAGCAGATTAGAAAGTTATTATTCTCTTTCGCGACGTAGAGCTGGAACCGCAAATTTCCCGAAAAGCACTTTGCGGAATATGAGATTCGCTCGAAACGCTAATGAAATCCGAAGGGCAACGAGCAATTTCTGAAGGTGGCTTACTGGCCACGGCTTAATCTAACTCGGAGCCAGACTTTGCGCCGCGGGAGTTTCGTGCCGTTGGCTCTCGAGGAAGCCATCTCTGAAACTTGTCCCCTAAACGGGGAAGCATACGTCACCAACAATGAAACTTAGTTCGATGAGAAAGCCTGGGGTGTCGATTCGTATAAGACAACTTAAAAGCATAGAATATGAAAATGGTTGTCTAAAGGTGTCTGTTGTCTTTTCCAATAAATATGTATATTCTAAATATGTAAATGATTTTACCCTTTTAACAAAATATATTTGACTTTTTGAATAATCTTTGGAATCGGAAATAAAATAATTTAATAACTTTCCGAATAGTTTCGTTTACGTTTTTTGGAAGACAGGTATATTAGGCTAAAGTTGATGTCCATGTGACATATAATCTACGTTGATCCTCATGAATACGAAATACCTGAAAAGCAGCAGAGAACGTTTTACCCGTCATAAGACACGTAATTGACGTTTATAAAGTAGCTATATATAAACTTTCACTAAAAACTAATCCCATTACATTTAATTTTAATAAATTTTTATAAATAATGTAACTATCTCTGTATAGTTTTCCCATAAACAATTTTTGCTGCATTCTATGATAGTTTCTTAAACTTGAATCTTCTCAAACTACTTCTGAAATATCTAATAAACTAAGAAAAGATACATAAAATTTAAACTTTGCTGAAACTACAAATTTGTATGCTATAATTTAAAACTTAATAAAATTCTTTTAAATATTTTATTTTTAATATTATCATTTTATTAAATTAAGCATTAAGGATTCGTAAAATTTATCCGCAGATATAAATATATACGCTTGACGATCTTTGATTTACTAATTTTAAAAGCTTATTGACTTTGATCAAACTTTAAAGTTGTAGATAACATTTCAATCGTTAATCTTTAATTTTTAATAAAAATTTTACAAGAACTTCTAAGTTTTATATAAAAATATATAATTATATTACATGTTTTTATTATATACTGTACAAACGTATCATTAAATAAATATTAAATAAAAATGAACTTTTAAAAAGTGATATTAGCAAATATGTTTATTATTAATACACACAATCCAAATCTTATATCTATAATTGCTTATTTCAATTACGTAATGTTAATTTCTTTGGATGATAACTAACTATATCAATTTGTCATTCTAAATTTTAGCATTTTCCAACAAATCCTATTATTAGAAAACAACAAATATTATAAAAAAAATCTTTATTCTATGGAATTTATCATTTTGCGTGTTTTTCTTTTCTCTGTCTGCGCAGTAGTCGCGGTTGCTATGTGCACGGCCACAATTTTTCCCAGCAATTTGTCTGGCGAAGCATAACACAGATCTGAAGGGGCAAGAAAAAATAGTAAGCTGTTGTTCTCTCAAAAAATATGAATAGTTCTGTGGTTAGAAGACTAACAAAAAATTATACTGATAAAGATACAATAAGTAAAAATATTTCAAAAATACTAAAAAAAAATAACATGTTAATGTTATGTAAGAAAGTTAATTCATTAAAGTATAATAAACGGCAAGATTAAAGTTGTATTAGAATTGAATAATATAAAATGACAAAATAAATAGTAAGAAATAACAAGGAGCAAAGAGTTTTGTATAATTATTATTATAATATAATTAATAAAATAAATAGTAGAAAATGGATTATAATTATTATAAAAATGTTACAATTTTTCGTAATATACGTCAAGTTGCACCACACATTTGTGAAACTATATCCTTAAAATACGTATACGTCATTCGCCATCATACATAAAAGGATGGTCGCCTGCCTGGATATGGCCTCAGGGCCGTTCGTTCGATATTTATTGGAGTTACACATAGGACGTAGGGGGCACATCCGGTATAATAATATCTATTTTCCGGGCGACGACGCGGGATGAACAGAAGTACGACGAGCAGAACCAAACGCAACGGAATGGAACGGCGCGGCGGTGGCGGCGAGGACGACTACACGATGACGTCGCTGTCGACGCTGTGGTCCATCGTAAATGGAGTCGCGTATGGTAGGACTGAAGATAAATAAAATGAAACGAAAGAAAATAGAATGGCCAAGAGAACAGAGGGAAACGTGGATGCAATATGATGGTGTTACCGAAGGTGTTACGTGAATGCAATGCCGATTGGCTAAACTGGATGTGTCCTCTTCATCGATTTCCATCGCACGCTGATATCGATTTCTTGTGCGCGCCCGTCATTGATTCAGTTAATTATTTTTTCACTTTATCCATACTTTATAATATATGCCAGATAAATAAGAGTGATGTTAAAATTATTAAATTTATTATTAGAAGAAAATGATTATATATAATTTATAAACAAATAGATTGAAATACTTATTATGTTACGACATAATACATACACGGTCTTTTTAAATTGAGAACACGAAACAGAAACGTGTGCGGGAACAGCGTTTGCATGAAACATCACAACTGCATTTTCATGGAACAAATATAACTTGCGCCGAAAGAATAAGTAGGTAACTTTTCCGTAACAGGTGCGGAAAAATACAGTCATAACACACAGCAAATTCGTATTTTACTACAAGTATAAAACTGTTTAACAAACAGTCACCAAGCATCGAGCGTGGTGGATTTTCCGCGACGGAATTCAATGAGTTCCAAGTCGTTGCTGGCACATTCATAATCGCATCATCCCTAGGACCGCCGAGAAAAGAAGCGCGAAGCGCGAAATACGCGCGCATGACAAAAAATAGGTTGAGAATATAAAGAAGATCCGGAGACAGAGGGTAAAGTCTCCGTATGCGAGCTGCGCGCATTGAGCTGTTTCATGTTACGGTAAAACACGGCGGTGGAAGAGAGCACGAACGAAGATGACGGCGAGCGAAAGAGGGAGGTCAATAGCTCCCACGTGTCAGAACGTGCCGCTGGAATTTAAATGTATTTTATTTAACATCAGGTGAACGCGACCTCTAGGCGTTCGAAGCTTTGAGCCCTTTTTCCCTCTCGAGTCTGCTCCTCGAGTCGCGCCCTTTTTCTCCCTGCTCGACCACCCCCCATCTTATTGAGAATACTCGTTAATTACATGCGCTTCCCCCTGGGCGCGCACCGTTCTTCATGATTCGACTTTGCTCCGTCGGTCCCCGTTCTTTCGTCTAAACGTTGAGCTCGTCGTCTTTTCCGATGCAAATTAAAAGCGTGCAGGGAGCGAAGCTGTGTTTTCAGGTGAGACCAGCCGGAAAAGAGACGGCGGAATATTCCCGTTCGACGAGCGTCGGTCGATCCTGTCATCCAGAATACTTCGGTGCGCACTCTTATGTCGCTACGTTTTGCGCCGGTTGGTCTATTCAATAAATCGCTTATAAATGGAATTACACCTTTCTCTGCTGACATTATTAATGTCTACGACCTCACCACAAAGGAAAACTTATTCAACTTTTTTTCTTTCGACTGAATTAAATCGCATGGCATTTAATTTGTTATGGAAAAGAGATATGTCAACGTTTTTCAGAAGACGATTGCGCTGAAAAATTGTAACTGTTGCACTAAAATATTATGACTATTCTCATACAATTATTTGAATACCAAACAATTCATGTGTAACAAAATGTATATATTTATACATTATCTACACTTTTCACATCTTCAGGATTGTGAGTATTCTACAGACAATTACTCCGTGGACTCGGAAGTTTTTAGAATCATTACGACTTAAAGACGCAAAGTTATTTTAAATACGTTCCTTTTTCCAAAAACGCGAAAAAAAGCGAGAAAACGCGCTCTTTTTAATTTCTACCTTGCCACCTATAGCTTAGCATACGCGCCTTCAAATGTACGTAAACCTGTCGCAAAAAGTGAACGTCAAAGGGCGAGGTAATGGATTTGACAAGATACTCCCCGAACACAACCATTATATTCGGTACGTCTACGGTAGTAACAACACGATATCAGCCTTCTGAAACACCGAGTGCGAGAGAAAGTCTACCATCCATTTATTCATAGCGCTTCATAAATAAATGTATGAAAGCACGGGCAGAGCAGCCACTGGGCCAGCGTTTCTTTCTTTTTCCATTGCCGGCCGCGCCGTATAGGTAAGTTACCTTTTTCAAGTTGTATACATTTATTGGGCGATAAGCAGGAAAAATCCAACAGGCGTACGCTTAACGTACTACAGGTGAGTTACAAGATGGTCTATTTTACCCGAGATTGCGCTGGATGACGAACAGGGATTAAAAGCGCGATAGGCGCACTGTGTGCATATGAGTTATGCATTTTACGTGCGTGTCATACCGGCTGAAAGTTTGAGATATAATTCATATCCGAACACGTGGCTGATATGAACCTTCACTGAGATAGATGCCACGGTACGCTCAAAATGCCATGTGCGGATAACGCTGGATTGTAAACGGCGGATTACACTGTTGGGAACGCTAAAACTTCTATATATATTATCTAGGAAAATTATCTATAAAAAGTTTACAAGTTTAACTAATTAGACTAGTTAATTAAAATGTTAATTTTGCTTAATTTAATCTGGAGAGGAAATAACAAATTTTAGTAAAAAATATTTATATGCAGATACATTTAAATAAAAAATTGTACTGAGATTTATAACGGAAAATAGTATTAATAATGTTTAGAACATTTTTCAGCCCTTTTATCAGTTATGAGCAACGCGAATTAAAACTCTATCGTGATCTTTGATTTTGTATGCGTGATAACCGAGGACGGAAAACAATTCTTCATTGATTGCATAAGTAATTTAATTAGGAGACAAGAGAGGAGAGTGATCGATGAAGGAATACGAAAACGGAACTTTTGTTTCGTGATTTAAGAATTCTCCAAGGACAGATTAGTCCCTGATACCTTTCACTCTCGCAGAAGAGTGAGATAACAGGAAGAAAATGTACTTGCAAGGGAATAACAAGTATCTAGTAAGAGAGCGGCACACAGGGTAGAAAACTTGTCTTTGCATACTGCCTAGTTTACAATACAAGATTAAGTTGGCGACCGCGCTTTCCTATACCAACGTTTCTGCTTCAAACTTAAAGCTCTTGATAAGCTCTCGCGTTCTCCGTTCTGCATCTCCGCCGCGCCGAACCTGTCGCTTCTCCAGGAATCGGTGCTTTGTCTCGTTTTTCGTGTACTAAATCTCCCAAAGTCTACTGAAAAAATATTTTACTTTGCGGCGGTAAAAGCTCCTTATTTATTCATCGCACGAAATCTTTTTT
Source organism: Temnothorax americanus (assembly GCF_048541705.1). NCBI lineage: Eukaryota > Metazoa > Arthropoda > Insecta > Hymenoptera > Formicidae > Temnothorax > Temnothorax americanus. The sequence goes on along the minus strand of NW_027509307.1, from coordinate 1,639,006 downwards.
TATAAGGAAATGTCCTAAGAATAAATAGAAATGCATTTATAAACTAATTCTACATATAAACTTTCCGATTCGTGGTGAAATAGAAAATAGAAGTCGTAATATTGACTACGCTTCCACTAATTGCATATCGATTATCATAAAATAAATAAAATTCCATAACTGAGCTAATTAATGTTCATAATAATGTCAACGTCAAATATTATTCTCTTTATATAAAATAAGTAATATAATTGTTTTGTGGTGTTTTTTGAAGAAAAAGCATTTTCTTCAAACCAAAAAGCATTTTTCCAAACCAAAAAGATTCCGAGAAAATGATTCCGCGTGAGATTATTGCAAGAGAGAGAGAGAGAGAGAGAGAGAGAGAGAGAGAGAGAGAGAGAGAGAAAAATAAGATAGAGCTAACTCAGACACACAATACTTTGTGGTGGTAGCGTTAGCGAAGGGTGGTTCGGCACACATGTCTAAAAGAAATAGTAGATATACAGTATATGGGATAGATATAATGTTATGGTACGTTGACCACCGCACGGCCCATGTACTTCCTAGCGCGCCAGTACTGCCACGCTACGTTGGATTTACTCCTCTCCCTTGCCCGCCTTTCGTCCACCCTCGTTTTTACTTCTACCAGCATACGACTGCGTATACCATCCCTTTTTGCATTCTTTATTTCCTCCGTTACCGTGCAAATTGTACTCTAACAAAAATATATGCTTTAATCAGCTTATTTCCGTTTCGATGGAAAATATGGCACCCCGACGGTGCCTTCGTAACTGGAACGCTTTTTGCGACACGGTAATTGTGATTGCCGACACGCGTTGAATAGAGTTTTAGTGTAAAAATCGTGTTTTTTTTTAGAACAAGTTACTATTGTCATTCGATTATAACTAACGATGCGTCGCGCTTGCCTGCGCGATAAACCGTAAACAGAAGTAATGCTCGCGCTTTTAATGCAGAACTTTCAAGATTAAACGTGCAACATTTTTTTTTAATCGTCATATTTCCAGAACAAACTTATGTAATAATTTTTTTCAGAAATGTTAAAAAAAGACAGTGCAAACTTAATATTTCTGTTGATCAAGATAGGTTTAGTGTCGCAGCTTGTTCCATCTCGCTTGAGACCGTTGCTTCGGTAGAGGCTTACATAGTATCGGTTCGCTCAACCCTCGGCATATACGTCGCTTTAATTTGCATTCCTACGACCTTCGTAAAATAAAGGTTATCCCGGGCGCGAAGCACGTTTCGAAACTGAATCCGCTTTCCCCGGGAACCCCCGTCCCCGACCCTTTTCCAACTTCTATACTCACACTACACCAACAACATATCGCGCTTTCATGCTGCGAAAGGCGAACTGTTATTGCAAATAGGCGAAATCGTCCTGGCGATCCCTTGCTATGGAGATATCATGCGGTTTGCAATATCGAGGTGAAACGACACGGAGGATAATTTTCCCATAGGAATCCAGTAAGAACACTATCACGACGTTTGAATCCGGAAAGCCATCGAGCCGTTCTCGGGACGACCGTTTATGGTTGATATCACGTGCGAGGATGTTGAGAATCCGTCTGATCTTAGCCTTATACACGGTGTTGCGCTGCACTGTAAATATTGGATTCTTAAAAAGATGTTTAATATATCCCATGCGATGATACAAACGTGAAAATAAAGACGAAAAGCGCATTACATTGCTCGACAGACACAAAAGAATTCATCGGAATTTCAGGAACATTCGTGTTTTTTTTTTTATATTTTCATATACGCAAAATATACACATGATTCATATCACATATAATGTTTTCAAACAATTAATTAAAATTTGAAACTGTATATTGTTATATACATGTTATCCAGAATACTGTTAAATTTTGCAAAAATATCTTGCAGCGCGAGTTTTGTAAAAATAAACTTTGTTCTGGGGAGAGTCAAATTTGCGCGTGCGATATACCGAAAAGCTCGTCCCCGCGGAAAGCTTGCCGATAACGACCGTTCGTCCAGCAGATAGCACCGAAACATTTCCCAACAATCGCTCCGGCAAATTCCTAATTCCCATACATCACATCCGCGGGTATTGAAAATTCAATCAAATCCAAAAACGCGCTGCGCGAGACGATTGGCCAGCCTAGCGCGTATTTTTGACGCGTTGCAGTAAAGCCGACGTCCTGGCGAGCCGTGTGTGCCGCGATTTGACCGATTTACCGGGCGACATTAAGCGTGTGTGCACGCACATGCATGCGCGCTTGTCGGTGCCGTGTCGACACGACGACAATGACGATGATACGGTGCCGTTGGTGGTGGAAGGCAACATGCCAAACTGTCAGACAGCTAGTAGCATACAACTCGGCTACACGTGTTCGCAGACCCTTCTGTAACCATTGGTATGCCAATACGATGCAACGGCGCGTCCTGCGCCCCCCCTCGACCCCTTTCTCGTAGAAACGCCTTACGGTTAGGCTATCAGATAACCCTTTAACGTCATTGTGACCTAGTATGCTGCGTTTGCACGCACGCAGTCTTCCGGCCACCCACCGCCCAGTCTTAATCGCTTTGAGTCTTGTGCCTTCGTCCTTCTCGGTGGGTGGTCGGTACTGTAAGGTACCAACGTGTTACCGCGGATGTTTTCGTTTATCAATGCATGCCATGTTCACTGGTGAAACACAAGCGCTCATAAAGATTTTGTTGTGTTAATTTGCACAAATTTTATGTAGTTCTAACAAATTAATTTAATTTTGACATTCAGTGTTACTTATTTTTGTTAATAATGTATAACTTATTCGACTCCAACTCAGAATTGACTAACAAGTTTAAAAAATTTACAGAAACTAAGTATTTAATTCATTTTTATGTCTTATACTTTTCGACGATTATTTTTCTTATTTTTGTTGAAAAATAAGAAACCAAAAATATTAACTTATTAGAGAGAAAACAGTATTTATATACTTTACAATTTTGACTTTTTATTTATCAGAATACGTTTAATATATTTAAAAATCTTTTATTTTAATTTCTGTAAATAAACTAGAAAACTAACTATATGCTTGTTTAAAACGTATTATTATTTTGTGTCTCGAACACGAATATCTAAAGCAAAGAACTACGAATAGGTCGGCGAATGATTGCTCGACTCTAGAGAAGTTTCAGAGTTGAAACTGTGTGAAGCTGAGAAAGCTTCTAAAGTCAGCAGGAAGCTTTGATAGAGTCGGCAATGGTCAAATAGTCGACCACTGCCCTTACGTAAGAAGGATGAAGGTTTAAAAGAAAATTTGAAAAGCGCGCATTCCTTTAAAACTTTTCGCAATCCACTAACTATGGGGCTAAGGAAAAAATAAACTTCACGGATTTTACGTCAAAGCACAAAGTTTATTAGCAAAAAAGGTATTTCAAGTTGAAGATATACTGAAAGTAAATAGTTGTAGAGAAGAAACATCTGTGTCCACGACTGAAAGTAGTACATCTTTGAGAGATGTTAAAAAGAAGAAAGAAAAATCGAAAAGACATACTTTTTGTAATTAAAAAAACAAATATTTTTTTAGAAAAAATAAATTATGCTTTGCATATTTTTTTACGCTGTTTTATTTAATTTAAAAACTTACAAAATTTTTAATCATATATTTCATTTTCATGTAATATAACATCATTTGTATCATATTCAACTTTTTTTCAACATAATATTTCCAGTTTAGTCAAGAACATACTTTTTAAAGCTATTTTTTATTTAATTTTTTATTATTGCTTTGATATTTTTTTTGTTGATTAGAAATGCAAAATAATATTATAAATGGAATATGCTTGCTTTATTCTTTTAGAAATTTCGTTGCGAATTCAACGTATAGTCAAGAAATCAGCTGAAACCGCGGAGAAACATGAAGGGATCGGGCGCTTTGATAGAGTCAGCAACGACCGAGCGTTTGACCACCCATCTCGGTGGTCGAGAGGGAAACGGTTCGAAAGGTGGCGGAATGGCAGGAGCAGGTTAGTACCGGCAGGGGTGGGCATAGTTATTGCTATGCATATAGTATCCCGAACAATAAAACGGAATAGCTACAGTGCAAGTGTGCAGGAGGGGTAAAGGGGAGGAATGGGATTTTAGAGCCCGTTTTAATCGGGCTACGGGCGAACGACGTGGCGCGGGAAACGAATCGTACTGCGAAAGCAACTCCCGCGTACCCCATGCTTCTCGCGATCTGCCCCTGATTCCCTCGCAGCTTCCCGTTTTCGCCTTCTCTCTCCACCTCTTCCTCGCGAATTTCTCAGCCCTTCCACACTCTTCACGGCTCGATCCCGTGTTCTCGCCACTCCTTTATACAGATAAAACCAACACACACGCGCGCATTCACCCACGTGCAACGTATACATCCGCGTACACCTGACGATGTCGCACTCGTTTTGCTTGCGCTTCGTCCAATGCGGAAGGTTAAGGTAAAGCGGTGGAGGGATAAAGAAACGCACGGGCGAAGTTAAAGGGAGCCAAACGGATACAGGGTTAGCGCCGGATTGTATCTACTCAAGCACGAAACGGTTTACATTTACTAAAAGTTTCCAATTGCATGGAGCATGCCGGATATCCACTCTACTTTCCTCCTTCAGAGACGTCATTTTACTGCTGGGCGATAGTCGGGAGATGCAAGCAGGGACGGTAGCTTCTATCTCTTTCGCGTACTCGCTATACCTTCCTCCCTCGCAACGATTTCAAAGTCGTAGCGGAGAATCGTTTTGCAAATCCTTGGAGGAGGCGCATCGAGCCGCTTTCGTACAGCAGTATACTTCGATCTCACTTTGTATTACTCCTGCCCGACTTCGTCTCTTTCTGTCTCTCGTTATCTATAATGGGTTTTCGTTGTTCTTCAGCAAAGTACGAAAATTTTGTTGGCTGTCTAAACTCGTAGCCACGCTGTTGTATAATTGAACACACTTAAAGCGCTCCGTGAAATCCTCTTGGTGTGAGTCTTTGCTTCAAAGGTGATAACATCACCAACGCCCGTAAACATGATAATTACCAGCTCTCCATAACTAGATACTCGCTTAATAAGATAAGCTCATGGAGGCAATCAATTAATATAATTATTGTACTTCGTATATGTGCAATGCATGAATTGATATATGTAACATATACGCTTATTAGTATGACGAAAAGAATGCATTCAAGAAAATGGAAAGAAAACTGCATGTTAAAATTGGAGGGCCAAATCATGATAGAAAAATAAGCATCGATAAAATCCAAGAGGATATTGCAGCTGGATCGAGGGTTGCTAGAATAAAACTAGCAGAAGAGGCGACAAGGGGATGAAATTTTCGGTGAAGAGGGTGAGAAAGATAAAGAGAGGAGTAGGAGTGAGAGGGTGAGAAAGAGAGAGAGAGAGAGAGAGAGAGAGAGAGAGAGAGAGAGAGAGAGAGAGAGCGCGCGGCGAACTGGTTACAAAGTTGCGAATTAAAAACACAAAGAAAGACGAGTCGGACGGGAAGGCGGGTGGGTGTCGGTCGAGGAAGGGTAGATTTGAGACAAAGGGCGCCGCGGAAACAATGGCTTGTAATCTCGAGCCCTTAGAATAGCCCTGTCCTGCGCTGCTCTGTTCACCACGGGCATGCCTTTCGCCCTCCCAACCGCCCTGAATCGAAACCACGGTCCACGATTTTCGGCTCCCTGCCCTTCGCCCGTTCCAACGAGCAGCTTGTCAGATCTGGCCGGGCACAATGAGCGGGTTAAACGAATCAATTTTTGTGCGATTCTACGCGGAAATTCCATTTCCGTGAGCGACATCCGACTCAGGAGGTTGCAGGAAGATAAAAGACGTGGAGCGTTCCGGCGATGAGGTGGCGATGGGCGGCCGGAGTCGTAAAAAGGTAAAGAGATTTCGTGGCCGCGATCGTATTTCCGGGAAGGGACGTTGTGAAGAAGTATTTCGAAAGGTGGCAGGAAAATAAGAAGCTTACACGGTATTAGCACCGGCACTTTCTACCTGCCGGCGAGAAAAAGAACGTCTCGAGAGATTGAGTTCGGAAACCGTCGGCGTCGTATTAATACAATACAACTTTTATTGGTAAGTATATACTCTATTTGCGAAAAGTGATTTATTATCCAAACGACAACTACGATCATAACCTAATGAAACATTAATATAGCAAGTGTTTTTGCACGTGTCAATTTATTTTACAATATCTTGGTTATAGTTAATCGCGAAGTAAAATGATACCTTATACTGTAGTGTAACGTTGAAGAAGTTTGCAAGGAAAACGCCAAGATTTGCGACGTTTAGAATTGATTATGATAATTGTAATAAATAGTTACGATTCGAAATTATTAAGCCAAGTAATGCAAATTAAGTTTGGGAAAATATTAATAAATTTATGAAATATACGAGACGAGTTCAATAGCTACAGAAACGGTAATCAAAGAAGAAGAATATTGTCAAACTTTCGCTGCGCCGCGTTATCGTGTTACTTAGCTTCTCAGTCCCCGTTGCTGCCTTACTACTCATTGCCCCACACCACCGCTCTTTCCCCGTTTTACATCTTCTTCGCAGTCCATCCACAAAGAAGAACTTCCGTGGATTACCATCTCGTCGCGGTTCTTGTTAATATTTATTAGATGCCTAGCGTTGGAAGGCGGCGCGGATCGAGAGGATTGCATCGTGTAAGGGGGCTACGTGAAACTTCCGTGCTTCAACTCTGCATCCTTTCAATGAAAGTGATTACGAACAAAAATAAAAAACTGCCGCCGGAGGAGGAACAGTGTCTTGGATTTTGATCCGAGAAGAATACAGCGCTATTGGAATATTTAATGACTCTGCCTCTATATAGGATTATAATAGTCGTCAAAAACACCGACCATTTCATTCTTAATTTATGTGATAAAATTACTCAGCGGTGTGATTGAATAAATGCCACATTTTACTGAACGTTCACGAAATTAGTCTCCTAGCGTCTATTATTTAAATGTGATTTAGGAGGTGCGCAGGGCATAATGTAATACGTCTGCAGCAGATCACATATATTTTATGTCAAGCGAGTATCTCATAATCTACTTAATTCCGGACGCTAATTAATTTCCATCTTAATTTGACCAATTTTTCTCTGAGCGCGCGCGAGATCAAAATGTTAGAAGATGCCGCTCTCGCGTTCCCATCATTAATGCAAATAACGTTGTGAAACGTATCCGTTTTGCGGCCGTTCGTATATATACTTCACGGTGGCGATGTACCGCAATACCATTCTCAGATAGCGCAGCAGGGGAGTCCACGTTGGTCGGCGAGCTGGTTTGCATTTCACAGCAGATATACGGTTATCTTGTACACGTCCGTGACAAAGCCCGTACGTTCTGGTTAAGCGCTATCTAACCCCGCACCCTCGAACGTTCCCCCAATCTGTGTCCGTATTAATTACGGTACTCATTAAGATATCCGGTAATTCGCGGCGAGGCTGCACCGCCGGTGCTTGTCGCCCGGTTGCGGCCGCAGCAGCGCACGAGCATCGCAATCGGGCGCGTCGCGGCGCCGGTACGGCGTATTGCCGCGCCAGCACACGTAGAAACGGTCCCGGTATTAATTTAGCAAGAGCGTAATTTTCGTTAATTAATTGATAGATTGTCAACCGAGATAGGCAGGCACAACCGCATTCGGTGTGCACGCCGGCGTAGCCCCGCGAAGCGACTACGGCTGCATGGGTCTAGCGGAGAATGGAATGGAAAAGCTGATGGAGAATGGGGCTGGTTCGGTGTACGTGGCGAATTACTGTGTGCGATCATCTACGGATTAATTAAATTCGATGTAAACGCGCGCGCGGCGCCGTTTCACGTTGGTTTGGCGTAGCAGGAAAATTTGCAGTAAACGGTGATTCGTACGCGGAAATCAATCGCGGGGAACTTCCTGTGATTACCAATGTTTATCATCATTATGTAGGTAAAATGTTAATATATTCATGACAAGAGTACCCTTGTTTTAACAAGAGATATCAAAATTTGTAACATGATTAAAGAAGAGATAGTGAACAATTGGCTTTATTTATTTTTGTTATTCTATTTCAGCTTTAGCGATAAAATCTGAACTTTTTGAACTCACAAAATGCAAGAAGAAAAAATATTAAATAATTTAATAATATGTGTAATTCTACATGAAACTTTTATCAAAAAATGTTATCCCCAGCTGTGTGAGCCAAAAGTTCAGTGAACTGTATTCGAACACAGCACTGCTATGAATTCGGAGCAGAAACCGTTCTAATAATTTTGACATGATTATTATGACACGGCCAACAGCTATAACTGATCAATTTAATTACTTTATTGTTTTTACTTGTTAATTAATGTTATCAGATATACCACTCGAGAAACATTAACATGTGAACTCTAGTCGAATATTATTTATTAAAACAAATATCATAATTATATCATGAAAAATGTGCCAATATACGATCAGGCTAGATCTTTTGCGTCTAATAATATTTTTTTAAATACTAGGCGCGGTATATTATTAAATTGATTATCAATTATATGATAGTACTATTCTAACTTTAGAACTGTGTTTTAAGATTGACAGTATTCGGTGTGTAGTTTACTAAGCAGAAAATTGTACATAAATTAACGCAAAAAATATTATTAGGCACAAAAGAACCAATCCGACCGTATGTTGGCACATTTTCTATTTATTTGATTATTATCATAACGATCATGTTTCACTTATTATTATATAAATTATCATAAGATAAAATTATGTAAACGCATGATTCATTAATTCATATAACGTGTATGAATCAAGATAATAATATCGTAAAAAGCACTGATCAGTAACTCTTCATAATTCATATGCCACTATAAGCTTAAGATAAAATTAATTTCTTAGAATAATTTAAAGGCTTAAAAATAGCGTCTTGTAAATTTACTCGACGCTTTATTTAAAGTTTCGTAGTGCGCCAATTTTCTTCTATGCTATGCTGCCAGTGCGCCTGATCGATGATGCAGGAACGACATTAATAAGTACCCACGGCATACTGTGTACATGACGCATAATAATCTCAATGAATACTGTCGGATCACATGCGAGTCACAAAAGCGGCCTAAATTTAGTATGCGATGACATGTTGCGAGTTTTATGAGGCTAGATTGTTGGTAGACCAAAGCCTTACACAATGCATTTAACCGGCTTTCGATTATGCATTAAGTTATTTGCATCTGTATCAAAGCCGCAAGATTCGCGATCGGAATTTAATCACGTGAAATCATTTACACACGCATGTCTATGCATGCGGCAGGGGTATATATGTGTGCACACGTGCGGTTTTCACGATGACGGTTATATGGGCGCACAAATCACAAGCGTGTTCCGATCGTTAGCGGAAAGTAATTGATTACTTTTGGCCGGTACATTTTGGTAACAAAATCGGCTCTCTCATTCGCGATGTGAAAAATGACTGAGTTAAAAAAGTTGGACGACTAGCTCGCGGGCGTTGGAAGAGAAGGCAAACTCGTCTTTACGGCATTCTCACAAACTGAGAGCCATGACGCATTATATTATACCATCAGTATCTCTATTTGTCGGCTCTAGGATATCTAGAGATCATTTCGCTCGTGTATTTGCCACGCTGTCAGCATTTGCTCTTTTCTCTCAACGTATTACTTATTTAATTAACTATAACCTTAATGAAACATTTGGACTTTCTATTTTTTAATAATTTCTCTGCTTTAAATCAGTTGCATATCTGTGCAGAAAATAAAAACTCTATTGCATTTATATCCACGATAAGATATTGTTATTTTTTATATATCTGATAAACACAAGCTTTCTTTCTTCTAAATTAGTTGGTAATACAATTCCTTTATTTACTTTTTCATCTTATTTTTATTTTGCTTTTAATTCTAATTTGGTGTCATTTCTCTTTACTTTCTCCTTTCTGTCTATTTCGCAGGTACTCCAGCATTTTCATTACTTCCGCCTTTCTTCTCTGCGGATTTCTCTTCCGTAACCACACATGAACCCTTTCCCAGCATCCTTTACACCTCCCGGGTGTACGGCGGACGCTTAAATTCATAAGAGCCGTGAAATGCGGTGCGAATTTGCGATGTGCTAAAGTTAATTCTTGTCGGTTTTAAAGAGGATTACACGAGTTGACCGCACTTGGGCCATCTTCGGGATAACACGTCCCTCTTCCCCTCTGTATACATATATTATGTGTAAAAAAAACCTGTCTGTATTTAAATTTATGAAACGTATTCGCAAGCAGTATATGTTAGCGACATATATTGAATCAATATATAAAATAAAAATAATATTAAATTATAAATTCAATTATTTTTCTGCAATTAAGTTTTATCAATAGGTACATTTAGTTATAAGTTACTATTTTGTGGCCAATTTTTCTAATTGATAAAAGTTTGCGATAAAACTCTGTACTGTTATCCTAAAAAACTTTATTTTATTATATGTGTGTGTATCAACATTTTATTAATTTAAAATGCTAAAATGTGTGTGTTTTAAAACATAATATTGAACCCAATTTAATAATAAAAATTAAAAAGAGAAATCAATACTATTGTTTAACTTAGGTATCGTTTATTCGACCCAACTGACCAACTTTATTTGGGAAAAAAAAAACGCTACGTTTTGACCGTGGTTTTGGTCCTTTTCAAGCGTCTACGAAACGTAGCGTTTTTTTTTTTTTCAAATAAAGTTGGCCAGTTGGGTCGAATAAACGATACCTAAGCTGAATTTTTTCATTTACTTTTCATTTAAATTCTCAAATTTGCTGCTATTGTTTAACCTTTGATCTTGTATACATTTCTGCACGATACACAAATTCGTGGACACTCTCTGCTCTGGATTATAAATTAGTTCCATCAAATATTATCATCTCTCAAAAGCGGTTAAATTTTACAGTAATATTCTTGCAACATAACTCCTACCATAACCGTAAACCACGCAGAATTTCAAATTCTAGTTGATTATTAGTATAGATGCGACACCTCTCCACTCGTCCTGGATTTCCCGGTTTTACTTTAGCTCCACCCCTTCCCGTCACCCCTGGCCGCATCGTTCGCTGATGTATGATTTAATGCTGGTTTCGAGAGTAGACCGAGCGGAGCGCAAAGCGGGTAGACTGGCAGTGGTGTAGAGAGGTGGTGGGCCTTAGGGTGGCTAGGAGATGGTATATAAGGGTTTGTACGGTGTAGTGTTGCAGTGAGCTCATTAATTTACTAGCAAGCGCCAAAGGGTGGCTTAACAAGGCGCTACATCCTATTTTATTAGGTAAAATTGAAGACACGCTCCAGGAGACCTTTCTGTTACGCAGTAGGGTTGCGAACATATTTTCGCGAACCAAAAAATGTTTTGTAAATAGCGATAATCGAGGCGACTTTTTTTAAATACTTCGACGTACGTCATAATGCGATAAAAGTTCTTGAACAATCATAATAAAAAAAAATTTAAAGTTAGCACAAAGTATATGTAAATTGCTAGCTTCAACTTGAGAGCAAAGAGCACGCAGTTAAACATAATTCTATTACGTATGCCGATGTGTGTGTGCTATCGCTCGATTCTTGGCGTAGTTAATTAACTTGGCTGATATTCCATGGAAGGAAATACTCGTAACACGCTTTACTGCCGGAAGATAAATACGTATAGGGTTAATGTATGTCCTCGGCTTCCTTCCGTGAGGAAGATCGTCTCTCGGTTGCTGAGCGAAATAACAAGATTCCTGTATTTATCCTCGGCTTAAGAGGACTCGAGCCTTCGTCACATTCCCGTGTCTATGGCAATTTCTCAAGAGACTTTCCTATCTTACCTGACATCCTCTATCCGCGTGTACTATTTGTCACACTGAAACAGCCAGGTGTTTCCTATCCGTTATAAAATTTATTATGATTTTTTAAATTTACTTGTGTATAAATAAAGATGTAAGCATAATATTTGCGTTCGTAATGATTTTAATTATTGAATATAGATAAACGGTTTGTCTAGTTAATAACAATAGAGTAAAAAGATTTTTATTCCTTTTTATATATAAATTCTTTTTAAAATACAATTGTAAGATTTTCTATTTCAATTTGATGTCTTGGTTATTCTTTGACAGTTGATTCCTTTGTTAAAACGTGTTAACCGAAGTAATCACTAGGGATATGTGTACCGAAAAATTTAAAACGTTACATCAAAGCACGCTTTGTGTGTTTTCGGGCAATTAAACATTTCTATTTTCAATTTCTCGTTGGCGCCGAGTGCCCGGGTTCGGCTGGTGGTTAGCCTGTGGCTGACGATCGTTGATTCGTTTATCGCTTATCTCCCTTTCTCTCGCTCTCTCACTCCTCTTTCTTGCCTCTTTGTTGCTTCAATTTTTTTCGTGGTTTTCCATTTCGTGCAACCTCCCTTCATCCCCGTTCCATCGACAACCCTACCATCAGAATCACCCTCGAGAATCGAACGGATACCAAGCAATTATTTAACGCTGCGTACTGTGGCTTTGGTTTGTCTCGTTGAAATACGACAGAATCCCGCCTATCGAAACGCCTCTTGTACGAGGTGACAGTTTCATCGATTATCCTATTATCATCGAACACTGAAAGCCAACTGTATATTGATGAAATAAATTTGAACCTGACTAATCTGATTATTGCAGAATCTCCATGATTAATGTATTCGAAAAACTATAATTTCAAATTGTCCAGATAAATTTTATTGCTCATTATTTATTACTTAATATTAGCTTTCAAGTTCTCTACCGAAATAATTAAAATAATCTATACTAATATATAAAATCCTTACGGTTGGTGTATGTTTGAACGTTAATAACTTAAAAACTATTGGACCGAGTTTTTACCACAAGTATATGAAATAGGGGTAGAATTTTCCGGGGAGTGCTATAGGGTGTGCAGTGTTATCGATTTTCTGGAAACCGATTATTTTAATTCTTTATTCTTTAAATATTAAAAAAAATTAAAGAAATCGGTTTCCAGAAAATAGATAACAAAAAACTATACACCCTATAGCATTCCCCGGAAAATTCTATCCCTATTTTATATGGTTTTAATACAAATTCGGTCCAAACGTTTTTAACAACATATTTTTTGATAAATTATTCTTTTACTTTAATGTGTAAATTTGTGATCGATGGGTTGGTAAGCATTTTAGGAATTAATAATGCATTAAAATTTAACGAGATAACGCTTATCATGAAACTGTGTACATGTATATACGAAATATGTGCGATAGGTTTCGAATGGCTAGTTTCTAGTACAATGCGCATGATATTGCGTTAGGACCACTTGGGAGCAAGCAGGTGCTCTAGCTTTTCTCTCGTGGGAGGTATCACATTCTCACAAACCAGAAAATACGTCTCGTAGACAAACGTTAGCTGCGACACAGAAAACTCATAAACGGTTGAATTGTCGTCGGAAATACGATCGTTTTGAAAGCCTAAGCGCATTGAGCGTTTGAATCATCTTTGCACATTATTTTTATTTATCTCTCTCTCTCTCTCTCTCTCTCTCTCTCTCTCTCTCTCTCTCTCTCCCTCCTCCCTCTCTTCCTCTCTCTCTCTCTCTTTCCATACATACAGCATTTATAATTGACAACTACAAATTAAAATAAAAGAAGTAGAGTTAATGACAAAAAATTCTAACTCATCAAGCTAGATATCTAAAAAAATCAATACGCCAAAATTTTTAGAATTTAAAAGTGATTACGTGCGCATGTTAATCTACGTATTTGAGAAAATGGTGTACATTAATAAAATATAGTTCTAAAATTGAAAACGCGCTGCAGATTTTTTATTATATAATCGTTATATAATGAAAATATAATATAACATTACTTGATAATCAAATAAAGTGGTGATATTGATCCAGAATCAAAATCACAATCTCGACACGTGTTCGCGCGCACGTGAGTGTATATATGTATGTAATAAAATATCACTGAGATCGTTTCAACAGGCACGAAGTATAATACAAACCTTCTATCATGCACCGAGTTATATGTAAGTATGCAAATACAATGCGAGCGAATATTTTATACGCGGCGAGCACTTGGCGGAAAGAGCGGTCACGCCAAAAGAAAACTCGAACGAAGCAAAGGCGACGGAGAAGGGTGGTAACCGGCAGGAACGGAGGTGAAAAGGGAAAAAAGGAGAGAGAGAAGAACGGGCAAAGCTTGGACGGTTCAGCCTGTCGGGCCGGCATCGCATTGCACGCAGGATTAAAAACCTCAGCAAGAAATATAGCCACTGCAAAAGCTCTCATTTGCAATCTACTCCCGTTGCCCTCGGCTTTCTACCGCGCTACTTTCCCGCGGACGAGGGCGGGTGGAACGGGATGCCGAAGAGAGAAGCAAAGGATAACACGGTGAAAACCCGCGGCTCTCCGCAGTGGCCGACGCGAGATGATTACGTTACTAAAGTACACTTGTGATCGCGCAAAGCAGCTTAAGCCTCGCAAAACTGTCTCTTTCGATTTTTGCGGAGAAGCGACTTATATCTTTTCTTGTTCCGCTGAAAAACGCGGAATGCTTCTGTGCGAGAATAGCATTGAGACAGAATGACGTACCCTATATATTATATATTTGTTAAATCAGTTTGGAGCATTACGATTATATATTTTATTTACATGTATATTTCAAACTTATAGTGTTTTCTTTTAAATAGGTTTTTTAATTATTTTATTTAACAGCGTTCTACATCATATCGTAAAAGAACGAACAGTCGATGTTTATATTCATGTAGGGATTAGATCTCGGCAAGCGATATATGTAGAAAATGCTAATTGGACCACCCGCGAATTCAGCGAAGGGCTTTACACGCACGGATACCTCTCTTCCATGATCTTTATTTTTATTTTATCCCCACTCTTATTTTCTTTTGTTCGTTCACGTCTCACCTGAGATCCAGCTGCCCGTGAAAGGGGGTTCGAGGGCAGACATCGACTCTGGACGAGGGTCTGCATGTTGTTGCAGAGGAGATCGACCGGTGGAATAGCGCGGAAAGGGCGCGGAGGTGGGGGGTTAACGACCCCGATAGTCGCGGTAGAACGTGCGTGAGCCCTCGCACGACTGATTACGAGTGAGCGACCCTTTGACGATCACGATCGGCCAACTCGACGCACGAGAAAGTAAGAGCGACGGAGAAAGAACGGAGGCGGCGGCAGAGCGCGAGAGAGCAAGTACGTGTGATCGATCGGACCGTGAGCGGCGAAGAGAGCATCGCCTTAGGGGCCTTCCGGAATGAAAGGGTTAGTTATACCGATGCGATACGCGGCTACTATCGTGTATCAGCGTCGATAAATCACCGGATGTAGGTACTCCGACGTGGACACGTTAGGAAAAGCGTCGCATTAATGTTTTTTTTTTGCTACGCGCGACCATATGGAACGGTTACTCGAAGATTTATTCGCGGAAGATGAGACGGAATGCGGATGCTCTATAGACATGAGATATTGCGGAAGAATTACGTGCGCCGTTTAAGATCGATCGATCGGTATTTTAAATTATTTATTGGAGCACCATCGACGATGGTCCATCGTAATCGCCGTTCGACACGTGACATCGCGCTGAAAGATAAACAGCGGGACATCGATCCTTTCGACATCTCGGCGCATTGTGTGTTTGGAATTAATCGCGGCAAAACATTGTCCGAAACTTTAAACATTAGGTTGAAGGATGTTAATCATTTGTTGAACATAAAGTTTATAATGGGCTTTACAATAATATATGTGGGGCTAAGGAATTCGCTGAGGCATTTAACGTAGCTGCAGAATTCAAGTACAGTATGCTGCTAATCGCCGTAGTCAACCGACTTGTGTTATGTACATACATGTATAAATCCTCTTTAGCGGCGTAGATAAATCATGGAATATATCATGCTACGAGGTTTGGAGCTATGCTGATATTAGCGTTTTTGTGTTACGCTTCTAATCGCAAGCGTTATAACACAATCTGCACATCTATGTGTGCAAATAGACTCTTCATTTATATTATAGGTATGTACATCATTTCTTTTCCACTTTTTATGAAAGATTTAATAAGTATGATTCGTAAACAGTGTCTTTTATATGACTAGATATACCATGCAACATATTAAGAATTACTAAAAGGATAAATACTATGTTAAAATCATTTTTACAAAATTCTATTAAACTTATTATATAAAAATTATTTCTAAAAAAGCATCTAAAGAAATATTCCTAAGAAAGAAAAACGTCTGCTGAAAATATACATATTTACTTAGCAAGACAAATATAGTCGTAGCTTGCGCTTTGATTTATCGATACGTTCGAGCTTCTTCCTTAATTTGATAATGGGTAAGTGGTGCACAGGAAATCGGACGGTGGTTAGTAACTAGGCGTAACAAGAGCACTGACTCGCCGGCGATGTCAGGCGGGTATATAGTGGCCTGTGGACCCTTGAATTCGTATTTATGTTTGTACCCGCCGTTTGGCAGCAGCGGCGGCGGCGGTGGCAGCGGTAGCGAGAGTCTCGCGGAATTGAAATGCAAATAGTGGGATCCCGGATGCAAATTCCGGTTGCACGGGGTAACGCCAGCCATCCTGAACGAATGAGCGGACGGACGAACGAACGAACGAATGAACGAAACACGGCCCGGCGCGGCGCGGCGCAGGCACGGATCAGTTCAGAACGGAACTAAAAGGAACGGAACTGAGTGGACCGCGGATAGAATGGGACCGAGCGAGGTAGAGGGTGAGCGATGAGTCCGGCTGAAGAAGAAAGACAAAAAATTGATTGCAATTCGGCGCCACTCTCGGCTTGCCCGAGATAAAAGTAATGCGTTTCGTGCATAACGAGTCGCTCCACCTCCGCCGCGCCGCCTCCACCACCCAACGCCCATTTCCACCCTTTGACCCTCGTATGTTGCCCACGTTCTTCCCCTTCCGACCTCTTTTAGCCGGTGCCGTTTTGTTTTCTGTCGCTTTCTCCGTCTCGTGATTTTTTTCTTTTAGTTTTATTAATTGTCATGCGAAATATGTTGTACGGCATCAATCAACTTAACAAACGATCGTGGGCAGTAGTTTAGTTATAAAATATATAGAATAGTTATATTTTAATAAATCGCGATTAAAGAAAGATCGTACATCTGATTGTGAGTTCAATCAATTTGGATCAAGTTCAATTGCTAATTAAAAAATTTCCCTGCATCCCTGCAATTTTCTAACTACATTCATTCATTATTTATTAGAATAAATTATTACAGATAAAAGACTACTACACAGACACATACGTGCGAACGCGCGTACGCGCGCACACACACACACACATACACACACAGATGGACGAAATACAAAACCTATTAAAAAGATCGACTAATGACTTTAGTCAAAACGTTTAGTAATCTTCTACTTTCCACCCTCTTTAGCTTGTACAGAGAATTGGATCGATACTTTATAATTATATTAAGTGGAGTTGTCGGAGGCGACGCCATCGTTGCATCGCTTATTTCGAAGTAGAAGTATCATTGCATCGGAATGGACGACAATCGGATGGTTAACGGGAAATAATTGAACACTCGTAGTTATCAGGCAGCCAAGCATATCCGTTATTCTCTGAATGGCTAAGGATCGGCTGTCAGTATTAGCTGGAGATATCGTTTAGATATCTAGCTACCTGGGATACATGGAACACATCAATTTTCTGTCACGTTTACCATGTTGATCGAATTACCGATCACGCACGACGTATTTCGTAGCATGGTATTGCTCGATGGACATCGGAATTTAAGCGTGCTGTTTAGCCTAATTGATAAGATCACGTGTCAGTTTTGCTTAAAATTATCTCGTCGCTTTATCCGACAGATTTATATGAAAAATCCCTACTTCGTTTTCTATTAATATCTTATAAAAAAGTAATTGAAAGTCTTAATATATATATATATATATATATATATATATATATATATATATATATGTATATAACACAATATATCACATTGTTAAATTTTGTTAAGAAATTGCTAAATTTATAAAATAAAAAAATGAACATAAATAAAAAATATATAATTTTGTTGAGCCAAACGTATGTCAATTCCAAATTACAATTTTATAAAGTTTTTATAAAAATGATATACATTTTATTGTAAAAAGTTTTTCTTATATTTTACAACTCTACTAGCATTACGCGTATGAAACTAAAAGTATATCCTGTTTCAGTTCTCAATTTTTGCAGACTCTTGATTAATATTTTAAAATAATAATTACATTAATATTTATATATATTGCATACATTTATATAAATTTATAATATATTTTATATAATATATTAATACAATATATTAATACAATTATATTTATATTAATATATTGTATAAATAATACTTTATACATCATTTTATACATTTTATTTTCTTTATTTAACCGTATTGTTCATTTTTTTTTATTAAGATCGTTATTTTATTTTTGGAAATTGAGCCTGATCAGACGTTTCTTATCAGACGCCGCACCCTTTGTATAAAACTTTTACTGATCGTTTTCATGCGATAATTGCGTCTTTTTTTTAAATCACGTCCAAACGTTGTTGTTGGAATGAATAACTGATGTTCTTTTTCAAAGGAATTAGAGTGGTCATATTGCTTCGTACACGCATATTCATACGAGTTAACAACCTAAACCCTAACTCTACTCTTAACAAAACGTAGCAACGTGTAATATTAAAATTTTAGGACTTGAGCACAGTTTATTTATTTAACATTTGTTTTTTACTAACGTTTGCTATATACCTAAGGTAATCTCGATACATTGCTTCATATGTTTAGCGACATTATGACATTATGACTATATATTCTACAGCAACAAACTATTAGACAGAACGTAATTGGTAGTAGAATAGTAGCGTAATAGTAGCGTTTATTGTTAGCCTGGAACAAATTCTTTAAGATCGATTAGAGATCGTGCAAAAAGATAGCATTACAAAAGAAGCTTTTAGAAATATAAATGGTATAAATGTAACAGTTACTAGAAGAATAAAGTACAAAGTATAGTAGAATACACAGTGCATTCTCTAATTAACAAAAGCGAAGAGATTTATATTAAGAAACAATAGAAGATTCAAGAATAAGGCCAAATTCGGCCAAAGGTAAAGAGAGTAGGGCAAAGGGCAGAGAGAGTATGCCAGCATCCATGCGGTAACGGCGCCATCGATTACGTCGAAATTAACATTTAAAAGCGGAAAATTTGCAAGTGCCAGGAAGCCCGGCACGGAGCTAACCGTGGACTGTGCGGGGGAAACCATCGTACATAATAAAGTTGCATACACGTGCGCCCTCGTTACCGAGCGCGATTCGCGAGCGGGAACGCGAGCGAGGAAGGAAAAGCCGGAGAGCCGGAGGAAAAGAGACATCGAAAAGCGCGAGGGATTGCGATGGTGGCCTCGAACGGGGGTGGATGGTGACGAGGGGAGAGGGAGGGCGGAGGTGGGCTCACGGTGGCAGAACCCTCGCTGCTAAATGTAAATGTCCGGCATTTGTTACTTCGCCTGTATGACCCGCTGCTGTTTGTTTGTATCTGCGGTACGGGACCAGGCGAGGCGCGGGCGGCGCGCGGCGGCGGTCGCGGAGACGCGAGGGGAGAATATAGAGAAAGCAGAGAAAGAGCAAGCACCACCAACGCGCGGCGTAGCGCTATTTGGTGCGGTTTTTGCCCCTACTTTCGGTGCATGTCCCTTTTTTTATTATTTTGGCCTTCTCCGTACCCCTTTCCCCTCCGCGCCGACGCGTCCGCGTAAGCCACCGTTTGGGCACACGCTCATTTGTAAAATTTTATGATGGCCCCCCCGCCGTGCCTTGTATCCATTATGTTGTATCCATTATACGGGCCGTGCGGCCGTTCCTTTTTACGAATTTCGTTTTAATTACACTGGCTCGTTCAGCCGACATAGCCTTCGGCGTGTACACGCGATCGCGCGCGGGAGAGAGCTCTAAACGACTTTACACATCGATCTGAGAATATTCCGTGTATTGAAATCACGAAAAATTGCGCGGTATACCTCGCGGGCGAGACCGGTGATTGCGATTTTCTCCGCGTCCATCGTTAAGCTCGTGCGAGATAGGGCGCGATAAACGGCGAACGGATAGGAATTCGGGACGGGAACATTAAAAATACAAAGGCTTGTAAAATTTACTCGACCGGTCAAAAGTGCGCGATTAATTATTAACGAACCTCGAATGCGATTAGTTTGACATAATTAAAATCAAAGCGGCAATGATTTAATCTAGCCTTAACGCTTTAACATTTTAAAAATAAAAGATACCAAAATTCGCTTTCTATTTAATTTATTGACAATTCTTGAAATAATTTATAACACATTTAATAAGTAATTTATAATGAAATATTATATTATAGTGCACATGATCAATCTCGCTACCTTTTTTGTATTGTTTTCTCTTGCATTAAAAAAATTGTGCTTTTTGAATTTTGACTTTAAATAATATTACATCTATAGTATAGAATTCTATTTAAAAAAAGAAAACGTACGTGAAAGAACGGATTATATATTACCACGTATGTATTATTGCAAGTTTCGCATTTCAATACATTGCAATTAGAAAACATATGTGTAAGAATTAATTATTAAATACGATAGTAATTTATTAGCTGTTACACAATTCTTTAAATGAAATGTTCTCATTAGTGTATTAAAGATATTAAATTCAATTCTTCTCGATGAATCAATAATATCGATGTCGTAATACAATTTATGATGATTGATTTCTATGCAGGAAATTTAATTGTTCATCAATTCAAAGTTTCGAAACGCGAAAGAACAACAACTTTGGACATCCATTCTCACCCTACAATACGACCGAGTTTATTTCGACAATAGAAGGCAGCTTGAGCTAATAATATTCCTCCCTCTGGGCAAATAGAGAAGAGTTTGAAATCAGAAACGCGAAGGGTTGTCTCGCGCCCCGAGACTTTCTCTTTTTTTTTTTTGCGCTGAATTACCTTTCCCCTACCCCGCGAGTTTCGCCAGTCTCTTTAGCCCGGCAAGAAGAAGAGCATTGTACAGAGAAAACTTCCACGCGCTGCGTCGAGCCGCGTCACCGACTGCCAAACTTGTGTGAGACCGCCACTCTTTTGATAGTTCAAAGTAATAGACGAGTGGCGTGTTGTAATGAAATCATCTCCAGTGCTTTGATCTTCTCCTCGTGCGGCACACCCCCTGGCCATCGCCGGCAACCTCCGCGTTGCTCTCCCTTTAAAATGCGAGACCGTCACTCCCCGCCACTCGTCGCGAATGTCCCACTCTCACCCCGGCACCCTTCATTCGCGTCCCCGCGCAGACAGGTAGTAGGCAGTACTAGGCAGGCAAGACACACGGTCCACCTCAACCCGCCGCATCTCCCTAATGAGTTTCTTCTGCACTTTCTTCTTTGCTGTAACGCATTTTTGCCATGCAAAAAGCAATTTTCTAATTATATGACAAGTGCCAACCGGTTATCCTTTGTGAGTCTTTCTATAACTCTCTTTTCATTACGTTTGCCAGCCGACTCGTAATTATCTTTTTCGCACGATGTTTCCCGCGCAACGGGTGCTAACGGTACCTAAAGCGTAAACTAAGTGTCGCGCAACGTAAAAAGAATTCGTACGCGGTGCGATATTGCACTGCAATCGCGAGATACTTTTTTTGCGCGAAAAACGGCGATAGATAGTGACGATGATAAATGTCGGAGCTGTTGCGTCGCGGAGGCAACGCGGAGGACATAAGACGATGAAGTAGCGCGAATGAGTCGCTTTTTTTCTTGGTGTGATATGAACAGAAAGAACCTTCGAGATAGCGCTCAGTACTTGTCTTTCAGTTTAACACTTCGTGAACACGCAATATTACATTGAATCATGACACTATGGGATGAGATGTAATTGTACATTTGATCACATGTGAGAAAAGAACCTGAAGATAAAACAATGTAGAAAATATGCTAATGTAGAAAAATAATACGCACAGCCTATATTTTATCTTTTCTGTGCGGCAAAACGTATGAAGGATAAAAATGCCATTAATCGAGAAACAATTCAATAGCACCAATAAAAAGTTTCGTAACCACAAAATAATGTAACTTTTTAAAAGAATTATTTCTATAACAGTTTTTTTCGTGAAAGCTTTTCATTCATTAATTATAATAAAAACAAATGATTAAATTTCAATCAATATAAAACTGCACAGATTAGTGTTGCAGTCTTTTTGAAAATGTAGTAGTAACAAAATAACAGTTTAGAATGTTTTATTGAAAACATCCGCAGATGCTCAGAAATACAATTTTTTTCCTTGTGCCGCCGAATTATTGTCCGATAATTATAACTAGTGATGTATTTTTAATAAAAGTTTGCTGCGCTATAATTTTCTAATAATTTTTGCAGCTTACTAACATAACAGAATGTATTTATACAAGAAATAATACGAATTTGATAATCGCTTTGTTGTATTAACGTTGTAATTAACATATTTTTTATTTTTATGCTATATTATCGTCAAATACATTATTTATTTAGCAACTTATAGTATTTTATAATTATTGCGATTATTATTGTTATTTTATTCGAGAACTAAATTTTAAACATTGCACATTTTGGATTTTATCTCACGAAGCTAAGAGAGAAGGACTGATTAAGATGTACTAAAGGAGATTGTTTACGCAAGCGAAGAAAAAAAGCAACAATACAGAGGAATAACGTAAAACATTATTTACTATAGTGGACAGTGACGATGATCGATACGCGGATAAGCGCGTTGACGAAGGCGCCAAGAAGCATAGGGGAGGAAAAGGAGGACGAGAAGCTTGTTCTTTGTACGAGAGAACCATGACCGTGGTAGCTATATAAGGTGTATCGAGCAACAAGGACTAACGGCCTTTAATT
Organism: Temnothorax americanus; assembly: GCF_048541705.1. Classification (NCBI taxonomy): domain Eukaryota; kingdom Metazoa; phylum Arthropoda; class Insecta; order Hymenoptera; family Formicidae; genus Temnothorax; species Temnothorax americanus. The sequence goes on along the minus strand of NW_027509307.1, from coordinate 1,616,184 downwards.
AATAAAGTTACGCGAACAACTCTCAAAGTCTTCCCTCCTCCCGTCCCCACCCACTAGGAGCTATTTCCTTCGCTTTAGAAATTCTGGTATTTTCCCCCACTTCCCCTCATTGCTCTTCGTACTTCGCGTCTTTCGAAAAGGCCTACCTGCGAAGTTGTAACCCTTTATTGGATGAGAAAGCGCCTTCCGCGCTTATTTTACAGGGATACTTCCCCACGAATTTTCCTTCAATAGCGATAATTATGCTTGCATGTTTTTAATAACAATGTTTTATAATATTTTTATAATATGTATTTTATAATATCCAACACAAGTACTGTTTAACAAGTTTAAATGTAACACATAGTACAAATTTATTTATATATAGACCCAACAGAGAGTATCAGTTTAGACTTATTTTTTAATGTGCTGTTTATCTTGCTTATATATTTCTTTGCGTTATGGAAATAATAAAGACAAATTACGTCGATAAAAGATAATGCTATCAAATCATAATTAAATATTGATGGTAGACACTCTTGGCAACAGGTGTTATCGCATTTCTTCTTATGTGTTATTAGAAGAATATAATAGCGTTGCGCTTGTATTTGTATCTTTTTTATATATTCGAGTAAGAATGGAACTATGCTGACTCTATGAATTATAAACAACTACTTATGTCTGGTTTTAAATTAAAGGTGGATTGACTTCTGACGGATTAATTACATTTAAATTAGTGTAATTGTAGAATTTAGAAATAGAGTATCGTCATTCATACAGTCAAAACCTATATTTAAAAATACAACAAAAAAATGATTCAATATATTCAATATGTTCTAACATTAAAAAAAATAACTTATCTATTCAAACAGCTTTAACAAATTCTGTATAAAATAAGCCCTTTAACTTTACTTGAACAAAAATCGTGTATACGTAGAAAGTTAACATTTCATCTTTTGAGCACATTCAGGTATCCTAGTTTATAAAAATGTATACGTGCAGTTCAAGAAGCGGTGTGTATACACAGAACGTGAATACACATTTTACAGTCACGCGTAGACACTTCGAATTTGTAATACATACGGATGTCGCGGCTCGCGCATATATAACACCATATACATGTATACAACGGAGTATACATTATCGTTATGTAAATTACATATAGTACATATACACATATGTAATGCGTAAACGTTGCACGTAATAGTGCACGTGTGTTGAGGACTTCGCTACGTATATTAAGTCAGCGACATTTTCACGTGCATTACATGACGTGTACTTATATGCGGCATAATGGAAATAGATGTATAGTATATTCAGCGTAATATACATAGAGAGTGACGTAAGAGTCACTTCACACATCGTTTATTGATCAAACGTTTCGCATAGCGTACGTTAAATACACGTAAACGTTTTCATTTATTTAGGGCCTGTATCAATCTTTCTATCACCGATACTAAATCTCAAAATAAGATTTTCTTTCAAACATAAAAGGTTTCTTTTTATGATATGTATTTCATTTAAGGTTGCAAATGTAATTTTACACTTTCTCCAATTGCAGTCTCACAGAATATAATACATTTTTAGTTCATATTTTAAGAAATATGCTATTATACTTACGAAATAAAAATTAATATAAGATTGAATTTTTTAATTTTTAGACAATTAATTAATATTATAAATTAATTGTCTAAAAATAATATTAATACTTTTTTAGAAGAGTAGCTATACCTACTACAGAAAAATTTTTTTTGTCCAGCGCATTATAATTGATAACTCGCGCGATATATTTTCTCCTCATTGGCCTGCCGGCGCCAAAAACGGAAAGGGTTGAAGATCTTTTCCCAAACTGTGCTACAGCTACAAGGACTACACGGAGACGAACCCCCGGAAAAGGAAGCACCACCCGTGGATTGCCAGACTTCAAGAATTAAATCGCGTTCCCGCTGCCAACACTGTAACGCCTCGCTCGTACTATGGCGCATCAGCCGCTGTACTTCTCGGGAGAATCTTCCGGCGAGTTATGGCTTGCTAAAGAAAATTGACTTGATTCTACGCCAGGATAATAAAAGCGCATGGCTGGTGAGGAAGCGCGGGTGAAAAAAATGAAGAAACAATCCCGACACCATAGGCGATACCGGTGGGGAAAAGGTCGTTCAGGGTCCGTACAACGGCCAGAAGGGAAATTCTCCTCGTTATATAGATTATAGATCGTAGCTGTCGGCCTCAATGTTAATAAATATCTATTAGCTAGTGAGCTTCGAAACTTGTATCACGATATTACGAGCGATATTAAACGCGACGTGCTGGATATTACATTATTTTGATCAAAACAGTTTGTTGCTACGCATCTACTACGATTATACTGATACCCATATGTCCCAACTTTTAAATATTAAATGTAAAAATTATAAATAGAGTTGGTATACGAAAATAAAATTGATAGGTATAATAAGTAAATAAGCTTATAATTACTCTGGATAATTACATGGATGTACCACATTTAGATTATTATATTTTATTCTCTAAATCATATATGTAACACGTAATTAAAATTTTTTTATGTATTCCATCTTTTCTTTGATAAAAAAATATTATGTCGAGAAGAATAGAGCAAATATTTCCTGCATATGCAAATTATATCAGTTTTAATATTACATGAAAGAAGATATTAAAGTTAAGAAATATATTTGCTCGTGGTAATTATTATATACAACTGGTAGTTGTTACTTAATTGTTTTATTAATGCTGTTTTATTTATAATTGACGATTATTTATATTTGATTAAGAAAATTTAATTTTTTGATATTCGAGTTATGGAATAAAACTTTAATAAACACGCGCAATAATAAATGATATTGATATTGAGCTGGCATTGATGTTGAAAGTCACGTAATATTTTTTTACTGCTATTAGTAATATTGTTGATATCATCTTACAGCAGTATTATTTGATAAATTATGGAAGTAATTTTATTTTTACTAGAGAGTATAATAATTAGTTATAATAAAACAAGATATGTTGAAGTTACTATTAAGAGACTTGAAAGCGTTTTATTGCATTAGAGAAAACTAAGGGAAAATTTCATAAAATCAAGCACGCATTTTGCTTGATTAACGTGGACCTGCTTATGTGATAATTATGTTATACATGAGAATCAGCCATTATTTCAATATCTATGTAATAACGTGCTATTATGATAGCGCTATTTTCCTAGACATATATACGTGCGTGTTTGACGTAATTAACATATATTACGAAATACCGCAATACGATTATTATTATGATATTTGCCACAATACGATAGCCATTTACAAAATGTATGTCCCCAAATGAGTCGACGTTCCCCGATACTTTCGGAACATTCCTTTTGCATATAGCCGCGCCAAGCAATCGTATAATCTTTTACCTTATTCGGTGTCGTTGCTTGTTGCTGCGGCGAACAGCTGGTGCTGTGTATAGTCGGCTGATTGGTCGTCGCCTGCACGATGCCCTGATGATTTAGATGGCTCAGCTGATTCAACTGGGTGAGCTGCTGCGGCTGCTGCACCGGATTCTGGGTGTTGGCCTGCAGCTGTTGATGATGCGACTGATGCGCAGGATGAGTCGTCTGATGATGCGTCGCAGGGAAGGTGGGTACCGTGAACGGGACGAACAGCATCGGGCTGCCGAGGATGTGCGCACCACCTCCACCCAATGCCCCCGTCTCCTCCCTACACCTTTTTCGTGCGTTTTTGGTTTTGGGTAACTTTCTTTACTCCATCAACCGTGTTTTTTTTATTTGTTTTATTTTTTTCTTAATTTCGGCGTGCTACTACGTGTTATCGTTACTTTTATTATATTACTTTTTTGTCAAGTACTGCCGACGACGACGACGAGCAGAGTAGAAGCGTAGCAGTAGCACTAGTAGTGGTAGTAGTGGTAGTAGTAGAGGTAGAAGTAGTGGTAGTGGTACTAGTGGTAGTAGTAGTAGGGGGGTAGTAATACGTGTCGAAGTGAAGCTACAATGTATGTTTAATGATTTATCATTACCTGCACTCCTGCCCCAGCCCCTGGTGCTGGGGGTGGGCGTAGGGGGCGGCTCGGACGGAGGTGGTGGACGCCACCCTCGCTACCCTCAGCGATAGACCGCCTCGCTGACTGGTAAGCTGGACCGAAGTTGGCTGGTGATTGCTATGCGCGCAGCAACAAGCACGACAGCCGATCGGCTGTTGCTGATTCGGGATAGCCTGGAGATGATGAGTTAGGGGGCCCCTGGGCCCCGTGGAGGAGGGAGAACACGGGTACACCCCAACCAGGCAACCCACCACCGCAGCCCCGGGGCCCGGTGCGCTCGGTGCCAAGGCGCCTGTGGACGAGGCCACCCCAAGCTCGCTGGCCCTCCGGCAACCACTGCACCACTGCACCCACCCTCCTTGTTGGGGGGCTTGCTGATACGTCCTGTTGACGTCGATCGTTGAGCCGGGCTGAACAACCTCAACTTGGGCCTCTTTAAACTCACGATTGCCTGCGGGCGGGATTTTGCTACTTTGTTGTTAACTTCGAGCGATCTACTCCGAACTTGCGCGTGACAAACGCCGATCCTTGATCTGTTCCAAATCTTCTTGGATCGAGCGATGGACAATCAACGGTGAAAGCTTGAATCGCTTCACTTCGACTTTGCTTTTTAAATATGTAACGCGATACCGACACTCACACGTGGAAGGCTTGCTTACGTTAAACAAATCAATGGAAAATCACAGTCCTTACTGCAGTCTCAAAGAAAGATGTGAGTTTTAACAAACGGATTCAGCCGCCGATACTTCCAGTTATTAAACTCTATTGACACCGCGATTATAACACCGCTATTTACCACACGAACGATGCGATCGTGTTGAGAACTGCCTTTCACGTTTGTCACGATTTTCTAGGAAATGTTTTTGAGAAATATGTTAGATTTTATCGAATCTCGTCCCCGGTGGGATGTGTTTACCGCATACTCTTGGCACAGTCGACGCTCACTTCACGGCCACGTGGTCGACTTGGATGATCTATATCAGTGCGAGTGCCGATATGGTTGTGGATTGCAAAATATAGATTTCTGTGTGTAATACGTCACCGTAATTAAAAAAGTCCGCAATATATTTTTCTGTCAAAAAAATTATTTTATTCCTTTACAGTAAATACTCGAGACAAACCGTAGCATCAGCAATAATGAAATATTAAATTGACGGACAACGGGCTTTGAAACTTAATCGTTATTTCGTTTGTGACAGTACAACTGTTGAACACGTTTCATCGCGTTGTATAAACCGGCAAACTGACGATGTCTTCCTAGTAGTCGGCGAAGCATATGTTTCAGTCTCAGCAGTCTGTAACGAAGCAATCTGTCCAAGCGCCCTATGTCAAGTTGATTCGACAATGTAAGTCATAAAAACGTGTGTTCCCGCTTTATAATTGAAGATACTGCAGCATATGTGTCTACCGTACGTATTTCTCAATTTGCAATTTCATGTTATTCGTTAAAACCTATTAAAATCTTCCTGATGATGATCAGACTATGGTGAACAACACTCGCAGTCGCACGCGTCGCACGAAGATATTCGCTTACAAACGTGTTGCGGGAGAAGACACGAGGTTCGCGGTACACGCACAATTGGAAGAACGATTAATCACTGATCGTTCAAAAAATAGCACCTTCTTTTTCTTTTCTTTCTTTTCTCTATAACGCTGCCTTAAATATCTTTCAGGTATGACAGGTATGGATCATAGAAATCTAGTTAAACGTTATTGCCGCGCGAATGACACGTGAAATAAAAAGCGGCGGTTACTTCCGATCTTTGTAAGAGGATTAACACCCTTAATTGCGGCGACTTTCTCTACTTCCTTCCACGGGTAAATCAAACAAAGCGGCTGGTCCTCGCGATCGTACAAATGAGGTTAAAGACACGACGGGTGGAAAAAGAGGGAACCTAACCCGTAATGTTGGAAGGTCGCTCGCCGACTGACTAGCACTTCCGCTCAGGCTGTTGTGCGATTCAGAGTGGGGGATGCTTCGTTGGGTTGTTGTGTGTAGGGGTTGGTGGCGGTGGGTCGACTCGTCGGTTGGTTGGTTGGGGTGGTTGTATGTGCTTCGCTCTTGCTGTGCGCGGGAAACCAGGGGCTTTCAAGCCTCCAGGATCTCTGCGGCTCGGCGAGGTAGCGACCAGTTTCACGTGGCTCGTACTAGCTTGAGTTCAACTACTTTCACCTTGCGTCTCGTTGACAACGTCGCGCCCGAAGTTTTTTATGAAATCCCGACGCTGTGAATTTTAAGTAAGCGCCCCGCGCGTCCGCAAACACGCAAATTCCCGGAATATCAAGTGACTTTTATTTATATATTAACACGGAAGTTGACAGTAACGAGGGAGCGCGTCTGCCGCCGTAAAGATCACTTCTCGCTTCTATTAGGAAAAGATGTTCGAATTGGATAAACGTCGTCGCTTGTGTGCGCTTAGAAATTTAATCGTGTTGCGGCGAGATATATACCAGCAAGTAATCAAGACAAAAGGGTGGAACACGATTCGGTGAGTAAATCGATTAAGCGATGAGAAGAAGTCGAGATGTACGAGAGACTGCGTGGAGTATCAGGTGCGCGCTTATCCTGTCAATCGAATTATCCAGAGATTGTCGCAGCTGCTTCAAAATATCCTTTTATCTCGATAGGTACAAACCAGATATCAATCAGCGTTTGTTATTCAATTTCTAAAGATGTAAAATAAATCGTTCTTGATATACCGGGGATTCTTCACCAGATATCTACGTGAAATTTATTTTGATAATATTTTCCTGTTTCACAATGATTGAAAGAACTTGTTAATCAAGATCAACGTTAATTAATAGGTTTCGGATCGACGGTGTCACTAGAAATCTCACGGATTCTCGTATTCCTCGCTAGGCCATAAAAGACGTTCGGCCGTCGGGCACGAGCACTATTCTACGGGCGGATTTCAATTTGATAACGCGTATTTTCTGGAAGGATCTCACGTTGCCTCGCACCAAAACAATCACTTGAGCATACGCACTTGAAGCACCTGTCACAATTGTCGAACTTGCCGTCACGCACTGCCGAAAAATGTCACTTTCGCGAAAAAACGCCTTTCCGTTTTCAGAGCAAGGTCTCTCACGAGCGGGCGCCGAAGAACGACGACGAGGGGGGCGCGTATCGGTTCGTAAGCGTGGTTGTTTGTACGCGTGCGTCCTGATATTGTGTTGTGTTTATGCGACCGGCGTTTGTGTATCGGTGTTGGCGTGACGGTGAGAGGGGAAAAAGTGTCACGGTGTTACAAGCGATGGATAAAAAAATGATAATGGCGGATGAATAGGCGGATACGGAGCGGTGGTGTGACGCGGCGTCTCGTAGACTAGAGTGTAATGGACTATGGATTTGGTGGAGCGCTGGTCCTGCACGTAGGTAGGCAGCGTGGAGACAAGAACTCTGTATCGCAATGTATCGCGGTGGTGGTGGCGACGACGGCGGTGGCAGCGGCGGCGGCGGCGGCAACGGCGGCGGCGGTAACTGGAGGGGTGGTTTGCCAGGCTGGAGGGGCGAGTGGGTGGCAGAGGGTAGGAGTCTGGCTCGTTCCTTCCTTCGTTCGAAGTGGTGTAAGAGAGGGTAGGTCAGACGATCCCGAGACCGAGGGCGCGCAGAGCGCCGTTTCTCGTGCGGAAACAGTTACCGTTACTTCCGTTGCTGATGTCGTCATGTATATCTTCTTGGTTTTTGGACGTTTGACTCGATTTCTTGTCTTTTTAACGTAGCACGGATTCCCGGTGTCTTTTCGGATGGACTTACATTACGCTAAGTTCCAGAGATATCCCTCGTGTCGGAGAATGGATGATTATTTATTACACAATAATGAAGCCAGTGTCTCTATTACGTTGGAGTCTTAATTTCGAAATTTGCTATTCTTATATTGACTATAAATAATTGTGCACTAAATTAATATTTAAAAAATAAAAAATTTCAGTATTATAAATAAGGTGCCTTATTCTATTATGAAAAAATCTCGACGAAAGTATATATGAATATTTTTCTCCTCACTTTTGTATTAGTTCGCTAAGAGAAAAGTGTAACCAAAGGCATGTGGTTACCATGCCGATGAATCGATCAGCACTGGTCATTTGGCTCCCTTTGTCGCACGTGTTAATTAAAAATTGCTGGCGGTTATCGTCGTAGAAGGAATCACGCACATGCTTGTAATTAATTCATCAATAAATTCCCGTCGGACCACCCTCGCAATCTCGCAGCGTTTACCATCCACACTTCCGGAAATTTCCTCTTTTCAAAACTAATAATTACTGAACGAATCGCTAATATTTTTTTATAGAACGTTTATTAATTGTTCGTAATCGCGAATTAAATAATAAAATAATGTTTTATAATTATACTAAAAATATGATAATATATAATATAATATATTTTCAATTACTTACAGTACCAAAACGGTACTATGCAATGTAATTATCAAAGCAATGTATAAAGAATATTTTGGCATGAAACTTTACTATTACTTAACGAATAAAATTCTTAAAATACTTTTTACATAGATAATTCAGATAAACTTCTTTTCCTTTGTATTAAGGGTTTATATTGCCTTAGTTTTGTTCTATATGAATATATTATACAGATAAAAAATAGTGAAACAATGTGAAACATATTTTCCTCCATCACAATATTCTCTCTAATCAAATTATCCACTGTCATTGGGAAGCAAAGGAGAAATATAGTAGCGCAGATCAACGAAGGCAAAGTCGACAATTGTAAAGACTTTAAATGCGATTCGCGACTCATCTATAATTCAGAGCGCCCGCGGTCGGTGGTCTTCCATCGGGTCGCCATCAACGAGCAGGCTCGCGAAGCACGATAGATACGGTGTACACACTGCGCCCAGGAAATTTCGTATTTTCGTGGCTAATGACTGAGGAACGAGACGGTAATGTATTCTATGCGAAACATCTACTATGCGCTTCCTCATTAGCATTTGTAATGCGCATCTACCCCTAACTCGGGGCGCAAGCGTTGACGCGCCCGGCGCAAACCCATCAACGTACCATTTATAGCGCCCGTTTCGTGCCCGCGTACGCGGGAGAAAAGAGTTTACTACTCGTTGCTGGTGAATATGTTAATAGGATGCACCCGCGCAAGCAGCGCGCCCGTACCATCCGCGTTATAACGCAGCCGTTGCAAGATTACGGTCGCTTCGGCGTCAAGAGATATTTTTCTGCGTCTCCCAAAGGCCGCGATAATACGCGGAGGTAGACGCGCCATTAGGAAGTTTTTCACATGTCATGCGAGCGCAGTCGTTACATCCGCTTGTCGATGCTTTGTGATTCTTTTCTTTTTTTTTCTCTGTCCACGCCTGCAAAGCGATTCGCACTTATCGCTTTCGCATGGGAAGGCCCTTATCGACTTTGCCGAGTTGCGGATAATCGAGGGCGACGTATCGCGTGCGTGCGTCGGCCGCACGGCAATATGTGTGTTTACACTTATTGTGCATTGCTGAGGTATTTTTTGCACTATAATCGATACACTGGCAACGATATGATAAAAAATGCAGAATATTATTTGTATTAAAACGCGACTTATATCTGTCTATAAATCTTGTTTTTAGTTCGTAAGTGAAATAGGAATAAGGTTTGTTATATACACAAAATATTTTAACAGTTATTTGAAAGGACATACTAATTTATATTAATTTATATCAGTTACAATTCTTTCTTCTTGCCCATTTTTTCTTTCTACATATCAGAAATTTTAAGGAACAAAAATGTGCAGTTATAATTGTTCATTAACAAATTATCAAATTTAATAATCTCGTATAAAATAATTAATCCACATAGCGTTTATCCGGATATCTAAGGGTCCCTCTCACCGGATATTTCGCGAGAATATCATCCGAAACATTTCGCAACGGTGACGCCGTGAAATCCACCAAGAAATGCACAACAAACAAACGTGGCTTCTGATGGCGGCGATAACGCCGTAATTAACACTTCAGCCGGTGTGCCGTGCAATCTCACCGGATGTGTTTCGCGCAGGGAAGTACCGCAGCCGCTATAATATCCATGAAAAACGCTTGTTCAGAGCCGGAACGACCGCCGAGACCTGGGAACGTCCCGAAGCGCAGAGGTGGTGACAGCAAAGTCGACGGGCGCAATAACGGATAAGCGGAGCAATCGGACAGTTCGCGAGCGGCCTCTGCTCCTGATGGGCTGGACGATGGAGAGACACGGCTGTAGGGAGTCGGTATATTTATAATGACCCTATATGTATGCAAATAGCTGCATATCGTACGCGCTCCTATTTCGCTTGCACCGCTCGCACTCGCACGTGAGAGAAAGCTCGGTCCACGCATCATCTCTGCCTCTCCTCCTTCCATCTCCCCCCCCTCTCTCTCTCTCTCTCGTGTTTTCCGAATCCGCATCCACGTACGTAGGCGTGTGCATGTACATCGTGATCGCGTGTGCAATTACAAACACGCAGAGGCGACGACGAGCTGAGGGATGGAGATGCATCGATTGTGCGTAAACGCGAGTCAACGCAATTCCACGAGAGACCGCGGCACAATTTTGCAGTTAACCAGGTTTTTTTGGCCATTATACGCGGCCTCACGACATATTCCTGATAGACGCGACAGATCGCTTTCCGGACGAGAGAGCGTTCTAACTTGACAGCGAACACAGTATAACTTTCCATATAGGTCCGCCATAAAGGAGTATAGAACTCGTACGCCTCCATTTATGAACTTTCTGATGAAACACATATTTAATCTTCTCTCTCAGGAAAATTTCGCAGACATACACTGATTAACATACTGAATGTACGCTTGTGTTAATATCAATACGTGAGTAAGTTGATTGCAAACATTATTATATTACATTTACAAAGATGTTAATGCAATTTTCGTTTAAGAATCGCTATAGAAATATACATTAACCAATGGCATATTTAATTTACACAATATTTTCAAACCTATATATATACATTCAAGTAATATATAGAATTTACGCATAAAATCTTGATTAACATTTGATTTTATCAATTGCTGACGCATGCGGTAAAAAAACAGTAATATATTGCGATTTTATCTTCATTCCCGATTCGCTGCTAATGCGACTTTGAACTATATATATATTTAACGATTTTATTAAAACAGCTATTTATATATCTATATTTTATCAATTTTCGATATACTGATTATATCTTTGACTGTTTCTTTAAATCAACAAACACATATCGGATAAATATCAATAAGCATAGTTAATAAGTTCTGAATTTTAATTAAAAAAAAAAAAGCGTATGTTCTTACAAATTGATTACAGTTTTTTGAAATGATTAAACATAATTCTGTAAGCTTTTAAAGCTTAACCAAAATATTGCTATGTGTGTGCGTCTATATACAACGCGGAATAAAACACATTCGTCTTTTTTCTTACCTAAAACTCGCTTTGCGTAAATGTCGATAGGGCACATCGCGATGCACATAAATTATAACGATAAACATGTTATTTATAGACCGACATAAATTGACTATGCTAATTTCTGCTGATCAGCAGGAAACTGCGTTGGGGGCTACCACGATCGCTATAGTCGCATTCATTGAAAACAAAGTGCAACCTATGCCAACGCTACAAATCTCACTGTTTAGTCAATATGCAACGAGAAGTAAAAGTCGCTTTTGCAATTAATAATAATCCTTTGTGTACAGCTCTCATAATTTCTAGCCAATTATAATTGTGAACGATAAAAGTGTAAGTCATGAATGTGAAACAATTACAAAGGAGGGATATTTTATGCTATATGTATTAATTATTAATTAATTATTACGACATAATGAGTATACAAATTGTTTTATATAAATTATATATTTATTACTATAATTATTCTGTAAAATGAGTATGCGAATTATTATTCTACAAATTAAGCATTATTAATTACCGCATTTTACGTAATGAGATAAGACATGTTTAAAATAGAAGAAAAACTTTTGTACGATACTAATATTATTAATTTATTTAATATCTCGGTGATCGTGTATATATATATATATATATATATATATATATATATATATTAAGATCGCACCGTAATAAAATAAGTAACGAGTTTAAGGTACCATTAAAGCGTGCTCAAAGTTATGGCATTCTATCCTTCATAACCGCATGACATTAGTACAGCATGCAACAATATACCACGATAGGATCAGCAAGAAGTAGCAGCAACAGTCGCCAGTTTCCCGCTACTAGTTTCTGTCTCCGCGGTCTTGTTTTGCAGTACGAAAACCGTGAACTACCTTAAATAATTGCGAGCTTAAACCTGTTTTGCTAAAAACCCAAGCGAAGGAAGCGAGGCAATCAAAGAAGAAGACTGTCGAAAGAAGAATAAACAAATTGCCAGGATAAAAAGTATGGAATATATTTGAGTATATTCATTTCAGAGTCCAATGATTTCTCTCAAGTAATGTACGAACACTTCACGTATTAAGTATTAAGTAGACAAATATGAAAAACAATAAAATAATTGCTTAGTCATTTGATAGATATCAAACACGGTGAGGAAATTGAAAATTATTATGCTCAAATATTACGCGAATGGCTGAAAATAATTAATAGATTTTAATAATAAAGTAAGCAACAACTATATATATATATATATATATATATATATAACAGCCATTAATTACTAAATAATACAATGAATTATATGTAATGTTAACATCGTCATATTAATTTACCGTAACATTATAAAACTCAGATAATATGCTTGCAAAATCGCGAATAAGTCCATGAAATCGCAGATCGCACGATCAAAATTCACAGCGGAAAATACAAAATTGGGTGCGTAATATAGACATCTTATTTCTGGATACGTATAGAAGAGCATGACGAACGGTCGATCCCTCGGTAAAGTCCTTTGCATAGCCGGAGGGAAAGCGCCGAAATTCCAGGGAAGATTAAGACGTGCGGATTTGGGGGTAGGGCAAGCGGAAAAACAGGAGCTAAGGGCAGGGAACGGAGCCTTAGCTCGCGGCTACAGAAAACCGTAGTCAGCCTCGTCGCGGAGAAGACGCGAGAGAAATCTCTCCCACCGCTCTTGCTGCACGATCTCTCTCCGTCTTCGTATCCGCTCATCTCTTTCTGTCCTTCTCTCTCTCTCTCTCTCTCTCTCTCTCTCTCTCTCTCTCTCTCTCTCTCTCTCTCTCTCTCTCATCCGTGTAAAAGCAAGAAAGCTTAATTTCAATTTCGAGCCCCGAGGGTGTCGTTCCGAAACGAATATAATTATACGGAATAATTCTGACACGAGGATGGTGAGAGGGGGAGAGGTTGGTAGGCGGTTTGGCATCGAGTGCAGAGAGGTGGGAGGGTGTCGGTTGTGAACCGTTGAGAAGGAAGTCTCGTTCAAAAAGGGGTAGTAGCGGCACAGAAGAAAGCGAGCGGGTGTGAGAGGGTGCGTACAGTTCTAACTATCGCGTAGACCACGTTTATAAGCGTTCTCTTTATGTTACGCAAGGCGAACTCGCCGAAAGATAGCGAGTGCTTAATGGTTTGAAATTCCTGCCGGCGTGGATTGCCCCGTGAATGAAAATTAAGTCAAGTATACTTACAAGACTCGCCTCAACCGCGTTTCCCAATGAGCAGTTTCGAAGTGCGATTTCGATTCCTGTCTGTGACTTAACAAATGACAGTCTCGACACATTTTCTTTCGTTACTTCGGTAATGCTGAGAGATTATCGTTTTTTATTTTAATTAAATATTAAACTTGTAAATATGTTTTTTAAATTTAAAATTTATAACCATCTTGATTTTTGTCAATAAAAATTCATGATTTACTTTTTAAACTTTTAACCTTTTTATATTTTTATTTTTTAATTTTTTAACCTTTTTATACTTTTAATTAAATAATAAAAAGAAAAATATAAATTCGCGCAACTATAATTGATATGAGATCTAATTAAAATATATAAAAATGTTTAAGAGAGAGAGAGAGAGAGAGAGAGAGAGAGAGAGAGAGAGAGAAAACGATATAAATTTTTATTATTGTATTAAAATTATTTATAGGAACCGGATTAAAAAGTATATTATATACATATATGAGTTGTAGATAGTTGCATATGTTTGAAAATTATTAATACAATATAGAATAATAAAGCTAATTTAATAAGATGTTTTTTTTTTATTGTACTATTTATCCATCAGTCATCTGATGACGTCGTGACATTACGTGATTAATATAAATTATACGTTTTAATCTTTTACATCATTCTTTTAAATTAACTTTTAATACTCTTTTATTGTTTTATCAGTCGCTTTTCGTCGCGACTGATTTCACATTTTCCAACCTTGCGCTCTTCGCCTTCACGCCCTTATTCCATCCCTCTGTTCTCTCACCCTCCTTGAGTCCGATGAGACGAAAGCACCTCGTTTCATTATCCGGATATTAGCCATCGGGGACCCGAAATTGCTACAACTTAAACAATTTGTTTTAATGCAATCGTCGATTAACCGTTTACTGATTGCATTCTCATTGATTTGTCGACATTTTTATTTATCGAATCTATCTTTGCATAAAGCAAGTTTTAAATTTTTGTTAACATTTAATATTTGCCTTCTTGTCAGATGTAATAATTAACACCATGTCATATTCACTGCAAGACATTTTAATATTCGAATTAAAAGTACAGTATATTGCTTATAACTTATTTGTATATACACAGCGTACAGAATTCATGATAACAGATTCATTACCATTAACTGCGAGTTTGACTCGCATAATTAATAATTTGAAATTGTAGCCATTTCTATGCGTGCGGATTCGTAATCCATAACGTGCAGATGCTCTTGTGGTTTTACGATAACTCTTCTGCCTCATGAAATATTTCATCGTAAAATACTCGCCGGTAAATGATATTTCTGGAAACGTAAATAATGCATTCAACGCGCAATTGTGTTCGTATTTATTATACAAACATGAAAAATGCAATGACAGAAATTATCCACTAACGTATTAAATAAAACGATTTTATATTGTACCATTATGTTTTTTGATTAATGGAATATCAAATTGCATAATTTATATAAATTACATTAAAGTCTATATTTGGTTTACTGATTTTTTTTCCATACATTTATAAAAAAAAATAAGAATAATTATGATAGTAATAAATAATTTAATTAGGTTGAGTTTAAATAAATTTAGGTAGTTATTATATACAATATTATGTTATTATATATTAGTTATTATATATTATGTATATTTGTGTGTCTATAGCTAGATACATTTTATTATTGTTATTAATTTTAATTTTTTTAAGTATTTTTTAATATTATTCTATTAAGTTAGTTATATTATATTATAACTGCCTTTATTTTGTCAAGTATAAATATAAATCTATTAACAATTGATTGGATTAAATAACAAACTTATGAAAATTTTACTTACAAGAATTATAATTAAAGTATGCATAAAAAATAAAAATTGTCCTGACTAATATTCGACAATGAATATTCGATAATCTCAATTATATGTGAAAATTATTAAATGTCATATTAAATGTGATGTATCAAATGCAAGTAGGATCAACGCTCAGTCGTAATAGTGATCGAAATTGTTAGAACGAGGAAGAGCCCATGGCTGTTGATGGCATCAAATGGAACATTTCCGCACGTATATATATTCCTGCTTGATATTATCAAATTGCGCGAGTAAATCAAGAGCGAATTAAGATCCGCTAGAAGTGTACACAAGTAGACGGTAATTAACTCATCTGGAAATTATGAAAGTCAAGATGAAGGAAGTTTGCTAAAGCTAGAATAAAGTAAACTTTGAAGCGTTACTTATAAAAGGTAACGTAAATTTGCCGCCGCTTCAAAGGTAACTAGTTGCTATTTATTCTTTTTACAAGCTAAGTACTTTATAGAATTACTTTTGTAAAAATACGTATATTGAAATGTTTATTCAGTTACAGAACACGTATATCTTTATCTTACTTAATGATTTCGAGTCGAACAAATAAATTATATTAAAATTCTGTTACGCCCCATCTTCGTCTATACGGCAATCATGCTGTATGATATTCGCGGAATTCGTCGTCTTCAATAATACGACGCGACGCGGAGAACGGGATGACTTATAAATCCTGCAAGCGCGACAAGACTGTTTTCTCGAGAGGAGCAGAGACTGAACGAAAAAGTTGAAAGATACCGCGTGGAATCCTAAACGATTCGTTTGCCATCCGACTCACCTCCTCTCGTTCCTCGTCCGTTCTGGAATTCGCGCTAAGCGACGCGTGCCACGCTGCAATCTCTCTCTCTTTCTCTCTCTATCTCTCCTAGTACCTTCTTCTCAGTAGTCCACAGTGGAATCCTTTTTCTCCGTAGATATCTCCGCGAGCTCCAAGAAGCACGATGATTCCGTTCGTCCCGAAACGGTTTTCGTAATCTCCTCTGGAATCTCTTTTCCGAACGTACCCCACTCGGAAACTCCGAAAACTAAGATGGATCTTGAATTTCATACCGAAATCTTTTTTTCTTACACTCCTGAAGACACTATCACAAAGCGCAATAATTTTTATTTTATCCAAAGTTTTCAAATTGTGTTTTAAAATAATACACAGTCGCAAAATAATGATTCTGTTTTTTGTTTTGAATGTTTTGTGTTTCAACATGATTTCTTCTGATTCAATGATAATCTTATTTATTATTTCAAAGAACAACATATAATTATAATTTATTTATTATTATATTTTAATTTTATGTGCTATATATGTATATAATCAAATAGAGACAATTTTACTGTAATATGAATAACTAACACATAACAAAAACTATTTTAAAATTATACATATCTATTAATATGATATTTTTGATATTTATTATGATGGTTACAATATTAAACTTTTAAAATTAATTATAAAATGTAAAAAATATTGCAATAGAATTTTAAAGTATATAATAGTATATCACATATTACATATACATGATATCTTTCTACAATCACGAAAAAACTGAATCTTTATTCCCATAGGTTTCTTAGTTGTCAGAGCACAAAGCAAGTTGGCGATAAATGTAAGAGTCAATAATGATGAAAAAAGCTTTAGCATTTCGATTTGTGTGCTGCGCAGAACGCCATCCTTAATTAATTTTCGTATCCAGCCGCTAATGCCTCACGAATCAAGAACGGGGAAGGTTTTACGCTCGGGACTCGTGAAGCTTTTTAAAGTTCGAATCGGTCTCGGTTGCGAGGGAAGGCATGGTGGAACGAGATGGCTGGTACAGAAACAAAGAAGAGCAAGGGACAAGAGAGATGGCGAGAAGGAGCCGGGGAAAGAGAAGCAGGGAGAAGTGGCAAACGAGAGAGGAAGATGGAAAAGGTTGTGAGCGAGCGGGAGAGAAAAGGGAGACGTCGTCGCGCGGTGATTTAAGGTCCGGTGCCGCGCTTAGTTCTCTAAACATTTTAGCCGACCTTATTTCGCCTGCATTATTTCAACGTTAAGACAAGGCGGAATTCCACGTCGCACAAAGGCCGGGGGGAGGGAGGGCCCACGAAAGGCAGGTCGGGGCTTGCGAAGAAAGCTACCGGCTCGGTTAAGTGGGCTGATACATAAATATACAATTAATCAAGTCGACTCGTCGTATATATATCGCATCCGTCCCCGTATCCAGCCTCGTTGTCGTCGCATCTCTCTTCGCATCCATACCATCCCCTATCGTCCCTCTTTTCACGGCGCGCGAACACCTTCCTCCACTTTTCCACCGATACGATACATGCAGCACCCGCTTGCGTTACGATAGAGATGAGTAAATAAAGCTATTTGGTTAAACGACGTCCCACCATTTACATCATGCGAGACCTGCAACGAACGAAGTACTCGTCGTGGGACAAATGACTCGTGAAACGAAGCGCAATGATCGTGCTTTCTTCGTGTTCGCTGCACGCGAACGCAATCGTTAATATTATGTTGCGAATTCGTATTATAGAGATTTGCGTCGGATCAACAAAGTTCTCATTCTATTAAAAAAGTACCAAAATAAGGAAAACTTCAATTTACGTCTAAAGATATGTCATATCTATACATATTTAACATTATAATAATAGATTTGACATCTTGGGACAGTATCATAATAAAAAAGATTGACAGAACAAATTTATTTAAATATTTCCAAGAACTCTATCTCTCGTGTTGAATTCACAAAAATGTTTATATAAACGTGTATGCGAAAAAACCTCTTTTGCGAGCAGAAATTTTTAGTAGAAAAGACCAACCCGCAACACCGTATATCGTATGCAGCTGCTTATTTTTAGGACACGTTTTAAAAGTGTGATAAACTTCAGAGCTAGAACCTTTTGAGGTCAAAGTAAAGGAAAAATGAATTTCGTTATTACCGTCAGGGATGATATACTCAGAATGATTTTGCTTGATCTTTGCTTGATGTATATCTTTGAAGCCCTTACTATATCAACTCGTTAAAAAATTACTATAATAGCGCAAATTTGAACATGTTTATTCAACGCATTATATTTTATATTAAAATACTGAAATAATGAAATAAGTAAACAAGTGACCTTTCAAGACGAGGGATTCAAAGATAAAATTCTAGTATAATCAAATCAAATTTTGAATTATTTTCATTGTTTATAATTTGTTTTTCAGGGAAGTGTTTAGACAATAAAAACAATCTACTGCATCCAGATTCAGTGCGCAATTCTTCCTGCGTGTCGAGGCTTTTGTTAGCGAAAGTTTTAAAAATGGAAAGATTTAAACCTCTTCTCACATATATAGGTATGTATATATCACGCATGTACTTATTTTCGTATGTACAAATTTATTTTAATGCTATAGTAGAAAGAATAAACCATCGTTTATTTGAATTAATGTTTTAATTTTCTTAAAGTTAAAGCGATATAAAAACAAAGATTTGTATAATTACGTTAATACATTTACAGAAAAATATAATCAATTTGAGAAAGACATTTTCTTATATAAACTGTTTATATAAGTAATAAACCCAAATTTGCAACAAATAAGATAATTATATGGATACCTTAGATTTTCTTGTGTGTTTTAGTTGATTTCAATATATTGCCAGTTATCGAAGGATTAATTGTTTGTTATAGTTATATAGTATGTTTCGATTAATGGATATTTGCCGTCAACGGTGATATTTGTAAAGCAAACATGGTTTGTCGTTTTGACTGTAAGTCATATATCGTGGTTTCTATATCAGAAATACTATAGTGGACGCAGATAATTTTATTTGTGACAAGAAGCGTGTTTATATCAATACCAATTATACGAAAGAAATAAAAAATCAATATTTATACATTTATATAATTAATATAGATAATATACTATATAATAAAAATTTAATAAATATAAATTAATTATTATGAAATAAAGAAGAAAATAATAAAGAAAATTTTAGTAAATATATTTTTTTATATAGAAATATAATTTAGCAATACGTGCGTGCTTTAATTAATGTAGCAATTGTCACACTAATAAATTAATAAAATTATACGCATGCATCTATGTATCAATATTACGATATGTAAATATCATATTAAAATATATTGTGCTTAATGTCCGTATTATTGAGCAAAAGGAAACACGGCACTGATATATTGCGATGATCATTTACGCGAAGTTACGTACCAAGAAGCAAACGGAGAATTTGGCAAATGCCACTGCTTTCTTGTGCTTCCGTTAAGAAACCCTGGCAGACTCTATACTATGACATATATATAGCTTCTGAAACATCTTCTACGGATATCCCACGTTGAATTTGCCGAAGTCCAAGAAATTTATCATCCATAAACCTTTTCATATATAGGTATTTGTAAGAACATTGGACGCATACAATAATGCAATAAAATGCACTGTCACTCGCAAATACGTGCAAATGATATGTGCCGATGGCAAAAGTAAACGCTTTTCAAAAGCCCCATGCTTTACGAGGATTATTTATTTTTAGGAAATTATACATGCAATATTTTATGGAAGATGTAGCTGTCAGCGGGAAATCCAATGAATGTTTTAAGCTTCACCTCCATTTGTAAAACATTTCCGATGAGTGCCGATGTAATTTGCATGTTATTAAAGGACGGTTTTACTAGTCGCGCGCAAAATTCGAAAAATGCATGTTTACGTGACACTGAATAACGCGTTTTCGCATTGCATAGGCAAACGGATATGCATATACGTAGAGAACAGCTTGAAGAAAAATGCTGTTAAAGAAGTTTTATGTAACTCTGTAAGAAATTCTATTTGGAAGATTAATGTTCCACAAATCTTGATGGATACAACTCTTTTCTGGATAAGACCATCTCTTAGGAATTATGAAAAAGTGAAAATGTGTGTGTGTGTGTGTGTGTGTGTGCATGTGTGTGTTTGGGGAGGAGGGAGGTATGTGTATACAGAAAAATTATTTTAAATACAATATATACGAGAAATTCTCGATGAGTACTTTGTAATATCAAAATATATTTTTTAAATATGCAGTTTTACTATTAAATTATCAATATGTAACCATATATACTAGAGATAAATTTTGTTGTTATTAATAATAACATAAGTAATTAACATATTACTACATTATACTATTATGAGATAATTATTTATTAATTGTTTCTAAATAAATGTGTACGGAACTAAAAATAAGAATCGCTATTATTTTAAAATAATAAATGTAACCGTATATTTTTAAAATATAATCATCAATCTGAAGATTTTTCATCAGCCTTTGCTATCGTTGATAAATTTGAGTTATCAGAATGGTGTCATCGTGATATCGTATACACACGTTTCCCCTAGATCTACAGATATCCGCACTTGTGTTCAACGCAGATCAGAGACATAGATATCTATTATAGTTTTCGATGGAAAATTAAATAATTACAAAATTCATCGTGGAACGACGGCTATTTTCAAATATTAAAATCACAGCTTACCAACATAAATGATATATACGAGGCAAACATGCATCAAATATTCATTACCGTTCCGCTTCAACGTTAAGAGTATCAACAACGAGATAACCGGCGAAAATAAGTATACAAACCGGCTATACGACGCCTGGCGCGATCAAGATTACCGCAGAATCCTCGACGTAGCACGAAGAACAATAATTCACCTCGAAAGTGGCTGCCTAAAAAAATAATCTCCACCAGCTTGTTCTTACTCACGCTCGTAAATCAGCGTGCACGATTGTGCTCTGCATAGCGGGTCACGGAAGTCGGGCACTACGAATCAAGGAAAAAGGAAATAAAGCCGTCCGGTTCTCCTAATAATTCCGTAAGAGTCGTATTTTCACGCGCGCGTGAAAAAGCGCGACACCGTTTCGTCGTTCATTCGCGCGAGAACGCATCTGTGCGGGCCTCTCGTCGTTCCTCGGGCGTTTCGCGAGAAATAAGAGCCGTTATACGCGTCGAGCGAGCCGCGTCGGGCGTTGCAAATGAATCGTTAAAGCCGAATGGCAGGAAAGCGCGTCAGACGCGAGGAAATCGATGCCAAAGTAAATGATTTCTCGCGCGCCCGTAAACGTCCGCGCCTTTCGTACGCGAAGATAAGCAACATAAATCTTCGGGTTGCGCGCGTGTACAGGCGCGTGCACATATACAACGCGCGAAGGATAGTGCACGCATGTGTATAAAGCGCCTTCGGACGCGTCCTCGCCCGCCCGCTGCTCGTCGAGTATGATGGCCGTACATACAGCTTTTGCACCTTTAATATTGCACGCGTCAGTGTTGAAGTATTTACGGCCACGGCGCATAAAAGCGCCGGGGTTCGGTCCTTGAACTCCCTTTTGCAGCAGCTCTTCCGTCGAGAGATTCAACCGTTGATGCTCGCTACACACCCCACATTCGGCATACGATACTCTTATTACACCAGTATCGCTGTGGCATTGCCGTAATTATGCGGAAAAATTTCCTACTTAAAGAAAAATCTACACAGATATCCGAAAATGTTTCTTTCTAATATATCTTGTAAAATATATTTGTATCAAATTTTATTTTAACAATATCAAATTTTTTAACAATATATTTAAAAAAATTTTGAAAGAATATTAAATGCGTAAAATTGAATAAGTATAGGAAACTGATTACATTTGTGGTGTTTGCAAAATTGCGGTGATTGCGAGACAAATCGTGTCATATTTTTTGATAAACGTTGTATGTTATTTTTAACACACATAATACTTTAATATAATAAAAAGTAATATGAACTAAACCATTTATTATTATATAATATATTATTGGAGAGAAAATTATAATCAAATTATGATCTGCCACAGACTGCAGTAATAATAAATATCAATTTTCTTCTTGGATATTATACCTTCGTATATATTGTGCAGCAGAATTTCGTCGAGTTCAAAAATATATACATATGCTCAAACGCAGTTTTGGGTAGCTGCAAACGCAGCGAGGTAGAACCGACATAAATATTAATTGTACGAGATTACATGTAAATACGTGCGACAGCAAGCGGCGGTGGGTGAAAGGAGGGTACTGCGGTAGCACGTGCATCCCAAATGGACCATTATTCCATCAGCGACACAAACTGTTAGCTAACTCGGTCAAGCGAAGTGACCGTGGACTCTCCTTTCGGAGACAAGTTGTGGATGGCTGGGCAGCGCTAAGCGGGGTCAGATTGGCGGCCGGAGGGCAAGCGGTTTAATTTTTTCGGGCGGTTGCCAGAAATAATCTTTCCGCTCGACTCGGCAGAGTCGATTGTTTGATCTCGACAAACCTCGCCCATCTACCAACAATCTGGCTATTGTTCCTCCCGCGAATTACTTCAAACTTCAAGAATTAGGCTGTTGTCCAACCGCTCTACGTGATCGGCATACGAAATTTATGGATTTCCTCTTTACACATACAATTAAATACATCATGCGTATTGTGATTGTATGTCGAATAGAAGGCTTAAAATTAGTAATGTGCAAAAATGTAGCGTTTATATAATTGTAAAATAATTAATGTTATTGTCACATTTTTAGTATTGTCGCGTTAATATTATAGTTGTAACAAAAACAAATATTTGCAATTTAGATGCCATTATAGCTTTTGACTTTCACAGAATTTCTCATTTCTGCTCGTGTTCTCATTCTGTTTTAATATATATGCATATAGATATTAGCACACATACGATGTAAACTTAAATGCACTATTCTCCCCATTTACCGTGTGACAAAACGCCGAATTGACGGTAATTGCTACTTAAACTTTGCGTTGGGCGCCGCGTAATCGGGGCATTCAACAATTTACATCTATTCCGTGAGCACACACGTAACGCATCGCGGCCGTTAAAATCGCGAACTGCAGCGCGATAGCTTGCAAAGACCTTTCTCGCATCGAGTAGCATAGAAGCCGCTGGAAAACGAAGAGGAATAAGACGGTACCGGGAACGAGTGAGAAGTAAGACGAAGGTGACGGTGAAGTACGGTGGAGGGTGGTACGACCGTTAATATGGAAGACAGGATGAAGGAGACGCGGCAGGATGTGCTCGAGGCGCATTTCACACAAAGTTCCTCGGAGTAGGTAGGTACAAGTTTTAGCCCGAACAACCCGCTCCTCTGCTACGCTCCTTAATAGATACCTACTTCGCGGGACACACCTACCGTCAGCCAGTACCTCACCCCTTCCGTATTACTTGCTCACCATCCCTAATGCCCTCCGCTAAGGTCCTTCAGGATTAAGCCACCCTTGGGATTTCCGGGTGTAGAAGCCATCGAGGTCACTGAAGAACGGACGAAGGCTAAGCATGCCTCGCCATTCAGTCTTACGGCTAATGACGCTCTTGTACTAGCCGGTGCTAGTACAAGGTATGTGCATCGAAGGGCGCTCTCACAAGCTTTGACAGATGTTCTTTCTTATAACTAGTTTCGTTGTGCGATATTCTTTATAAAGATCATCATTTAAAAATAAAAGTTTTGCTCGATGCGGACGAAGTAGCAAAAAATATAAGACAGAAATCTCATGTACTAATTATTATACATAATTTTTTAAATATTTACAGATTTTTAGTAATTTACAGAAAAAAATAATAAGAATAGATCAAAATACTAAACAATATTATTATTAGCTAGTATTAGATAATAAGTATTAAAATAAAATATCGTGTAGAAAATGATTTACTATGTGTCTTTCAAATTTTACTTTTGTGTTGGTGAGCACATTTGATTGTGAGTTACACTTCAGAGATTTTTGATAGAAAATGACGCCTTAATAATGACGTCTTAATAACATTTCAAGATGTTTAAGAAATATATCTGGAAATAATATAATATAAGGAGGATACTTCTATATAAAAACACATTGTCTTTTCAAATCGTCCCTAAAAATTTATAAAACATTGGTATATATATTAATGCAGTTTCTCTGCTATAAGAATACATAAGATTCCCTTACGACTTATTTTTCTTAATAATACGTTTTAGCTTTCAGAATAATTTTCTATAGTGAGTTTTAATGATTGTGCATTGTCCGTAAAAGCAGGGGAAGAAGATAAAATCACGCTGCGCGTCTAAGACCAAAGGGTTTTTTAATAAGCGACTGACACCCTTCCGGTGCGATCCGCTTACCAACCCTTTCTTCGTTGGATAGAGACAAATATTCAGCCAAGGGAAAAAATAACGCGGCGGCAGTAGGGTCGCACCGTGGAGTCTCATCCATCCTTTGGACCGTGATAAATGCATCTGGTTAATAAAAAAAAGTGAAATTTCATGTAAAAGCAAAAACCCTATAAAAAAGCAAAGATTAATTCGCAGTTCTTATTTGACTAATATTATTAATTTTTAATTAATTTATTTGTAATTATAAAAAACATTTTTTTATATATTTAATTGTTACATTGTATACATAATTGAATACATCGCTATTGTACATTTTCAAATTGCTTATAACATTAAAAACAAAAGCTGTTTATCGTATCTTGTTAATATACAAAAAAATAATTTTTGTATATTAGAGAGAATTGAAATGCATTCTGAAAAATCTAAAATACAATATGAAATATTATTATTCCATAAAAAATGTTATGAGAAAAAAGAAGGGATGCCAGAAGAACTAACCCTACCAAGTTTGCAGAATAAAGATTATGCAGGAAATTATTCAGAATAATTAAAATGCAGATGTGCGTCGCACAAATCTTCCAGATTTTTCAATGCGTTAAGGAGGGTAGTCTAGTCCTCTTTCTTCATTCCTCTTTTCGTATAAGAAGCAGTAAAGTTGTATGTATGTGTGTGTGTGTTTGAAGTCGATTCTGTCCAAAGAATATGTATATGTACGAAGGAGCAAACGAATGAATGAACGAGGGATGAAATATACTCTGAATAAGAAATGAGAGGAATATTTAAACGTCCTACTACTACGATATCTCCGTTTTCCTGATTCGTATTAAATATACATACTAAATATAAATCATGAAAAAATTCACATCTTATTTTATAGAAAATTTTTAACAATTCAATAATGACAAATATATTAACTCTCTCTATATATAAATTATATTTATAATTAAAACAAATATTATTTAATACAAATTTTATAAATCATTTGCCAATGTACTTTTAATTTTACAAGTGCAATAAACGTTTTTTTAAAAACTTATCTTTTAGGTAAAAAATGGTCGTTTGATTCAACCTCAACTTTATACCTATATATTTTGATCGCTCTGGATTTAGAGATTTTTAAAACGAGCACAAAAGTCTATAAGCGATACCACAGATACGAAAAAATAGCTCCGGCCCGAAATATAATCGTGCCGAGTTCCGATCTCCAACGAATTGATAGTTAATTACCGGGAAACGGGGGTGGCTCGGATAACGGATGGGACAAGCCGTCGCTGTAATTCACGAGGAACGGATTTTCGTGTTCCTTTATACGGGACGTAACGCGAGGCGAGCGACATCGAGGGCCGCACCCTTCCTGAATCCTTAACCCGCCGGAACTGAATATTTAACCTGTCCCGGCGAACATAGAAAGAGAAAGGGAATAAGGCTGAACAGAAGAGAGATATCCCATCAAAGCGAATAGATCTGTGTTCGCTTTAACGGATCTGTCGATTCCTATCCTACAGAAACGTCATTGTCGCCTCTTCACACGTCCCTTAATAAATATTTGGTTAGTTGTACCAGGGAGAAAACATCACAGGGAAATAAACATATAATGTAATACAAAGTCAAAGGGTCCATGTCATAAATAAAGATTTTGTAAGTTTCCAAGAGACTACATTTGCAGCGAATATTTTGAAGAGTATTAGAATTGTATAAAAAAATTTTATATATTTGCAAAAACATTGGACAATAAGTTTCACACACAAAATAATATTGAGTTTATAATAAATGCTTGTAATATAACCAATTTAAAAGTGATGTAACAACATCCTGTCATTATACATATACTTTTTAATACTTATACTTTGTTTAAATAAAGATAAAATATTTAAAAAAAATATATATATATATATATATATATATATATATTATATATTGGCATACAAGATCAACATTGACTATGTTGGTGAAAATAATGTTTAAGATCTGAAGAAAATTTCGCGGAATGCACGAGGCGAAATGTCAGTTCGCTTCATCTTGATCCCTCTCTCATTTCTCTGCTCTTCTTCCGCCAGCTGACATCTCGCCGTTTCTCATCATCCATCAGCAGAGCCCACTCAAGTTGCAACAACTGTAATTAATTTTCTTTTAATTCTCAAGATTAATGGATCGACGTAGTCCACTTCGTTGGCATCGAGCGGAACCCGCGCTTTATGGTGTTTACGGATCTATTTAGAAATTTCCTGACCGTTAGGCACACGGCCAAATAAGCATGGTCATCAATAAACCGAATGGCGTAGCGCGTGCTGGAACTTGGAAAAATCAATAGACAACGAGAAGGAACATTACAGGTCAATAAAGTGCAATCAGTTGTAAATATCTCTCGTCACTTTTTTTCCTATTCCTCAGTCAAGAGAAAACGTTTTTGTATTTTTTTTTATAAAAAAAGGAACAAATATCACAAACAGGATGTTCTAACAGGAATCTCTCGATATTTTTATTAAATTGCATATAGAATGTATTGAATTTCATTCGAAATATTCCACAAAAGCAAAATAAAAGAATGCATACGCATGAGAACGTCCAGATGTTCAGATATTATAAAAATAACGATACACTATTGATGTTAAATAATAATGCAAAATAATATCACTAGCAGCTGTCGCATTTAATTTTATTCTGAAAACTTTCATGAAATTTGCCGTTATATATTAAAAACTTCTTTATGTTCAATTCTAAAGTGCATTTCCATCGAAATAATTCTTCCTTTATGTGCGCGCATTGTATACGAAAATTCTATAGATACGTATAATATTAAAGTAATGTGTCGCTAAATATGCAAGTATTAAGTTTTAAAGGTATTAATGTGGAAATTAGTTGTTACCTTTATGCACCTAACAATTTTGATATATCAGAGTAACGCTGCAGTTACTGCTGCGACAACGAACACCATTGCGACGATATAATTAAGGCATTGTATTAATTTGACGTTATCAGTAGCGCACGAATTCCATGAATCGCTGAGGGATATAACATGTACTCATGCGAGAACACAATTTGTAATTACACCTCCAATCTTAGACGTAACTGTAGGGTAAGCATTGAATTTGCAGAGTCTCTTGTAATTGCAGCAACGATAACTTTCCAGTAGTGAAAGCAGTCGCTGAATAATCGACTTCTATTCGTAATTTTCCATGTGGAGAAAACTTGACTTTTACAATAATAGCGCAAATACGCAGCTGGCAATTATTTATGGTAAATATGGTAATATTTACATTTCCCTGTCTTCATTCTGCATATTTTTCTAACAACGTAGTTTTATGATTCTATGTTTAACTTTCAGGTACTTTAAAAAACAAGAATATATTTTACTTTCTACTATTAAAAAAGAAATACAGAATAGTAGATAAAGTCGACGGAAAGAAAAGCATTATGCTTAAACTATATAAGAAAGAATTATAGCGGACCGATACTGTAATGTCAACGCAACAGTTGTCTCTTTAGTTGTTTACTTATTTATATAATTATATAAGAGTGTTTTCTCAATATTTTCTAAAACACTAAGGTCATTATTGCGCAATATCCAATGTGCCAATAATACTTTCATAATGAAAAGCTTTTACAATGCCGCGAGACGCTCCAAACGTTAGAAAGAGAATCTTATTGTCGCAATCTTATTCCATTTCTTTTTACGCGCAAACGATCGGGAAGAACGAATTTTCATGCAAAAGCTCACACACGGATGATAATTCGAGATGGATGGCCGCGAGCTCGCGCGAGAAGAGAGAGAGAGAGAGAGAGAGAGAGAGAGAGAGAGAGAGAGAGAGAGAAAAGAGCGAACAAGAAATATACTTTTTCCTCCATACTCTGAGAGGTAAAGGGATGGGTCCTTTATATTCCTCTGGTGAGGCACCGAGGTCTGTCCAAATGAAGTGTTGAAGAGCTCTGCCAACATGAATGCGAGCGAATAAAAGTAACACGCGCTTTGAATTGTACGACTACAAAGAGCCGCCACCGGGCTAATTTGTCTGAATGAACGAGCGATGGACTATGGTGGTACCACGGGAGTTGGACCAGAAACGGGGGATCGGACCTAATTCTGGATAAACACCCTTTCATTATTTCCGGGCTTCGCCGGAGTCCTCCCGTTTCGACGATTCCGCCGTGCCTCTGGCCTTTGTTCTTTGCGCGTTGTCTTACTAAGCTACGAGCGCTAGTCTTGCAACAGAAACCTTGTCTGTCATCAGAAACTCGTCAGGAAGTGATCTTCCCACGCGATGAAATCGCGGTGCCATTAAAAGCGTACTTTCTTTTTACTGCCGTTAATTGATCTAATATATTTACCGTAGAATACTAATATACCCGTCAGTCTGAATCGCATTTTTCACGTTATTACTTTTAGAAAACAACTGTTTGCAAAAATACAAGCTTGTCTTTTATTACTGGTCCAGCTATATTTAATATTTTGACTATTTGCATGTATAATTATAATGATTTCTCATAACACAATCTTAACGCAAATTATGTAAATTTTTAATTAATAAGAGATTATAAGAATTTGCCTTCGTACGCATTTAGTTATCTATTATTTACCTAGTATTAAGTAATATAAAAAGTAATTTAAAGAAACGTACAAAAATTGTTATAAATTTATCACAAGTAAGTACCTTTGTATTTGTACAATTTTTTTCCAAAAATGACATTCGAAAATTTCTTCTTATTCCGTCGAAAAATCCGACATTATTGACACAGACTTAATTCCCATCACGTTCCGAATACGAAAACATTCTCGGGTTAAGGACAGCAATAATTCCTATTCATCGGACTGAAGGATAAATTATACGACGATCTCTACGACATAAAGTTTCGGGTATATTCCGAGTTTCAGAATTACGTTTAAACAGATATAGGGATATAGTGCTCGTATATTTGTAATATATACTGACTGATTTAATTAACATGGATCGCAGCAGACTGGTCGCATGCATTTAATGATGAGAGCGGCTGCTGATGGTTTAGCCACATTCCCTGTTACTCTGTTCGTAATAAACAAAAATTTCTATCTCAACACAATATTATAGAATAACATATAAATACTAACAACTAAATATCTCTCTATAGAAAACTTACTGATATCAATTTATATTTTAATAGCACCTAATTTCATTTGCATTTTATTAATAACTCAACAAGAATAACTCATTAGATTCTAACCAGTTATCGTGATAAATCGCAAAAGCGAAAAGATGGCGAGAAAACAAATGGTTGTAAAGTGACAACGAGTGGTACGGAGGCTCGGAGAAGAAATTCAGGCAAGACGGCGAAAAATTAAAGTAGCGTCCTGAGGAGAAACGGAAGGATGAGGGCGGAAGAAAATGGTCGGGCGACCGTAAAGGCACGTCGAAACAAGCGGGCGTAAAAAACGGGATGCAATTGGCGTGGGCTTAGAGTAAGTCCTCCCGCAGGCCAAATTCTTTCTCTCTCTCTTTCTTCCTTCCTTCCTCTATCTTTCTCTATTCCACTCTATATCTCTCTCTCCTTCCCTCTTTCTATCTCTCTCTGTTGCTCGTGGTACAGCGCGGAGGGTGGCTGCGCCCCTCTTTCCGTGCTACCCTCCGTAATCGATCAATTGAAAATCGTTCGAACGACAATCGATTTCGAATCAATTGGAGCCACAGTGTAAAACTAACAGGATACGTATTTCTCCGGTCGCCACCCCGGCCCACAGTCGACTTCCACTCCTCCAATTCCTCCATTTCTACGTCGGCCCGCCTGCCACCCGCGTCCCCTCATCCTCAACCCCTTCACGTCCCGGCCACAAAATGAGACTACCCTCTGCCTCCCTTGCCTCCTCTGTCGCCCCTCGTACTCTCTATCCGCAAACCTCCTCGCGTGACTCTCCGTCCCTCTTTATCTTTCCTTTCATGCCGTCAGTCGTTCGCAGAGCGCAGCAGTCGCCGGCTCTTTGTTTTTCATCAGGCGAACACAATTTTGAGTTACAGTTCATTCGATTCTCTTTTATTTAATTTTCATTAACGATCCCCAACGCGCATTGGCCATCGCCTTTTATCTTTTTCGTCGATGGACCGACCATAAAGTCCCATCTTTGCCGTCCTCCAAATCGCTCTTTTCGTTCAGTGCCTTCGGCATCGCCCGTGTCTGACTATGAGTGTCCGTTACCACTATGTCCGCGCGCATTTCTGCCGTACAGACACGCGCTGTTTCATCGCTGGGGCGGTAATTTATGCTGAATTAATTCAAACGACATGTTCGACGACGATGAAGAATTACAACAGTAAAATTTATTTTTGCATTTGCTTGTTTTTCTCTCTCTCTCTCTCTCTCTCTTTCTCTCTCCATTAAAGATTATGAAATAGATAAAGATAAAGAGACTATGGAATTATGCTTGTTGTATCATAAAGTATCTAATAATTTACATCAAACAATCATGTAGTTTTCAACATTGCGAGGTAAGTGCATGGTTACGCAATATCAATGAAAGATTTAACAAAAATTTATTATCATACTATTGTTATCAAGAAGAGTAACGATATAGAACGTAAAGGAAAGAACTGTATAATTTTCATACAAACACCAACTATAAATTATATGATTTCCGCGAACATACAAAGATAATGATAAAAAATATCCTTTTTTTTATAAGTTCTTTTGAAAAAAAAAGAAAGCAAAAGAGGTAGATAGTAGATGAAAAAAGAGATAACGTAGGTACATGACAGGACGGAAAAGGGGTACGAAGTCGGTAAAAGAGCGGTAGGAAGGGGCAGTTAATGAAAAGCGTCTGACGAATAGACCAACTAATTGTATCCGAGAGGAATTAATAAAAACGCCTGACGGGCCGGCTGGTGTGTCGGCGAGGGGTGATTCTCCATCATTTATTTCATTTTCCTCAAAGTGCCGTCGCTTTTTTTCCATCTTAGAGCACTCATATCCGCCTATCCTCCCATTTCATAACATACTATCTTCGCACAATAATCTTTCACATCTGGGACTGGATATTTCATTCCGTTCTCCTGATATAACGTAATATAATATCTAAGTAAATCAATACCGATATGACTATCTTTTAATTGCTTAAGAGGCAGTGATGTTGGTATCAATATTAACAGAACTGCCTGTTAATTTAATTATATTTAATGATAATCGTTAGACAAAATTGTACAAATCAAATATAATAAATTTTTAATGCGAACTGTCTTACGCATGTAATATATTTTATTCAAAATACTAACAGTAAGCTAATTATGATGCATTATAATGATTTTTATTTTAATATAATCCATTCAAATGTTTACAAAGTTTCAATGTACATACGATTGTCTTGAATACATACAATACGCTTACAATAGCATTTTATTTCTTATTACTGTGATTACACGAATGTGTGTTAAATCTCAACATCCACGGTCATTGGAATTTGATAGATAAATGGCCATTTATTGGCACGGGAAATCTTTGCAATTTGTCCATCATTGAGTGCGGTCTCCGGTTTCGTAGAATGGCAAAGCTTTTTGCACACTTGAACTCGGTCACACTAAATTTCTGGCCGGGTAGACTCCAAGTTGCGGCGAGCGGGAGACCAAAAATAATGGCCGCCACGGCTAAAACCAAAAATAATCGGGCGCCGCCTGCTGTTCCCTCACTAAATCACCGTTCTCGGTACTACGGTGACCAGTTTCCGTCTCTCCGCCTGCACCACGCACTCGCACCCACCTTTGCCCTACGCGTCACTTGCCTTCCGCCCCTACCGCCATACCGTCTCATTATTTACCTTAATTGGCGACAATTAACAAATAATTAATTGCAAAACGCGGATAAAGTATACCTCGAAGTAACTGTTCAAAAACCCGTCTGAAAATCCTGTTCGGTTTCCCGGGTTAAAATTTTGGAGTTTGGGTAGTAGGCCGCGGATGAACGATGTGCGCGCGAAGGTACTAAAATGTTATTACTAGGAATATATATGGCCATCGCGGGGAATAATATACGTACATGCGTGTCGAGTGCATTGCAGTGTGGCAAAGAATATGTGTAATTCAAAGTAAAAAAAGAAAAAAACAGGAGCAGCGCAAAAATATAGATCGTAAATCCGTTTTGCAAACGGGGCTTTACCGGTTTGACTATAAATGTATTTTAGGATTACGAGAGTGATGGAATTAAATATATCGTTCATCTATACATATATGCATAAGTCACAATCCATAAATAAAGTATTTAACTATTGCTTGCTATATGACGTTCATGTAAAAGTAATAAATTGCATAGATCTATAGTTGTTGAATATTTAACGAAAAAACATTGTAAAAAAATCTATTCCACGTTTTTTACTTCAATTTATATCAGAGGGGTTTTAGTTTATATACAATTGACGAAAGATTTACTTTTATGAGCGCGACGTTACTGTTGTTATTTCTTAAAAAAAAACAAGCACATTTGCAGATTAAGATAAACTAAAACTTTGCATTTATTTTTTGTTTGAATTCTGGAAACAAGTTTTTACCAATAAATATATTTTGTTTCATTGACGGATATTTATTTCATCTATGTTCCAAAAAGAACCGTCTACATTTTCAACACATGCTCAAGCTCAATTTACAATGGAATATATATATTTCGCAGTATTAACTATCAGCTTCCCATCTTTCGAGCAACGGTGATTTTCAGCAGTAAATATTTTCTACAAAATTACGGACAATCGTAAAACTTGATATCCATCCGTAATATCTGTTCGGTATAATCGTACCTTGAAAAAGTCACATTTATCAGACATGTAGATTACACCGTGCAGCATTATGTATATATTGATGTTATAACTGATGTGCGCCGCGACGCTAAATAAAAACGTACGATAATAACAACATGCCGCGTGACGACGTGGAACGAGCCAGAAACGTCCGCAACGCTTTGGCAAATGCATCTGTCAGCGAGGAAAAGCGGCGCGGGAATGGCTTCCTCCTCCACCGCTGGCTTCAACACCCCCATCTACCCTCGAAAACCGTCCAGTCTGCGCCTCACCCATCCATTCGGTCCCCTTTCCGCTTCCCTCCCCATACCCTCGTCGCTCAACGCCTCTCCCTCTGGTCCGTTTCATCTCACTTTCTCGCCATTCCCTCCGGCAATTACTATAAATCAGAATCGCAGTCAATATTTAATCCTCGTGGAATGGTGTTCGGCTCGGACGGGGAGGCTGGCGAACGAGCGGGCGGCTGCACGTTCAGTGGTAACCGCCGAGGTGCAGCGGGGGCTGATGCAACAATGCCAGTAATGCGATAAAATATACTACGTGTCGAGCTGGGGCAAAGAGGGCCGAGGGGAAATGGGTGAAATGTCCACTGTTCATGCTGACCATCGTTCGTTTGACTCTCTCAGCCATTCCCTCGATAGAGTAGTTTTCGGATAGCCATTCGTCGAAAAACGAGAAAATGCTAAACGTTGGGAAAAACGCTAAGAATCGTAACAATTAATCAGACCAATATGCTTCGTATTTTAAGATCCTTTGTTATAATATTGATCATAAATGTACGTGTACGTGTTATATAATA
This sequence comes from Temnothorax americanus, assembly GCF_048541705.1. Taxonomy (NCBI): domain Eukaryota; kingdom Metazoa; phylum Arthropoda; class Insecta; order Hymenoptera; family Formicidae; genus Temnothorax; species Temnothorax americanus. The sequence continues at coordinate 1,582,072 of NW_027509307.1, read as the reverse complement.
CTTATTGTTAGACAAAAGAAGCATAATAATAATTTTTTAAGCAGATAGTAGAGAAGAAATTGTAATAATATTTTAACCGTAATTGCAATATTTTCTTTGATATATCACAATTTTACTTGGTTGTTTAGTTATTTTGATTTGTTCTTCAATCTTAAACAATGATGCTGGATAAAAAATAAATTCAACACTCTGTAACATTAATAATAAGTATCTCTTATCGTTTCCCGCGTTCAATTGTCCGCAATCATCTAAACTATTCTAAACTCACCAAATCGACAAGGCAGCTCTTCTCGATCTCTCTTTAAAACAAGTAGCGGCTAATATTTACGATGCGGAGTACAGTCGCGTGCCTTGAAACCATAAGCGATGGAATTGCCAGCAACTTCTGTTTTATTAGGGAGACAAGGCGACCAACGTACCAATTCGAATGTCATTATTGAAGTAAAGCGGTTCGTGAGCTTATTACTGTCATTATTATTGCCATCACGAGGAATTCGTACAGTTTTTAGATCGAACCGTTGTCTCATCTTAAAAATATCTTAATACTTTCTTTCCTATACTTGTACTTCAATACGTATAAGTGCAGCAGTATTCATTAAATCAATTCGTTTCTTAAATATAAAATATGTTTCCTGCTTGATGTCGCACTATATTTATACAGCAAGAATCCGCGATAAAATATAAATAAGTGATGATAACATTCTATCGAAGGTATTTAAATTAACATTTTAACATTGATGTAATATTTTAAACTTAGAAATTTATGAAAATTAGAAGCTTACTGACCTACGTACATATGACACGTCAGTACACGAGAACTAGAGAAAGTGAGACGTTTGCAATGGAAATTAAGTAGCATGAAAGCAGGGCCTCATTGTGGGCAGAAGAATAGAATCTCAAGGGTTGGGTCCTCAGGGAAATCAAAAGGCAGTGGGCCTCCGGGATAAACCAGCCAGATCTCAGTGGAGGTTCGCCAAAGTAGCTTGTCAATAACTTAAATCTCAATCGTAACTTGGTACTCCCAACTGATTTCCGTTTCTGCGACTCGTATCTGCTTCTCGTCGATATTCATAGCTGACGTATCTTCCTATGTTCTGAAGGAGTACGTGCTTTCGGAAATTCATTCGTCCTATGTACTCTCCTTTCTCTACCTTCTCGTTTTGTAGGTTACTACTTGTATACCGCACGTCTAGAGTGATAAAAAACCATTTCGAAAAGACTTTATGTAGGTATCACGTGCCTTAAGAGATGCACTTATAATTTTCTAAATATAATATTAAAAGTACTATGTATTTATTAAAACGTTAATTCGTAACTTTAGTTTAGAATCTTCATCTTCATTCTAATCTCATATCATGATTGTGTTCTATAAGTTTCACACTTAATTCTTTACACAACACATCTTTCTATTTTGCTTCAATAGATAGATTTTGTTTATATTTGATAGCTTTCTCTACGGCAGATGAAATATCATTTTGTCAGATTTCTATCGGCTGTGTGAGTTGACCGAAAAATGGCTGAAAGATTTTCGAGGGCGACTGAGGAGACAAAACATCGCAGGCACGACGCGCGGTACAATACCCATCCACCCGCGGAGATTGGCTTCTACCATTCATAACTTCGACACATTCTCTGTCAAAGCGTTAGCACAGATTGTCAACCGTTACATCACCAGCCATCGAGTACAAAGAGCGTAACGCTAGTAAACACGCTTCCATCTACGCTTCTTTTTGAACGCATTGTTCCGAAAGAGTGAAGGCGTGCTATACCATAAATCGTTTCTTACATTTAAGGCGTAATATCGCTTTAACTTAAAGTCGAGTAGAATTATTAGCAACAGAATAAAATACTACTAAATTTTTATTACGCAATTAAATATTATCGCATTGCAATAAAAGATATTAACATATTGAAGTTTTTAAATACTTTGTTTTTATGAAGTCAGGATGTTACAATGTTTAATTAAAATTTTTTTAAATTTATTTGTTCAAATTTTACAAAACTGATGTTTCATACGCTTATTGAATCAGTAATTGATTTCTGTTGCTAGGATGTTCCGCACACTGCACGAATGTGTATCTAAATTAGGGAAGATATCAGCATCCGGTGCTATATCCTCGATTGCTCTTGTTAAGAGATTGGTGCAATTGTCAACCAACCCGTGTACAAGCTTCTCGTTTAGGAAGCACGCTGTATTATTCACACAAACAAGACAACTATGATATCCATAAACAAGGCGGAGAGTAAAGCCAAGCTAAAGTTACGAGATCATACTGTCCTCTTCTTACCATCTGCGTCCACGTTGTGAACATCACAGAATGGAATTGGGAAGCCATCTATTTGTTATTTGATGCCAGTATTTACCAAATTGTAGTATACTGTAGTTAATTAAATAATGACTCAATTATATGTATATGGATATGGATGCATTACAGCAACCAATTTGTACTTTTAAAAAATGCATGCAAAAAATAATTTAATTAATTAAAACAATGCGAGCATTATTGAATATTAATACATATTGTATTTTAAATTTTATGCCATTAATAGCAATTGATTATCTAAATTAATAATACATGTGATTATTTATTCCAAAATCGCCACATTAGTTCTATCAAACTTCCATATAATTACATCGTATAAAGTATAGACTATTTTAAAATGGTTTCATCAATAGGATAAAATTACCCAAAAAGACAATTACCCAATATATCTGTTTTACACAACGCGTCGTTTTTTATATAATAACGAGAAATCTAATAATTCGTTAAAAAAATAAGAGGCCATCAACGAACGATGCATCATCATTCAGAGCTGTGAGTAAAAATTAGAAACATCAGCGTGACAGCCAATAAGTTTCTGCAAACAGCCGGGGGAGGATTTACATCTTCCTTACTTCCGTACTTGGGAGCTATTTACAGCCGGTACATTACGGTGTAAAGTTCCCGGGCAATCGACGTTTCGATACATTATCAGCAAGAAAGACAAATGTTTCGCCCACGCGTAGGTAATTGATACTATCGGTATCGATTACCATTACCGCCGGAGCTAATTACCTCCGGCATCGTAATCGAATACAATGAGGTAAACAGCGGGCTATTCGCGTTGCAACAACACAACCGTAATGTCGTTGACACAAAGGCCCCTACATTGTTTCGCGGGCTCGCTACGGTCACATCAGTTGAAATACCTAGCACCCTCTGATGCGCGGATCGGCTGAAAATTAAACGCTGCAGATTGAGAAACGAGGCGCGCCATATTAATAAGCCCCGGCGGGGAATTACTCGCCACGCACGATCGCGTCCGGTATAGCGTTTCTGGCGAAGTCACGTGCAAGTATAATTCGAGCTAACGAGCGACGCAGAGACTGTACTGGGCTGTATGGGGCTTGCGGAAGACGGGAGGGAAACAGTAGCGGGGTAGCGGCGGCGAGAAGGGGGTGTAAAATTCAGTGGTGTGGGACACGGGTAGGTAAGTAAAGTAAAGTCGGCGGCTGTATCGCGCTTAAACTTGAGGGTTAATTCCCCCCGTTACATAGCGAAATGCCGGCGCGCTTTCCTTAGCGATCGCGCTGCTCGGCTGCACGCTTAGGACCGCAATGCGGAATAGGTATTCCGTTGCGCATAAGAAATTCTTCTTTTGGCCGAACTTCTGCTCCGACTTACTTCCGAATTCCTTTCAACCAGGTTGCTGGCAAGGTTTGTAAGAATTTTATTCTCAACGACGCCAGGAAATCTCGCAAGGTCCTAATGAGAAATAAGAAGTCTACTCGGCTGCTCGGCACGAAAGGAGATTGTTCCCGCGATTATCGCTGCTGGAAAGAATAGCGAATTCTATATTTTACTTAATTCAAGTTAATTTCTTCACTTATTGTCGTTAAATTCTTCAGTTATATTGCATTTTATGAATATATATATATAATTAGATCATTAATATTATTTTGATCCGCAATGTTTGTAAAAAAGTTTCAAATAAAATTTGAAAAAGAGTATTTCTCTTGCTATAAATCAGTATATTCGAGCTCAAATAAGGAACTATAAGGAGCAACCATTTTTCAAGAAAGTTTGGCTAATACGGCACGATCACACTTTACTTACGCTCGCCGAAGTGCGACATACATAGAAACGTAGAGGTAGTGGGTGGTGCAGAGAGCGAGGGGAGAATGACGAGCGAAAGGAGTTAGTCTGCCACATTAGTTGGCATATCCAAGTTCCAGGCATCCAATCTATTACGACCAGTTCGGCATTAGTAATGTGTCGGCGGTAATAGCGAACTTGACGGTTCTTTAGAGAAGACGGAGGCTCGAGGAAAAGTGGGACAGAAAGCGAATGGGAAAGAGAAGGAGAGAGGAAGAAAGAGGGAAAGAGAAACATAGAGCTAGATAGATAGATAGACAGAGAGAGAGACCTACCAGGAACCTTGCTAGCGAGTGACTCATGGAAGGTAGCACCAGGGTTACCGAAGAATGTTCGGTGGCCAGGGGATAGGCGGTCGGAGAGGATCGCGCGGATAGGCGTGCACGACATCAAAACTTGCTTGAACGAATCTAAACTAACCGAGTAACTCTCCGCGTTACGGGCTACGATATATGTCGCGGTGAGATGGCGAATTGGAGGGTGTTGATGGTGGTGGGGTGTGTGAAATGGAGGTCGCGAAGGCCGCGTGCGGGAGAAGGAAGCGAGGTCAGGAAGGACCGTAGAGATGAGCGGGTGCGGTAGGCATGGGGAACGAGAGACGGCGGTGAGACCGGGGGTAAGAGTATAGGAGAAGAAGCGGCGGGAGGTGCATGGTAATAGGAGAGCAATGGAGGAGAATGAAGTAACTTGGCGTATATATCGTGTAGCATGTATAATTCTGACCACATCCCACCAAACTATGACATATTCGAACATTAGCTATTCCAGCCGGATCCCAATACCTTCTCTCAACCTCTAGCGGACCCCTTGAGCACGGCCCCGCTTCGCCCCCGACCGCAGACTTGTCCTTGCGCGCTACCATCGTTGATTCACTCGCAACCGCCGCCGACGTCCCCCCCCCCCCGCGAACTACTGGTAACCGTCAACCGGCGAACTTTAACTGCACATGGAATTCGAATATGATGCAGGAAGACGAAGGAGAACGTGAGAGGAAAGACCAAAGCGGCAAAAGGGAGAGAAAGGCATGGTCAAACGCAGTCTATCTATTCTACGTAAATTTACCATTGTATTTATAAGTTGTAACTCGATAAACTTTACTAAAATAGCATATTTGTCTTCCGCCATATTTCAATATAACATCTGAATATTTAATTAAAAAAATAAAGTTGAATTGCTATTCTAAGAAGAATGGCAGCTAAAAAAATTGACAAGAGTTGCAGGATAAATGCAATAAATGTCACATACCTTTTCCAGAAAAAGTCGCTGATTGAGAGTCGTCAGTGCTGCGGAAGCTGTTACGTGATCCGCGAACTCCACGAAAGCGTAGGCATCACTTCCAGGCTGAAACAATAATTAAAGTATTGTTATATATTTATGTATGCATAACATTCGTACAAATGGAAAAAGTACTAGAGAAAAAATGAACAAAAAAGGAAATATCAAAAAGTTATTATATTTAAATATTATGCTTATTAGAAAGTAACCGTTTTATTTTAATCGCTATACAAGGTTTTATTTCTTTTATAAACTATACCAATTATCTAATAATTTTGCCCCCTTCTAATGTATAAAGTATCTTCAAGTATATCTCTGAACATTTATAAAAAGAAATCTAGTATACCATAATATAAATTGTAACTATTTAAGCCGATATTATCCGTTACTAAAGAACATGTGCGCATAGAAGGATGCAGTATACTATCATTGCAAAAAAATACGATAAAAACTTTTATTAATATCCAGATGAAAGACGAAAGTTCAGCAGCAGTATATAAAAAAATCGTTAGAGTTTTCTATATCAATGACGGACAGAGGTATGATGTATATCGATTATTATATCTCTTCTACGTATAATAATTCTATTGTTATTATTATAAGTAATTCTTAATATTCTTTCTAACTACATTTCTAAATGTTCTACTTTTGTATAAAAGAAGAAACCAATTTTTTAAATTGTCTCTTTGGGTAATTAAAAAATTTTATAAGCTGCAATTTAAAGAAAAGAGATATTAAATTAAATACTATCCATTGTCACTAAATATTTCCACGTTTTCTGTTTAAAAGGGCAGAACGCAATTTTTCCGCAGTCTACAACGATGCGGTCGAGAGTGGAATTTCATATTTTTCAATTCTCTTCTTTTTTTTACTGTTCAACGTAGTCAGCATCGTGCCAGAAACCAACGCCGGCTTAACATCGAAAAATAGGTGATAATGGGAAAACGCAGCTGCACGTAAGTTAATTATAAGCAAGTGCTTGCGGAGGTACTAATTACTTATTGTAACTTTTGCGTTAATTGTTCTCGGTAATTGCTCTCGCTGGTAATTGGCTGTCCTTCCATCTCATTTACTTAGGCAACTCTAGCGGTCGCGAGGCGGACAGTAAAATTCTGTCATCGAAATTGCCACATCAAAATTGTATTTGCTTACACGGAGCAATTAAGTTTTCTTATAACTCTCTCTGTAACGTCTTGAAACTGTTTGATGCTGAAAGAGGCATGACGGACAGTATCGAATTGGACTTAATTCTAGCACGAGACGTCCAATTTCACAAGTTGGGAGATTGGAAATTACAGCTAACTTGTTTAACAAGATTGCAATTAGTTTTTAATTTCTTAATAACGATGTCTTCATTTATACTTGTCTGTTAAAGACAACGAAGGATGGAAGAAGTGAATACCGAAGTAGAAAAAAGTCTGTTTTAATAAAAGCATAGTAACGATTCTTATGATTTATTTGTGATATTAAACTGCACAAAAACATTTTTTCATAATACATACTCTTTTACAAATTTCTCAACATCTTATAAAGAATAATATTACAATTAGCATAATTTTTATTAAAGCAATTATTTTTTTTTCTCATACTAAGCTTTTAAAAGAGTACTATAAAATATATATGTATAATCTTTATCTATAATCGTTTTTATATAAGAAAGCCTGGAGCTATTATTATTTACGAGCGTTGTATATTATCTGGAAAATATGCGATATTTGGCGCCATTCGTTTGCGTCGTCCATTAATCTGGACAATAAAAATTGGCTTGCATTTCAAAAAGGTACCCCTCTCTATATGTCCCTATTATTATTTCTACCTGTCTCGACTTCATTGTCCGAGGGTTGAAATGCTGTTTCAAACTATAGCATAATATATTTTTTTATTATAACTTGCGGATTATACTCGATTCGCTTTGTAGGCAGTTCACGATAAAACGCTTTTCACTGCGGGCTGCAAATTGCCATTCATAACGGTACATGTTTGTGAAAATAATTAACTAAAATGTTATATTGTATTTACGTCCTGCGCTTATATACTTAATCGATGAAACAGAAATTAAATTTTTTCTCGTGCCATAATATCCATAGACTAAATAATGCTTATGACAGAAATTTTAAATATTTATTGAAATATTTACCGTGAGAAATGTGCTAAAATATTATTTATAAATACTTTGTGTATCAGTATCAGTAAAATGCAGAATACTTAATAATTTAAAATTTGCAGCACTGCTTTCAAATGCTATTAATATTTTATCGCAGATTATCAAATTTTAATCAAATGCTTTTTTTTCTTGATAATTATCCCAACATGTAATATTTACTAAAATATTATGCACACATGCTCTAACATATTCCACACATTTCCTACATTTTAAGTAGAACTGATATATTATAATATTTATTTTTTTTTATTAACATCTTTTCATCTATTTTTATATTGTTAATGTACATAATTCAACTTCGCTGTATAAAATAGACAAGTTATTACTTTTTATTAAATAGAACAAAAAAGGAGATATATAAAATTAGCAATAATTATTGCAACAATTAATTTACATTTACAATAAAATCCTTGTTTGATTTCTAAATATCAAAGAATTGCAAAAAATCTATAAACAAGGATCAGTGCAAATCAGCCTATTCGATTGGGAGCATGCGCTATGCTGTTATTCGTTTGGCTGTTGCAAGCCATCGGCCGTCCGACCAGCAGTAAATACAAACAGACTCCTAACGGCTAGCAATATCGACAGATATTGACAGACCGGTATAAGGTGCGATCCGGCAATCTGCCTTTCGGCAACGCGCATTAGCTTCGATGTTTGTATTTGGGACAGAGAGAAGCGTTGCCTATTGTAATTAGGCACGACACATCATGGAACCTAATCGCGAGGCTTCACCTCTCTGTGTCCTCGATCCATTTATTCTAATATATATATATATATATATATATATATATATATATATATACATATACTAAATGTCTCTTTGTTCTCATAGGCTAGAATTCGTCTGCGTTTCTGCAACCGCAAATAAAGGATACGTGAGAAAAGAAACTTATTTTCAACAACTCATATTTTGTAGACGAGACATTTATTATATGAATAATTTTGGCTTTTTAAATAAAATTTTAAATATAAATTGCTCCCATTGCTTCTTTTTGCCCGCTCTAGAATTTTTGTTAATTTAATATATAAATAACCCAAAGAAAACGCCAAAACACAACAATTATCTTGAAAGTTATAAAAATATAAATATGAATATAATTATAAAAAAAATATACATTTATTTATCTCAGATATTTTTGGGTGTTTATTACTTCTAAGCTGAAAAAGGGAAACACTATTGAATCTCGCACTTCAATTAGAAAATTTCTAACGCGAATATGAATAGAATTTATAATATGAAGCAACATACGCTTTCTCCGTACAACGATGTAGCTAACTACGATCTCGGATCAGGTATGCATGTTCATATACGAGATTTGTACTAGTGTTATAAGGATGATGGTATGGTGACGCATGGAACCATGGCGTGGCTAGTATGGCGCTGTCTGAACGGTGGCAGCAGAGAGTGCTCGGGGACCGTCGAGCTAAATCACTCCCTAATGGATCGAGCCGCTAATCTCTGATAGACTGCACGCTACCAGGGTTCCTCTCCCCGTTCTGCTGTATTCTCCCTCTCGTATTCACCTATGCCCATGTTATATCACCCCGCTTTGTAAAGGCGAACTATGCGCCGATGCAACGGAATCAAAAACGCGCGCATTGAAGAGCGCGAAATTTCCAACAATAAAGAAGAAATATCGCAGACAATCGTTACACAAGGTTCTATAATATTAATATGCCTAAGACTTTTCTTATTCAATAATCACTCCAATTTTAATTTATTTAACCCTTTAACTTATTTTTTTGTGTTTATTAATATGTACATTCCATGATTTAATTTGCTGTATGATAATGAATAGTTTTTATTGCATTTTATTTGAAATATGAATAAAGTACTGTAGAAACAATATTTAAATGCAAAAACTTGTCACCGTCAAATTATTATTTTTGTAATTATCTCTTTTAATTTATGTATTTTTTGTAACTTAGATCGCTACGGATGTGGCGCTAAAAAATCGGGAAATAAATAAAATAAGAAGAAACGCTATCGCGGTAAAAACTAAACGTCGTGGTATTCGAGTTTTGTGGAGCATAAGCCGCAAGCTTAAAAAGCTACCTCAGAGTACACGAAAATTTCAGAATAAAATACCGCCACGCCAACTACGTCACGCGACATAACATTCCATAGAGACCTTTAGACGAGAAAGAAACTTTCACGCGCCTGGGGTACTGCCACACAATTTATTTTTTTTTTTTTCGTCCCTTCCGCAGATGTGACTACACGCGCGTCGAAAATACGAAGCCACGTGTACTCTCATAGAATCCACGTAACGCACACGATGAAGTTGGCGTGTCGGCGGACAGTAAATCCTCCCTCCATGCGCAAGACCTGCATAAAATTTTGCAAACAATCAATTAGTCCGAAGGAAGCTTCGATAATCCGTCCGGTCAATTTGGACGACGGTTGAATCTGAAACTTCCTCTCACGGAAGCGACCAGGAAGCCGCTGTACAAAGGATAATAGGGTAATCCCTATCCCCCCCCTTATCGTATTTCCGATTCTTCGATTTACTCGTTGAATATTAATAACCATACACAAAAATTGTTATGTAATGTATGACATTTTGTGAGTTAAATTCAGTGTAAAATTACTCAACGGAGGAATATATAATTGGAATATATATTAAAAATTAAATGCTGTGCTAAATCAGGGTTTTTCAGTGTAATTCTATCAAGAACGAAATTGTACATCTCTTAAATACATACCATTGGAAAGAAATTGCGCAAAGTTGTCGAAAAAAAATATTCGAGAAGCATTTATTTGCTAATCAACGAAAGTCTAAAGTTCGCTGTAATACCATGACGCACGTCCGCGTCGGCGAGATGCGAGATAAAGTTTTATTCGGTGATAGGACTTGTCAGACTTGTGTGCCCCAGTTCCGCGTTCTGTTAGGTGCGAGAAGAGTGAAATCGCACAGTAAGATGGGCAACGGTGGACGGGCCGAGAGATCTGGCCAAGCGATCTTTACTACCGAAAATCCATTATTTTCCCCATTAGATCGTCCGTCCCGATCTTCCGGGGCAGACATTTTCGTTTAGCAGTTTTTCTTCCGATTCACGTCGTTTATGACTAACCCCCCTCTCTCCCCCCCAGGGACCATCCACCATCCACCATTCCGTGCCGTGCGTTCTGTACTATCTCGCACCTTCAAAAGCATCGGCATGCTCCCGCGCGCGCACTTCAAGCTAGAGAATCTCGTCGATCTCGTTTCTATAAACTTCCACCTCTTCGCTGGTTTTTATGTCCGACGCTTACCGTGGAACGTAAGCAAAACAGTCCGCTTACTCTCCCGTCACGACTTTTTTCCCAATGTTGAGAGTTTAAAGCAGATCGCTTTGTTTGATGCGAAGAGTCGCACGGAATTAACCTTTGCATTTCTATGCTGAACAGATACCTAAAAATATCAAACGTAATAAACATGACATCTTAAAATATCTTCAGAAATTGTGCTATTAATAATAATATTTGAAACTTTCATATTAAAACAAAAGTCTAAAAATGTCTAAAATATATAACGTAATTTGTTTTGGAAAGACTTTTAACGACATTAAAGAGCAGAGATTATATTTTTTACTTGTTATATGTATATAATTCCAAACGCACACAATTTCGGGAGAGGTGACATATAATATTAGCGTTGTTATCGATTCTGATAAAATAATGTTCAAAGCAAATTGATTAAATAGATTTGCCATTCACAGAATTGTTTATTCGTGCTCTTACTTCCGCAGAAGATAACTGCGTTATCAAGAAGATCACATAATGACCGCTAATAATCGTCATTGCTCGTGGCTAATCGTTTCAAAATAAGACTATAGATATAGAATATAGCCATGAACATTCCAGAGATAACTATCATTAAAACATGGAAATGCCTTATATGTTTCGAAATGCGCGTACGCGACGTTGCGCTGTAATTTAGACACGACGAATATCGCACTCGTAAAGATTCGCGGTCTGATATGACTCTGCACATTACATTTTCCTTAATGGCTTCACAAATGAATTGGATGGCTATAAAATATTTGTGCTCCAAATTATTCTGATATTACGGAACGCTTTATACATAATGATGTCTGCATATCGAAACCATGCAGACACTTCAAATATTATGAGTTTTATATGTGCGCATCTCAACGTATTAAATATCTGAAATATGTGAAAATATTGCAATATTTGGAATCAGTAATTTATATTAATGATAATATAAAATCACATAATAAATACTCGATATTCGTTTCTTTTATTCATAAAATTATGTACAATACTTTAATGCGTGTTATGAAACATAAATTATTTTTGCTTATTCCAATAAAATTTTACAGAAACTTTCTTGTTTCACAAAAAATTTATCTCAAAAGTATACTTTTTAATATATAATTTTACTATTAAACAGCTCTTGAGCTAACACATTAACGATAAAACGATGCACAGCGCCGTTAAGAGCTCCTATGTTAGCCGTAACGTAAACGATAAAAGCGTGACTTACATCATCTTGCAACCTTTTTACGCTTTTGTTTTAAAATATAATCCAAAATTAACAAATACACGTGTAACAGATTTTGTACTTGCTAAGCAAAGTATATTGGAGTTATTCTAGAATAAAAAATCGTATTACGTTAGAAATCGATGAATTTTGCAGAATAGAAAATCATGAATTATGACTTTTCAAATTTTTCCAAGCTAAAGAGATATCTCTACGCGTGAAGCTTCATTTTCTATGTGCACGTTTTTAAGAGATTGATTTCTTAATGTAATAATTAATTTATAAATATTTATAAATAATAATATGTCTTGTAATAAATAATACAATTTTCATGCTACTTTTTTTGTGCTGATGGCCTTTTTTTAACTGTATCAGCATTTCGCGCATAGGATACCCTGCACGGGGCACGGTGACGACATGATAGAACACACCGATGTAAAATATTATAAAAATACATAATATCTGAGGATGGTTAAACCGCGGATACGAGACCGATGTGCTCCCGGGTATTACCGCCCGCCCACCTACCGCCCACTAGGAAACAGGCTTTTATGGAGTTTTTATAACGTCGTGTTACTGCGTAGATGATACGAGCTCGTGCATAACATTTGACCCATCCGAATCAAAAGAGCAAAAAGGTATAATAAAAAAAATGGCGGTGCTGTGGTTTGAAATGCTCGCATTATAAACTGTATCTAAAATGGGTCTCTTGCCAGCGCCTGTCATTCATCTCGTTTTAGGGGTGCAAATACGTATGCCGGCGCGGCGAGATAAAACGTACGTGACTTTTACATGAAAAGTGCACGCACATATCCTTTTTAAGGCTCGGTTCGTTTTTAAATTCGTCCAAATAATTCTGGTCGCAAGCGCTTTATTAGCTTACAGAGATATGTTAAACTTGTAAAAATCTTCCTTGACATTTTGTTTTTAAAGAAACATGAAAAGCGCAAAAATTTGACTGACACAGGCTCATTGTCAATTGAATTAATAATTAATTAATACTGACGAAACATATATATTTCGAAGTAAATTGCATACGCGGTTGCCATCGATATCAAAATGAAATTGTACTATGTTGTCCAATACCCAACAATTAATAATACCAAGTTTCACTATAATAACAAGGTACTAGCGTAATGTAAAAGCATGCTGTTTTACGAGATAATTACTGTCATAACCGGTATTTTTATCTGATAGTATTGATCGCATCGTGCATTCTATGCGATTCAGCGGAGGTGTGCTATGTTGCTCTGAAACGTGCGCCAATTAAATTTCAAAGTAATGGCTCGCAACAAGCTATCCATATACGGTTTTCGTATATGCTATAGAACGGCGCAAGACAATGCACGCGACACGATACGTTATATGCCAATTAGTGGCCGGGGTAATTGCTTGCGAGAGGTTGTATCCTTTTTATGCACAAAACTAGGCACGTACGATTGGATATCACGTTGTAACGATACTAATGTACGCAATGCATGAGGGCGAGGATTACCGCAAGACGCGGGGCGCGAGAGATGTTGGCAAACTGCAACCATCGCATATTTGGAGAGAAAAATTGCAGCCATAACGCGCGCGCGACTAAATGAATCCGATACAAATTTAATTAAAATTTTTATAGTTTATCTCGTATGAAAATCCTATGCAAAATCCACAATCAGATTGGATCGATATATAATTTACGAAGATTTAATAATTCCAAAGCAATAGACATAGATGAATATTATATTAAATGAATATATTATATCATAGCAGACACTATTATTAAATATTACATCACAAATCTTATACTATTTATTTAAGTGTTGTAGAAGAAATGCAACATTTTTGATTCATTAAAAATTCTTTTAATTCAAATTGCCTTCTTAAAATAAAAAAAATAAATAATACCGAAAATAAAATACTACGACTGATATGAGATATAATATTTTCTTGGAAATTAATATTTTACTCGTTCTTTCTTTTTTCATTAATAAAAATAGTCGTTAAGAATAATTATCTTTTATGTAAAATAAAAGTCAGAAATCAAAGGCCTAACTGTATACATAATGTATAGATACGCAAGTTCGTATTATATCTCGATCAAAGTAAAAATACCCTAAAGATCGAATCGTGAGCGCTTCAGGGTTGTCGGTACCGATAAAAGTATCAGCGTTTTTTCCTCTTACTCATTTTTCACTCACACTTTCACGTTCGTCGATCTACGCAACATCTTCCTGCCGCTTAGGAAGGCTCTGTAACAACCCTATCCCCCGTCCGTCCTCCACTATCCTCGAAATCTAAATGATTCGGTTATTTCTGGAAGGTTGCTCGAGGCGCTTCTCTTCCATCGACCTCATTGCAAAGTGATTTTCCTCGTACCTGTAATCCTAAATTCGATCGATCGTGCTCCCCATGTCGAGATAAGTAGCGCGGAACGCGCAGAGAGAGAAGATGCTTAGAGCAAGAAATAAATGTTTCGTCTGCATTCGTAAAACAACAATAAGAGTATCGATTAACGCGCCGTAGATTCATCAATGTTTGGAAGTTCAAATAGTTTTTAGTCGTAAATGCTTTATCGTTTTTCTTTTTTTATTAGTATTTAAAATTGCGAGACGATGTAGCAGACGATATAGCAAATACAAAAGATGCTATGAGAATTAGATGTAAAAACATTGCAATATATATAGTTAATAATGAATCTTCTCGATCTTTCTCATAATCTCTCACCGGTAGTCTAAATACAAGCCTTGTGTTTCTGGCAAATATATAATCAAGCAACTCTGTCCCATAAATTATATTTTCAAGCGCACAGCTGTCACAAACAGAAACGGTCGATCATAAGAGAAATTCAAAGTGTAAAAATAAAATCAAATAAAGGAAAGAGAAGACATTTTTAAGACATTATAAGAATATTTATGTGTCTAACATTTAGTTACTACATTCCTTAATATATGGTATCAACACTAGTATTCTAATGATGAATGTCATTTTATAGTTTTAGTGTGCTGTGCTCAGCCTACCCCTATCCATCGTATCTATTGCCGAAAGTACAAATCGCAAGTGAATTGCGAGATCCTAGTATACGTATGCGCATATATATATATATATATATATATATATCTGCACATATATATATATGCATTTTTTAGGCAGAGTCCAGCCAAATGCCTAGAATTGCCTCGCCTCTTCCATGTTGGTGTCCACTGCGATTCATTACCTCTCTATTCATCGACAGTACCGACGCAACATTCTGCTGGGCCCTCGAAAACCGACCTGTGTCTCCTGCTCCTGCTGCCTTTTGCCTCTCTTTGTCCTTTAACATCAGCTTCTATATCACGTCCTTCAACATCACTTCTATCGTTTATATCATATCCATTCAAATGCAGAGAGCCATTGACCTGAGGCAATATCTTTGAAATTTTGCCTCTTTGCAGCAAACAACTACTTTGAAAATAAACGATTTCAAAATAAGGCGAAAGCAACCGCCTTCTTCTTTGTGCGAAAATACTAATTAATCGATGATTGCATAGAAAATACATTATATAAGTGACGATTGAGTATTTTTCTTAAAACCACGTAATATATATTTTCTAGTTTATCGTATCGCGTCTTTTAATTATTTCCTCGAGGCTCTCGAAATTTATCACCGGCAATGGCGGCAATCATCCCGCGCGCTTACGGTGGAATAAAAGTACTAATCTTCTATCTCATGAAAGAACGACGCCTTTAGCGAGAAACTTGAATAATAAGCAGCTGTAAGCAAGGATGTTTTTTACACCTCTCTTGCAATATCCTGATCCATGTCTTTTTCGTTCTTGTCGAGACAGTACAATAAACAAATATTAAAAACTATGAATTCATTCGTTTCCTTTCGCGGACTGTCTCGCTCTTTCTTTCTTTATTCATTTGCTGCTTTAATGAAATTCACACCAGCGCGCAGCGACTTGGCTGCTGCCCCATAGCTTCTAACAACAATCCGCCCTTACTTACTTTCAAAAGCCTTTTCACACAATTGAAAGTTTTTCGTCTCGAAATTACCTCGAATTATTCAGCGTTTAACCACGCTTTCTCATTTATGCATTTATTCAGTATTCTGATATGATTTTTACTCCGCGATGTATTTTGATATACGCATCCCCTTTATTCGAACGCATGTGTCCCCGTTATTACTTCGCGCTTTTACAAATGTATACTTGCAAAACAAACGTTATCTTTACACTTATTAGCAAAATAAATTTAATTTTTATTTAATCCATATAAAATTATCTTCTTACAATGTAAAGAAATTGATTTATGACGTTTAATACCATTTCATTGTAATAATCCATTATTTCGTTATTATCGAAAAATGTTATATATATACACACATTATTACAATTTTCTAAAAGCTGCTTGCGACTTCATTTCTAAAAATATATATGTCGAGAGATCGTATTGAAGAAATAATACTGTAGTCACTTTCTGTCGATCGAATATGTCCGTGCTAATTATTATGTGATTATTTATTATGTCTCTTTCATAGATGAAAATAGAAGATATGCTTAAAAGGAAGAAAACGAGAAGATGAAAGCAAACGCGCGCATTCGCATGCAATACATATACGTGTTTGCGGTAGGTATACTTAAAATCTCATTTATATTGCTTTTTCACTATCTGATAGTACATAAATTTTCCTATTCCAAGGGGGTTTTATATGTTATATAAATGCCCCGACCTATCCAAACTAGTGGTAGTAACGCAGAAAAGGGAGAAAGACAGAGAGAGAGAGAGAGAGAGAGAGAGAGAGAGAGAGAGAGAATGTATAAACACAAAATATCTAAAGAATTATTCGCACAATAAAATTGTAAGTAGAAATATGTATATCAACATAGTAGTTAATATTTATATGTGTATTATTCAAATTATGAAATATTTATCACATATAAACTTATATAAAATAAGATGAAAGTTATTTCCTTAATATAAATCGGGAAGCGGAGAGATTTAGGCATAAACTGTAGTACACAAAGTATCGAAATAAATAAAGGAAACCAATTCAACGCGTACGTGGGGTAAGGAACACCAGTCTGAGATAGTTTAAAACAAGGTTGGCTGCTTCGAGTTCAGGTGCTGTTGCAACTAATATCGTAAATCCAGATCGAGTTCGAGGGAGAAGAGCTCCGTCGCCCTTTCCTTTACAGCCCTCGCGCGGCTAATTCCACCTTTTGCATCTGCGCAATATCTTCATAAAGTAAAGCAATAGGATTATGAGTGCGGATTCCATGCGAATGGCAAAAGTGAAAACAGCCTCTGAATGCTAAGGTGCTAACTTAATTCTAGAATATCAGAAGAAAATTTCAAGTATTTAGTACCAATCTTATTTGCAATATTAGTATAAAAATACCACTTTCATGGTGATTAAGCGTATTATTCGCTTCTATTATTTAAAAAACACAAAGTTGTCAACTTCTAACAGCTCATTATGATTTAAATAAATATTTGCTTATGTGCAATTATATTTTTAGTTAATTTTTTACATATTATATTTATAATAATTCGTCGCATCGTTAAGATTCGTTAACCATACTTATTCCATTGTTAACAAAAAGTGATATGCACAATTGCCTTGGAAGAATATAATAATTTCTGATATCATATCTGTCGATCAATCAATGTGTGAGTTTCAATAATCCGCTGGATTGTTATCAGCGCCGTACATAAATCGGAATATCACATCGACGTACCGACGATAACCGATCGAATTTTAATCGGGATCCCTGCAGAATAGTTAACGTGATCTCCTCGAAAATTCTGAGCAAAATGTGATATGCCAGAAATCAATCTCACAGACACTACTTTTGTCTAATAATGTTAATTGTATTAGCATCTAGTTCATGTAATTAAAACAAATTAGTAAAATAGAGAAGTAAATAATAAATTGTTTGTTTTTATTTAAATACTAATAATAAATTAAATTATTTTATTTTATTTTTATTTAATTATGTATTTTTAGCATGTGTCACACTGGAATATGAATAATTTAAAAATTAACGCTATTAAAAACTGGATTAGGTTTCAAATAGTTAATATCAAATTAACTTTAAATTCGGTATTCTTACGAATTTTTCAGATTAAAGGTAATGTCTCTAGAAAGATATATTGAACTGACCAACGCCGCAGCGAGTTTATCCCGTGATCTTCGGACCGAGAAAATTGTTTTCGGTCAAACGAAACATTTATAAGCCATAAAAAGCCTGCCGTTGCATTTGGGCCGAACGATCTATTAAATTTTTATGAGCTTTTTGTCGGAAACCTCGCAGAGTGTTCGAGCAGCGTGCTGAGAACCGCCGTTAGCTCTAGATTTCCAGCCATGCCTGCATATAAAAGGTGTTATATAAAAACCTAATACACGAGAGTCATATAAAGTTAATCCCTATCTAATTGAAATAAAAGAGTCATTTTATATACAATTTTTCAATAACGTTCTCCGCAGTGATGAAATATCCCGGTGCCGCGACAGCAGTAGATATCAAAGTTCTGAATTAAAAGGAGATGTTCTATACAATGTAGTTCAAGGTCTTATCAAACTGAACCAATATTATCGTCACAATTAAAAATCCGATTAGATAAAACTTATCGATCGAAGATCTAAAATATGACCGTCGTCTTTATCTTAATAAATGACAAAATGCGCGATAGCGGCAAATACAAGTAAAATTCTTTCTATAATTAGAATAAAATAAGAATAAAAAAAGATAATTTAAAAATCATACTTTTAAAGATTAAATCTCGAAAATTGTAACAGTCTTTTAGTAAAATTGGCATTTATTTTTATTATCGCTTTACGATATTTATTGATGGCATGTAAAGAGAAAGGCATGAATTATTCTTATTATCTAATCAACAATGAAGAATTGTATTAAGAACAACATCTCAATTTTCGCGCAATAATCGAACAATATATACATATACTTCAAAATTCGCGTCTTTACCGCAGTAAGTTTACCTTTCAAAAGCTATTATAATTTATAACAATATTATATATCATGCGATTGAGCATTGCGCATAATTATTATGCTCAACGAGAATTTATATTCACGGGAAAAATAATTACACAGTAATTTCCGAAATAGAAAATTTTTTATTTACCAATATTTACTTGCGTCGTAAAGAAAGAAATACCCTATGGAGCTAAGTCTATTTCGAAAATGTGTACTTGTATTGGAAGAACGAAAAAGTAAAGACAAGAGGCAAAAGAGCGGAGAGGATGAGAGAAGGGAAAAGGGTGAATGCATCCAACTCCGCTTGTAATGAACTTGTGAATATTTAGTGGGGTAATTGCCCTTCGTATACCGAGTCTCGCTTGCGTCTACCGCTGTAAGGGGTGTCCGCCAAATCCGGAAGCAAAACCAATATCAGTCGGCCACCTGTGCTCTCAGCTTGCACTTCGTACGTCATATATACGTTACGTGTGCACATCGGTTCCATATATATCGATAATTTGATTTCCTCGGGGACATCGTAGGACGACTGCCAGCCGTTCAGCCGGCTCTGCTCTACTTTTTCATTCCGTAATATGGCAAACAAAAAGATATCAGCACTTCTCATAAGATTTCAGCGATGCTATTGAAGAAAGATACGCTAAAATTTTCATAATCTTTATTAGACAAAGTTTCTAAGTGTAATAATTTGACAATATCCGTATTTTCCCGACGTAGAACCAAAAAAAAATAAAAATATTTAATGTATAATACGTGCTAGAAGCTATTTCACATAGAACAGGAAAATAGAATTTCTTGCTATCTTCGTAAAGTTGGATCTTTCAGAAAAACAATATTTTGATAAGTTTATTGTACTAAAGAATGGGAAAGCGGCTTTGTCATGAAAATTGCCTAAAAATTTCATTCATGAAATACGTATCTTAAAAAACTCATGGGAAATAATCGCTCATTTTAATAGTTTTAAACTCACGTAAATTGCTACAACGTGTTGTTAAAAATTTAAGTTAAAAAGGATAGCTTTAAAATTTTCTATTGGTCTGTCATTTATACAGACATTCTATATACACAGTCTAAACATGGATTGTGTAAAAACAATATTGTTGAAGTGCCATTTAGTTGAATAAATATAATAATGTGATGCGTTGAATTCTCATATTGCTTTCAGCACATTCTTCTTTCAGAATATGTTACTTCGCAAAGATCTAGACTTATAATATCGCTTTTAACTTCTCGATAAGCTGCGTAAATTTTGGTATAAATAAAATACTAATACAATCTTAACGGCAAGTATAAATTGCGCAAAGTATTCTGTCGATTACTTAATGTTTGGTGCCAAATTGCTTCCAGTACTGCAGAAAGTATGATTTATTATTATTTACTGAATAGAATACGATGTTGCAGTTCTGTTAACTATGACTACTAACAATGTGAAAGTAATGGCGAGTTAAAATTTAGAATTTTCAAGTTTCCTATTGCTTAATCATTTTTCTTTATTTCGTTACTTTTCGTTATGTTAAAGAACTCAGTCAAAAAGCAATGTACGGTTTGATATCAGCAATTGAAAAAAGCGATAATACTATTCAATAAAAAATGCTAGTAATTCATGTAATAAATGTACAAGTCCAAGGAGACACGCAACAGGACTGTAATCTGCCGACGAAGCCTAAGCTTACTGCACGTCTCGTGCAAAAGAGGCTTCCGCGTTCTTTGCACGCCATCTGAACGTTTTATAATCACTGCGTCTCTCTTTCTCTTTCGTTATCCCTCCTCACTTTTGCATTCTCTATCTTCCTTACTTAGAAAAATGTTTGGCTATTAATTCACCCTCGCCTCCTGCCGCGCACAACGCCTTGACGGAACGTACCACCTGGTAAAACAAGCTACATAAATTAAACGGTGGATTATGTATCCCAAATTTTCTTTATTTTCCAAACAGCGGAGAAGAACGGCGCAAATGAGTAAAGGTTAAATACAGTTTGTGTTAAAATACGAACTTAATTATGAAGTACATCCGCATTTTGTGAGAAGGATAAATACGGTTTTATGAGAATTTATCGTTAGCAGCTTTTCTAAAAACATGATGATGATAAAGAATTGTTTTGAAACTATATTATACCGTAATAATTTTATCTTCGGATTTCTCAATTGATAACACTTTCGTGCATCTCTATGCGAGACAAAAAAGTATATTTGCAGATATTTATTATATATTTATCAACATGATATATATTAAAGAATATAGCCTCGGCAATTATAGTCCCCTTTCGCTACAGTAAAATTAACAAATGATGAAACGCTCCCGGATCAATCGATATACATCTATCTCGCGGCGCATCTTATGACAATGACGGCAACCAATCGGTTTCCAATTTGATACAGAATAGAATCCATTAACGGCGCCCTCGTCGACGCTTCCATAGACCGGATACATTTCGGCGAGTGTCAAGGTGGGAAATGGCAGAAGTAAAGCGAGAAGCCGGTACGGAAGTAACGGAAGAAAAAAGGTATTGCGGGCGAGAGAGAGAGCGCGACGAGGGTGGAAGTGAGAAAAACGAGGGATGAAAAGGAACATACGAGATGCGCGTAAGCGAGCTGGCTGGCGGCAGCCGGTAGCTGACTCGTACCGATAAGAAGTCTCGATCCGCGTTCGCAGTTCTCTGTCCGACTCTTCGTTCGTTCTTTTCCTTTCACGCGCCTCTTTCTCCCATTCTCCTTTTTGCAAGGAGAATACGACATTAACTGACGGACGAAGAGCGACGTCGTCAGCGCGACGCAATGTAACATGAAGAGTTTGTACCGGCGTAGGCGATGAAAACGACGAACTCTATCGGAGCATTGAGCTCGAAACGAAATAGGGAATTCAGTGTCACCGTTCAATGATGAGGCTTTCCTATTATCTGTCATTCCTCATTGTACTTCTTTTCACTCTGCTTGTTATTATTCTATCCTTCAGTTTGTCATTCTTCTTTTCTATACGCATTTAAAGAACAGTATAAAGTATATAAAAAATAGAAATACAGAAATTATTTATGTTTTAAGGATGTACGCGAAGTGTAAAATGCATATTATGTTTCTGACCCAAGAGATACATAAAGAAATATTTAAAGGTTTTTAACCCATAATTCTGAGTACTTATTCTTTAAATGATCATTGTTGCGCAGAAGAGTTTCTCTAAACGCAGCAATTCCGGAAAAGTGCAATTAAGTAGTAAATTCTTCATGGCTGACCTATTCTCATTCATATGCGTGCAATTACTATTCTAGGTTTATTCGCTGCCGCCTGTTACATAAAACGCACTTGCACACCTGTTTGACATTAAACTATTGATGCTAACAAGATGTGGCGAAATGTTCGCGTAACGCGAAGATTTCCACTGTAATTTGATGCAAGATATATGTATGTATATTTCGCAAACCCGTAGTTTTTTGTTTCGATTTTGAAATACGTCAAAATTGTTTCTTCATTACGATTGTAATATTTAATTCACATACGCGTGCAACGTATTTCTACAGATACGAAAACTATACACTACAAATGTATTAACTTTTATACTCGAGTGCTTTTACAAGTTCCTCGATAATGTTACTTATTATACTTATCAACACTTACAGATTGTTTACTATGTTACACATAATAAATAATACTTAACATTTTGTAATATTTAAGTTCTTGTAATTTGCACTTTTATTTCACAATAAATAATTTAAAAAAAAGTAAAAAAAAAAGATAGAAATCTAACAAAATGGAATACAAAACATTAAAACATAATTAAAAAATTTTAAGTTATAATTTTAATCTCTTGAAAAAAAAATAAAAAGATTTGTTTAATATAAAAAACATTAAGTGATACAAATAATTTATATTTACATAATTGAAATTCGTATACAATTAAAATAGAATCTCAGCAGAATTTGAACACGCAATTGTTGATTTCGGAACTGATTTATCTATCACGAATACTTATTATCATATTATCAAGCAATCTTCATCGGGTAGTATTGATTTTGCCTGCCATTTACTAATTAATTAAATTAAATAGACTCATAAACGTACACGAAATAATATTAAGCAATGGATAATTTATTCATTAAAAAGTATGTACAATATAATGTCGTTTGTATAAGCCGTGCAGTGATAACGTAATACAATAACACAATACAATAGCGGTCCACACATCGGTATATGTTGCAAGCAATTCTACCATTATAGATATAAATTGATTAGGGATAAACAATGCATCCAGCTTGAAACGGAAAATCGCAAACTTTTTTTGTGGGATTGAAGTGTAAGTCATCAGGACACTTCATCACAATTGGTCGGCCATAGTCACAGACGAAGTAATGTTTGCAGTTGGTGGGATGAGGAATGAGAATGGCTTCCTCGTCTTCTCTTGGTACTCTATCTGGGCATCGGACTTCCTGTGCTTGGGCATAAAATACACCCAACAAGCACACCAAAAGCGCAATGGAGAATATGGCTAAAATTTATTAAATATAAATTAGAAAATATATAAACAGAAGTAAACGAACTATTTTTCATTAATTTTTTGCTTAAGCTTTAAAAGTGAAAACACGTGTGATATGAAATGTATACAGTGAGTATTATTTTACATTATAAATTATATAGATCAAGTAAAAATGCAAATTTACAGTAAAGTATAGCACAAATTTTTTATTTCTAAATTATAACCACAGTTTTTTAATCAGAATATAACTTTTTTCGTATATAAGTTTTGCTATACATACTTTAAAAACAACTTCAATTTGATTAAAAAAATCAAATTAATTTTGATATTTATAGAACATTATGCCCTATATTTATTATGATATATTTTTATGTAATTTACATGATGACAATTATACTGAATATATCACTGTATTTAAAAACTCATTGATCACATCTTACTCTAGCAATAGACTTACCTTTCATTTTGCTGCTTGAAAGTTTTTTTTTTTAATTTCACTCTTCGCACGAATCACACCAGATTGTGCATTCGACTATCTAAGGCCTCTTTATATTTGGAACGCGATTATATACCCGATCAATGGATCCTTCTTATCAGTCTAAATTGTTCTATCGCTCCCACCCTTCTCTACGATTCCTTATCAGATACGCGTGTCATTACATTCGTGTATCATGATAAATTTGCGACTCAAATATTTCACACAACAATCGCGAATAACGACAGTTTCGTTTTAATTTACATCTGCAGGGTTGTTGCAGATCATACTCGGTCAAAATGTTAAGAAGACGAGGGTCGAGGTAAGCGAGTAAATGAGAAAAGAAGGGATTTATAAAGAGTGAAACGAAATGAACGAAATGTAGGATGAGCGCAAGAGAGTCAGGGAGAGAAAGCGAGAGAGGAGAAGGATGCTGGCTGACACTCGGACAATGCTAGCGTGGTGCTGTCGCGTTCGGTTCCTGGTTATGGCGGGTGCACAATGCCTATTGTCGGGCAACCCACCATACAAACGTGTGTGCTGACGCTTTCGCACAACGGCCAGCTCTAGCTCTCTACCTCTATCTCGTCCGTTCGCTCTCTCTCTCCATCGCTGTGCTTTCGTTTCTGCCGAAGACGAACACAAAATCTTCCTCCTTCGTCGTCATTTTCTCATAAACTCGCGCCTTTCGGCAAGACCAATAAGATATGTGAAGAATAATATTGATTTTTTTTTCCAAATGACACCAGAGAAGTAGCGCAAAATGAGTCGAAAACGGGTGAGATGGAAAGATGCGAAGGGGTAGGAAAATCGTATTTGATCGTCGTCGCTTCCACGATACTCTCTAGAATATCGTCACAAAATTGCGATTGATAGATATTCTAGTCTTGCTGTCACCATTTTGATGTAAAAATGCAAAGGATTACAGATTGCGATATAAATTCATAGCTTTTTATTCTATTATATTCGTTTAAAAAACGCATTAATTAATGATAAATAAACTTATAAGCTAATATAATCCAATATAAATAAAATAAAAAATGTTTAGAATTTTTATAAAAAGTGCTACTAATTTTTTTATAGAAAATTATATATTTATAAAACAAATTTTTTTTTTAAGAATTAACTAAAAACTAAATTAATTATTAGTTATTTATTTAGTTTGTACATAGCACCTGAATACGTATTCGCAGCTTCAAAATGATATCGTTATCTTAAGAAATAATTATCTTCTAATGTCAATTCGATTATGAAATACAGAATAATCTCATTATCAATATTCTTACTACGACTTATTTTAAGTTGATCATATTTTTAAGGTTGATTTCTATCTGACACATTTAATTTTAAAAATATTTTTTTAAATACTAATAAAATTTTATTAATCATTATTAACATTAAATGATTATTATTGACGTTGATTGCTATGTTGTGTAAACTAATATGTATTATGACACAAATATTACTTTGAATAGGATATAATTGTGCAAAAAAACAACTCAAAGATGAATTTATAATTTCCTCATATTTCAAAGATTAATATAACTATATCTCGTTTTGTTTGTAAAAACAAAATTTTTTTAAATTGCCATATTCGTAATACGCCAAAATAATAGAATATCTAAGAAACGAAGAAAAAAATTTCGTACGGCAAGTAAAAGGAAAGAAGAACTTCCGTTCTGTCACTTTAGCAAGATCTCCATAATTTGAATTCAATCGTTTGCAAATCACGATCTCGTTCGCGTCTTATTCCCGATTGTTCGGAACTACGCGGAAATTGGGTTCCTTTTAGGAAATGAGACATTTCAGTCGACACGGAGAAACGATTGTTCGAAAATGGTTGGACGCTTTCAAACGTAAAATATATCGTTTTCTTGGGACGTGCCAAAATTTTGATCAACTTTCAGTAGTAAATCTAGTTTGACATATAAGAATATATCGCTTTGTTCGTGTCCTAACTTTAGATCAATCGCAATTGTTATTAAAAGAATGGTTATCGCAAGCAATCTAATGAAAAATAGGATACAGCCGCCAATATTCGTATTAAATAAATTGTTAAAATAATTACGCGGTTATTAGCCAATATGTAGGCTGTCGATCATAACGTTTAAAAAACATTATGGCACGTGAAAATGTTATCGTTAATATTTCCATTCTCTATCGGCTGCACAAAGAAGAAATAAAGAGAAGAAGAGAACTGGATCTCCCATACTCGCCATATTGGCATACACGCCGCCTGCGTTTTACGGCCATATTCAGCGATTTTGCATATCGAGGCCAGACGTGTGTATGTGCGTACATTATAGGGCTGGGAAAAAAAGAGAAAAGAGAGAAAGAGGCGAAACCCATTGCCGTCCTTTCTTCTCCAGCGCCATCAGAACTGCTGCAAGCCCATTCACCTTTTCCACATCGATTCACATATATACGGCAATCGCAGACCTTCTTGAGAGCTCAATTTATCGCGGAAGGGCCTCCGCTGCCGCATCGGTACAAAGCGTGCTGGTGTGCGAGACGTATACCCTCCTTCGGATCAAATCGTCATAATTGAATAACCAAAGAGATAAGCGAGCCCCGCTTTGACTACGAGTGCGCTCACGTAACTTTGGCAACGACTTCATATACGGGTCGATTTATTTAACCCTGGAGTGCCTCGAGTCCACTTGGTGTTCAATTCTAAATTCCTCCTTTCGCGTCATGCCCAACACGAATTCATTTTTATGATTGAATCAATTAAATCGATCTATACATTACGTTCTACAATATCATTTATCTTGATATCTGTACGAAATTGATCATTGATCAATTCTTAAAAATGATTATCATTATCACGAGAGATATCACACAATCATTGAGTATGCCATTAATCGTATATATATATGTATATATGTTAAATGTTAAACTGATTTATAGAATTTAGAAATTCGCTGAGAAAGAATTTAATTTTGATTGCAATATAGAATAATATTTATATAAAACCAATTGAAACTGTTACACACAATTCATATATATACATATAATAATATTCTCAAAGAGGGGAGGGGGGATAAGACAATCGTAAAATTGTGCGATTCATTGTAGCGATCGGAAAAGAAAGGCGGCACAAAAAAAAGAAACACTTGATGAAGCTGATGGAAAAGGTTGATACGAAATAAACGAGATCGGACGAAGGCAGATGATGCGGATATCGGGGATAGCCTTAACGGTCTTTTGTTTAGCTGACTCCACCGTTCGCCGGCATGCCGGTAATTGCCACAATGCGGGGTGAAAAGCTAGAAAAAG
The DNA here is from genome assembly GCF_048541705.1 of Temnothorax americanus. Lineage (NCBI taxonomy): Eukaryota > Metazoa > Arthropoda > Insecta > Hymenoptera > Formicidae > Temnothorax > Temnothorax americanus. Next base: position 1,554,826 of record NW_027509307.1, on the reverse strand, counting down.
TACGAGGCAGCTGGAAATCAGAGAAAACGGCTAATCGAATGACAAGTTGATCACTAATTTTACTCTTGAGACTGTTATATGTACTCATTGTATACACTCAGAGAGACGTTATGTATTCCATAAAATCGTTATGCTTTATTTTTAACTTCCTCTAGTATAGATATATTCGAGATATATAAAAAAGAAAGAGAATTTTATCAGAAGCTTTTTATAATTTTCCTTTCTTTAGAGATATGAACAATAATATTAATTATTTTCTCTATGAATGTCTGATCAATGAAAAATCCGGATTGGAACTAAGTACATATCGGCAGTCGCATTAGACAACCAGTTAGTAACTTGTTGCTGTGATTTACAATTATGGGGTAAGCAAATTGGGGAGCAGTCGGGAATATGTCATAGATTTGTGCCTATGAGAAGTGGTATTGCGGACACAATTGCTTCTGGCGCGAGTAACATGTAACATGTAGTTACGCAATACCGCTTTGATTGCACTTATTACGGATTTATTAGATTCGTATTCTATCGATCTGTCTTACTTGACGCGATATAAAAAGCGAATTAAATTATCTGTTTTGTATATAGTATACAACGAAATCATATTTATGGAATATAAGCTTCTTAAGTTTTAAAAATAAGATAAATTTCAATTAAATATATTTTATTATTAAAAAATTTTTATATATAAATAAATTCCTTATCTTTGTTGTAATTTGTATTATAATTGCAGAATAAATAATTATTCTGTCAATATTATAACAAACTTTTTTTATTCCAACATGTGCGTGTGTGTATATATATATATATGATTAAATATAACGCTAAAATTTATATCTGAGTTTTTGTCCTCAAAACAATTTCCTTTTTAGAAGATCAAAGACGATAAAAGATAGCAATATCTGATTCCATAGAACACACATGGACTCTGTGTAGTCATCTAATATTTATAAAGAAGTGTGAATTACGGAAGATCGCATATAGTGAGTTATATAGAGCATGGTTCGTATTATAGCGTGATATACAATAAAATGATTACAATTTAAATCAGAGAAAAATAACAGATATATTTCTTTAAATTATGCGATTAAAAGAAATAAAATGGAAATAAACACAAAATTTATGCTATAATCTATGATAATTTTGAAAATTTTGGAAAAAATATAGATATATTTTTATATAATATATTACAAAACATGTAATAATATAAATTTGCATTGTATCTAATTTCCGTTATTTTTAATTTAAATAGGTTAATTTTGGTATTTCGATATATAAATATATTTTTATTATTACGATTTATGACGATGACGAAAATTGTACATCGATATAAGATAAATATGATCAAATATTAAAAGAAATTAATGTAACAATGAACATTTTAAGTCTATATCCGTGATCGAGTTTTTATTGAATAATTAAAAATGTCACTTGCAGAGCTCTCCGCTCTTACCATCTCAAGTAGAGAGGGTCGCTCTTGAAATTTGCATAACTACTTCAACGATAGGAGTTTGCTTGAAATATGGCGTTTTATTATTTTCAAGGCACTTCACTTGGGTTAAATGTAGGCAACGACTAAAAGGTGAACACAAAAGGATCGGAAACTATAAGAAGATAAGTTTGTTTAGAAATGTTATAGTGCATGCAAAGATTAAAGATTAAATGGATATATTTTTTTAAATTTCTATATTAGATTTTGTGACTGTGTTGTAGATCCGTAGACATGATTTATTTTTTCAAAATTTCTAGATAGAAAATAGACTTTAAATAAGACAATAAAAAATAATTATTATTTATTAAAAATTTATGCAATTTTATATAAAAAATACTTTAGATTAATCAAAAATATAATCTATCAAAAATATAAGATATACCATAAAATATATCTTTAAAATATAACATTTTATATATATGGTATATTTTATATATAAAACACAAAACAACGATGAATCTTTTACTTGGTTTTTATTTTGTTTTCTTACGTAAGATTATACTATGCATAGAAATGAACGATGGAAATTGAGAACTGCCAATATGCGGGATATTGGCTGACTAAGGTAGAAAATACTACTGTTACTGGTAGTGCTGCCAGTGCAGCAGACATAAAATAGGACTCTTGATAAAGCGACAGACGGACGACATGACGTTTAGCACACGTGTTCCACATGTCAGCATGATTTCAAAAAAATAACGCTACTGTTTCTTTGTTAATTAATCTGCTAATGTTAATTAATCACAGTAATCGACAAATACATTAGGACGCGTCGGGAAAAGTTGCACACATTGAAGATTCCGGTCATGCCCGTAACATTCATTCATTTCACAAATATATCGTCGCGCAAGTAAATGTAATTACACGAATAATTATTTCTTTGCCGTCTCGCGGAGAGAATTATCTCGTAAGAACGATATACGGTCGCATTCTTGACGAGATGTAAATGTCAGTACGAGCATTTCCTACGTCACAACGAACTTCTTATGGCGTTAAATATTAGAAGCATTTTATTGCACAGCAAATTGTTGGTATTCATTCAACTTTTAAGATTAGTTTACTCTTATTGCCCTCCGTTACTCTCCTCTCACCGGACAAATTTCCGCAAAATCTTCGCTAATCATCATCGTGTACCTCAAAGTTTCAAAGAGAAATGAACTATTCATTGCGGTCGACCTTTACGACTCTCGTAACCTATATATTTCTTACTTACTTATTTTCCTTTCTACGTTACTGGAAGTAATCTCTCTCAATTCCAGAGTTATTACCCTATTTTTCTCACTTATAGTTTCAATACTCGATTATGTTTATCTTATATTAGACTTCTATCCTTTTTATAATGCATTCAGAAAGAACAAACTTCAATATATGATACTTTAATGTTTTCATTTATAACTACGTTTTGTGTGTGTGTGTGTGTGTGTGTGTGTGTGTTACAATATTAAATAATTCTATTTAATTAACTTATTCTTTTTTTTATATATATAGGTATCTAGCTTTTGAATATTGCATTAGATATAATATATTAATACAGTGTCAGTACTAATGGTTTTAACTTTTTTATTTTTAATTTAGCTTTTATTTTGCGATAAATAAATTTTGCATATTAAAATTATTTTATTAGCAATTATAATTACATTAATTACGTAATTAACCAGTATTTAAAATGCAGCAATAATAATATTTTGCCACATTGTCAATATCTATCTCGTTCTTAATTATAAACTTATTTAAAATTGATAAAATTTTTAAAAAAATTTTTTAATAATACTTAATTAACATATTAATCTCATTTAATATAAAATGTTAATTATTCTTTGGTAAAAATAGATATTCCAAAATAATAAAAGTTTAAAAAATGATAAAAGTTTTGTGCGGCGTATTAAGAAACTCTAATGTATCTTAATAAGTTCAATATTTATTTAAAATGTAGCATGCATTGTGTGTGTATAAAGTTTTGAATTTAATGATGTATTTCCTGCCACACCGAAATTGATTTCCAGTAATTACGCCATACTGCATAACAAAGAGAACAATTATTTTACTTTCATTTGATTAATGATGATCTCTATAATAAAACTGGCATATATATGTATTGTACATATGTCGTATATACATGCATACATATTTCAATAAAATAGTGAAAAGTATATACATATATCAAACGAAATAATATATCTCGCTAGACGACGTAAATAATGAGAAAAATACAAATTCTTTGACGTTCATCAACCACATAAGAAGATATACTAAGGCCCAGTTTCACCAACGTCGATTAACTGTAACCTTCTCGAATCGTAAACTCACTCTTCGTCTCTTTCCAACTGTCCCCCTTAGAAAGAGACGAAGAGTGAATTTAATCGAAGGTTACAGTTACTCGACGTTGGTGCAACTGGGCCTAAGATATTCAAATATAGCTTGTATTATATTAATCCGCAACGAGTTATGAAATTAAATTACAAATGCAAACTTAATTTCATTGCCACCGTCATAACTATAATATATCCAAATATTGCAGGCAGGTAAATGTTTGAACGCGTGTTACGAAATGTACATATCCTAATTATTAAAATACCAAACTAAAGTTATTTATTAGATATTATTTTATAAATAAATTCAAAAATTTGTTAAAAATTTGTACAAATTATATACTGTGTAATGGTTAGAATTATATTATTTCTTAAAATAATAATTTACACACGCATATATATTAACTCACTTTGTATACCCAGATATATCTTACAATTCAAAAAATGTAAAAAAAAACATCGTAACTGTAATAATAATAAAAAATTATTTATGCGATGTCATTGCAAAATCAATAAAATAAAATTGGAAAGACCTCATGTTTTTCGTATCAGAAGTTAAAAAAGTTTTTTCAACCTATAGATTTAATCAATTCAAATAATTAAACTGGAAAAGATTTACAATGGTTATATCGTTTACATTCATTCTAAGTGTTTAGACAATGACAATGATATCCGAAGCTCCAGAAATTGTCTAAGCTTCATTAGTGCCACGTATCGATCCTCATTATGATATTGCGAAACCGTCACGAAGCATCTACAAACCGGATCTGAACATCTGAGAAGGACTCATCAAGTTTCTCTATTTGCATCGAGCATGACCTATTTCCATAATATTATCGTAACACTAGCATAAGCGCTCCCGGCTTGCATGATGCGGAAACGACATCCTCCTCGCTTCTATGATCAGCTTCTGTTCCTAATGTACGGAAATTACAGGTGAATATGGTATTTGTATGATAATTTTGTTATCAAATTATAATTAGTTTATCATTAAACGCAAAAATTCTAATTTTTTATTTTTAGGTGCTGTTTATTTGTAAAATATTTTGATTGTCGTGCTCTTATAAAAAAAAGTACAACATATCTAGCAAAAATATCTCAACAATATATAAACATATGACACAAGTAACTTACAATTATTTGATAATATAGTTTTATTTTTCTTTTAATAATGGAATTATAAGAGATTTATAGAATAATATATTATGTCATATAACCAAAGTTTGTACTGTTTCGGAAACGTATCTGTGGGAGACAGTAAAAATAACATCGGCTTGTAGCCAATCTATTATTTCCAGCAGAAGAAACGTATACTACGTAAATTTTTCTCGTTGAATGTTGAAATTTTACCTATAATTTCTGCCGCAACCCCGCAGAAACTAAGTGGCAACGTATTTTCCGGACCGGCCGCGAGGAGGAACAATGAAATGAGCAAATAACTAGATTCTCACGCGCAACGGAACAATAATGGCACCGGGGGAAATTTTTCACGGACCCGTGGGCAAAATAATTTGGCAACAGATGCGTCGCGTCGCGTTTTCCGAGTCACCCGACCAAGAATAACGGAGCAGAGCGGAGTGGAGCGGAAAGGGTGGAAGGGCGACATAAGCGACGGGGTGCTTTGTGCACCGGGAACGCCACATCGAGGTGACATATTTTCGAGGTCTGCAATTGCAACATTCTTATTATCGTAAAAAAAAAAACACGAAATAATATTAAAAAAGCTAAAAAATATATGTTGTATTTTAAAAAAAGATTATAAGTGTGTAAAAAACATTATTTTTTTGAAACTTTTGTAACAAATTTATTAGATCTATATGAATAAATAATTCATTTATTGATATATTATGTTTGGCTTTTATAATGTATAGCCAAGTATGTATAACCATATGCTTCGCTATCTAAAATATCAATTCGTGGATAACTCGCGTTAAAAAAATAATTTTTTTTTGTTTTCTATTACACTTTAAAAATAAGTATTACAAATGTGTTACAAAGAATAGAAAATTTTTTAATAATCTCAAAACTTCTTTATAGATTCCTAAGTAAAATGCTGTTATATTGGTCGAATATTACATTTGATATGTATCTTCAAGGATTTTTTTTACACGAATTGGAGTTTTTAGTTTCTAACTAACAGGATATATAGCATCACGAAGCGTGGCGAGAAATGATTCGACCTTCGCAAGATCGAAGCCTGATACGTCGTGAGGATGAGAAAGACCACAGACGAAAGAGTGGAAAGAAGCCAAGAAGGGAGATGGGATACAACTTAGAAATAACAAGGCCGAATGACAAGAAAACAGAGAAGAAGTTGAAGCTAGGGAGGTGGAGGCCCGATCTGTTGGAGGAGGAAAATGCCTTGTGGCGGTAAGGAGAGAAAGAGGGATAGAGAGGGGAACAGAATTGCTCTGACGAGAACGCAGGGGGGGGAGGGAAAGGAGCGGAGGCAGGGTGTAAAGATAAGAGCGTTACGTGAGCGACTCATTAAGGGATGCAAATTAACCGGTGCCAACGACGTTACCTAGCTCCCTCGAAACTTCGGGCCTAGAACCAACCACCGGCACTACCTGCGGTAGTCGCAGTTTGTCAGAAGTGCAACGTGCTCCGAAGCTCCATTCGGACACACTTTCATGCATAGTACCTATCATCCGCGTGTTTGGTGGTGTCTTCGCAAGTAGAAGCGGAACGATGCGGCGCGGCGCGGCGGTGCTCGAAGCACCGTATCCGCAAAGAAGCACAGATTTATCTAAGCGCGGGAAAGGGGAAAGACCCACCGAATGGTTGTTGTCTCACGTTTTATCGTGCACCATGCTGCGCGCGACCGCGCATCGTCTCACAACGGAAGATTCTTGGTGATATTCTGTTTCACAACGGAGCGGTAACAAAACGTATTATAAAAGTTATTTCGATATTTACTGTGTAAAATGTACAATGGCTTACGTTTTTTTCATTAAAGAAATATGTTTCAGATTATTTTTATTATTTTTATTAAACAAAACTCAAATAACCACGATTAATAATTTACAGAAGGAATTTATGCAATGTAGTATTAAAATAAAATAAATTGTGTAATAATTTGATTAAATAAATAACAGAAATTTGATTATAAAAGGTAAAATTTCTATTAAATTTTTCACCCAAGATGCTGATGTCATTTTCGGGTTGTTTAAAAACAAAGAACGGCGGCGAAAGGCAAAAGCATCCAAGCAATACGTCACTCGTAACTTGATGAATCCGCAATCAACGCGTGTAAACAGCTTGCTTCTGCAGAATTCCGTAAAAAGTTAAAAGCAAGGAAGCATAAAGTTTTAGTCGTAAAGAACAGAGTTTCTATTTGGCTCGTGCTAGCTTTTTCTCTTTCCTTGTATACAGTATCTTTTCTGCTAAAGCAACTAAATATAATTCTTTAGATTAAATCGTTCGTTTACTTATCCGATATGTAATACACTCAGTGTACAATTTAAACATACTGCTAATTCTCGAAGCTCTTAATTTATATATATTATATATATATATATATATATATATATATATATATATATATAATCGTGATTTTCCATTCAAATCTTTTCACGGACTTTTTTTTTGTGATTCAAGACGACAACTTCGAGAGTTCGAAAGGCTCCCTTATAAATGACTGTCCAGCTACCCTATGATTTATAACAGCTTTTAGCTTGCACGGTCGCAAAAAATTACGTCCGAGCAGAAATATACTCGACAGCGGAGGCAAACTTTTCACGAGAGAGACACGACCTACCACTGTAAAAGAGAATACTAAATTGGAAAGATTTTAACGTTAGGGGCAGACTTCTAGGCTGCAAATGTCGAGCAGTGAAAACCCATTTGCCGTCATCAGCTACATAAATTTCATGCATTACGCATATTGAGAACAAAATAAATTCTAATTGTTACATAAATGAAATGATTACACATGTACAATAAAGCGTGCATTTGTAAAATTATAATAATGTATATTGTATTATTATTTAAAGTGCTTACGCAGAGATAACAGTTATTGGTAACTATTTGTTGTAATTACATTTCAATCATTTTGTCATCATTATCATAAGTTATTAATATAATCAATGCGTTTGTCATAATGTACACACATGAGTTTATTTTAAATAGCATTTATTATCGCTATAACCTGTCTACTCGAGATAAATCCTGAGATCGAAAACAATGTTTATCTCTAGGTCAATCAATCGAATTAGCTATATTTGCAAATGCGAGTAAATCACCTCTCGCAAGAAAGCCTAATCAAGAAGGAATGCATCCGATGTTAATTCGCAGCAGGAGTTGATGGGGAACGGCGTTCCATGGCTGCTACCGCCGGGCGTTCTTAGGGAGTATTAGTGACCACTCTCGAGATCACCCAAGGGCCTACCCTACGAATTTCCTGTCTGAACTACTCGGTTCATTCTCCCAGTTCCCACCTCTCGTCGTTAATTCATCCCCAGTAGATTGACTAAAGATACGAGGGATTCGTCAACTAATGCGCGCGTTCGACTGTGTAAAGGGAAGGTAATTTACGTACATTTAGTAGCTCCATTGTCTATCGCCCCCGCCGACACGATAAACGTGACATCTCCTACATGAGAGGTGCCACGCAAGGAAACACGTATACACCAAAAGTTTAGGATGTCAAAGTTTAAATTAGTTTAAATTACCACTCGTCTTAAATCTCACGAGAACAACAAATATATCAAAATAGTATGAATTTATCCTTTATTTCAAATCTGTAAAGCTAACTCTCTTTAGTTTGATATGTTCAATTGATAAATATTAATTCTTTGTAAAAAAAAGAATATTGTATCGTATGTTTAACGAAAAATATTAATGATAAACGTTGGAAAATAATTACTCCCGTCAATATATTTAATATCTTATTTCTAATATACTTTTAATATATTTCAGTTTCTCTCTCGCGTAGTGTGAAAATTCTTGTAGAAAAATTCTAAATAGACCGTTAAGTGGTACGGATGTCTTCAAGTTTCCAGAGACAAGCGCTATTGGATCGTCAACGCGGCATCAAGGCCGCGCTAAAGGGGGATCGTTCGTCTGGTAAAGAACGCTGATGGAAAATGACATTATCTTTTGGTATAAGTCGGCCGAGTCACTGGGGGGACGATTCGTAATTGCTTAAGTTAAGGAATGCGCACCGCGCTCGGACGTAGCGACGAAAGCGAGGCGAGACGAAGGGACAAGAGAAAAAGATGGGATGAGCGGAAGAGAGAAACGGGGATGAAAGTACAGACGGGAGTATGCCGAGGGTAAGTTCAAGACCGTGGGGTGGCTATGAATTTAAATTTCTCTAATTAGGACGCGCGGGAGACGCAGTGACGCTGTTGGTAGCTTTCCCTTCGGAGATACCTCACTTCCCTCTCTATCTCCGTTTCTTCATCTTCGTCCGTCTTCTATCCGCTTACATTCTCTGTTCTTCCCTTCAAGTCCCTTATTCTCTCTCTTGCGATTCTTGTCTTCGTCATTCTCCCGGTCCCTTCTTCTCGCATTCTCTTTCGCTCTCAGTGTCTCGCCATAATACCATACTAGCCGCAAAACCCCCGGGCTGAAGTAACTCAAGTAAGAGGTGGCTCGCATTCGCCGCAGTTGACACCACCTGACTCAGATTTGTTGCTTCTCACGTTCTAACCGAAATTTATTTGAAGCCCGCTAGCGCGGGTTAATTAACGTCTCCCTGGGGATAGAGTTAGGTCCGCGCCGGAGCGCGGCATGCAAGAGGAAATCACGAGTGTATACAAAAGCGAAACAATCGAACACATCCGCGGTGTGTCGTGTGAGTAATTGAATGGCGAGTGGTATAACTCAGCGTATGAGCGGCCGATGCCTAAATCGAGATTGCTTGTATAGTCCGCGACAGTTTCTCTTTTATCTTTCATGCCAATTTCATTTCTATCTCAAAAGAGCCACATTCAAAAGACTTACCTATTTGTTTATGACATGCGTTAATATTTTATATGTTAGTATTACATAATTTTGTATTTGTAAAAAAAAAAATATATAGTATATGAGTTATGTCTAATAATCAATACTATATAGAAGAGAGTACAAAACAGAAATTTATTTATTGTAAATTATATAGACAAAAATTAACATTTCTATAATTCACGATAAGCTATAACATAGTAAACAAAAAGACTGAGAAAAAGAATAAAGACAAATTTTCAAAATAATTTCGATAGTCGAAGGCAATGCTCATCTTGTTATTCGTCTGGGTGAGTAACCTGAGCAGCAGCAAGGAATTTTCACAGAGTTTCAGCAACCATTAGCGAGAAAGGGACTAAGCCGACGATTTAAAAAAAGTTTCCGTGGTGCATACATTAACTCGCGTAAGTGTGCCCTCTTCAGTCGGTGTGTACGAATCTTAATTCTTTCTTTGTTATCTCCTTCCACTAATTCACGAAGAAGAAGAAACAACGAACAAAAAAAGAAGGGAATGAAGTTAAAGCCGCAGTCGCAGCCAACACTTCTTTGTCGCCTTTGTCTTGAAAGATTAAAGGTTTAGAATGTGTTCACAATCAGTCTGAGCAATTATCGACTAGGCATTTTGCTTCTTAAATGTATTAATTATTTGTTGATAATCCTGTCAATTGCACAGAGAAGTCGTAATGTCGTTCCAGTGACTATTTATACGATAAATTCTTTATTAAAAAAGATATTCCATAAAATTTATTGATGTTAAATATTACTAACAGTAAAAAGATTGAACAGTGTATTGATGAACTAATAAATTATTGTAAAATAATGTAGATTCACTTATATAACATAATATAAATTGATTTGTGATTATTACCAGATAAATGAACCATAGAATATATAGAAATTAGTTAAAGCACGACCAAGACAGGCTGCTGATTTCAAATTCAATTATTAAAAGCTAGCTACAGTCGAATTCGTAAAAATGTGATAATTAAAAATATTGATTATCGGAAAGCGGGCGGCGTTATTGAGAGTAGTCCCGTACATCTGTTCATTAGATAATGAACTTATTAAATCAGAGAAGCGCGATGTGGCGGGGAATTTTACCCTGCTGCTCATACCATCTCCCTTCGCTCGTTATTCGTTTAATTACCTGGAAACACTGCAAAGGTTAATTGTAATTGGAAATAATAACAAAGTTGAGTTTTTTTGAGCAAACGTAATTACCTGTCGATTAAAAAATCTAGCATATAGCACTTTAAATAACACTTAAAATATAAAACGGATTGTGAAGCCGTATTAGCGTATTTGATTGTTATTTATACGAGGGAACACAGGAATTTGCAAAATGTATGCAGCCTATCGTATATAACGGTGTAATGTAAACATTCAAGTTGCAAATGAGCGATTATTATATAAACATTTGTCTGGCATAAGCAATTTATCATTCTTCTGCGAATAACAATGTGCTGAATTATTAGTTTATAAATGTGGTATTTTGATTACGTGTTGCGTGATGACAATTTTCAAATGAAATGAACCGATCCTTTGATTATCTTGCTAAATTGATCGAACTAATTAAATGCTTATATACAAGAAATAACAATTTGTCAAAATTGGAATTTTATATAAGGTAACACACGATTACCAATTAATTTACTAAAACTTGATTTATTAAACATAGATTTTATATTAAAAATTTGCGTTACAAAAATTGTGTAATGTAACTTTAATTAATAAATCCTCGTCTACGTATGGCTACGAATAAAATAACAAGTTCACTTTGTAATACATATTTAAGTTTAGTATATTAATAATTATAATTTAAATATATAAACTAATTTTAAAAGATTGAATAATAGAATACAGATAAGATATCTGTTGACAAGTCTCATTAAGATGCTTAGAAATAATAAATGTCAATAAATATTAATTTATTTATCTATTTTATATTATATATATATATTATATATACAAGAATATATATAAATTAATTTATGATACTATTTGTTATTTTCTACATTATATAATGGCACGTAATGGCGTCGAATAATTTTTTCCAAGTAATCTTTTCAAAATTTAATCGGTGATTTCACCAGTTTCACGCTATATAGCGGCGCGGAGGTTCTTGAATCTCTAACCCGCATAACCGAATTAACGCGGAGAAACGTTCGTGCGGTACAGGTTTACCTTACTACAGTTTATATATAATCCCGAGTTCCTCTCCTCCTCTCCAGGTCGCGTCCAAAATGAAGCGGTGGTGTTGGTGCACACGACGAGGGCGAGGAGTGACGTAAAATTTAAGAACCACCCGCATTAAAATCACTGCCTCTGCCAGTATTTCAGCGACTCCTTCCTCGTTATTCCTACTCGCGTGTGCTCCTTCTCTCGCCTCCACGAGTTACATTTCTCTTCAGTTTGTGCCAAAAGGATGGAGGCAAGAGAGAGACCGAAAGAAGGACGGAGAAGGGAAGGCGAGAGAGGCAGTATATAAAGGGTTCGCAAAGTGACTCGAATTGCCGCACAGTCGACTTTACGAGACGGGGTATTGCTAATATCAGAGCATAAGGGCCATCCCCGTTCTCTCCCTTTCGACCGGCAGCCACCTTCCTCTCTCGAGCCCTTTACCACCGGCAAAAGCCGGCAGCGCGACGGTACTGCCGAGACTCCTTAGCCATTCGACCCTCCGCGACATTTTTAGTGGCCATCAAAAACCGACGGCGGCTTAATTATTAGGGCAAGAGCGCAGGAACTGGCGCCCTACCTTCTCGCCATCATCTCACGACCGCTACTTCTACTGTTTCACTGTGCCATTCGTTCTCCGGCTTCCTTCTCGATAGTCTTTCGAAGCTCAACTACGTGAACGGCTTAGAAAATATTTTCTTCCTTAAAAAGCCTTGAGAAATGTACGGAAACTAAGGAAACGAGAAGTAGAATACACGGAGAGTACTTTTAATTATTAGTGTATTCTGTGTTCTACTAAGGAATTGATGGTTTAAGTGCAATAAGCCAACCAAGTCTACTTTTTCAATGGTTGCAGCGCAGTAAGAAAATTATTAATTTTAATACTTTATTTTCCCTTATTTTAGTAAAAAGATGAATAAACAATCAAAATACGGCATTTTAAAAATTATTTTAAACCTTATGTATATACCTAATTATAATAATTATATAATAAAGTCTTTAATGCAAAATACAACTTAGAAAAAAATTTTACATGAGAATTGCATTACCTAATTAACAAATGCTAATTTGTAAATGTTGCGTTCAACAAGGACATTACGAGTAATTTACCGATGAACGAATGTAGACTTGAGAGATAATCCCGCTCTTGCCATTAGAAAATAACACAAACTAATAGGCAATTCAAGCGGAATGATTCTCCTTTAATTGCACATGACGAGATCAGCCATTAACGCACAATGCTTTTCTCTTTCCCTCTCACTAAATCCGCACAAAACTGTTCTGTCATTCGAAATCGTCGCGAGACCGGCTGGTGTTCCGCTTCATCATCATCTCGCCCTTGGCACGAAATTATAAAGGGGATCAACATCATGTAAAACGTTGCGGCGACACCCTCCGGCAACCCTCTATTCTGCGGATGGTCAATAAAAGAAGTTCATGTATAGAACTGTCCAAGCTGCCGATTGAACTGCCAATGCAGTAAAAAATCACATAGCACTTGGAAACATGTATAACTTCGATCAATCCTAAATTTTTCTCAACAAAAATTTTATTATGCACCGTATACCTTTTATATAACAGCTATACCAATTATTTAACAGCTTTAAATATTTTCACAATTAAACTTAAATAAAAATTCTTGTAACTAAATCAAAATCTAATGAGACAAAAAGTGTATTTTAGTTTACTCGCTTTTTTCACCCGTTAAAATTAATATCAGCAACAAACAGTTGACTGTGTACAAAAATTTAGCTATTTAGTTACCTTCTGACGAATAGAGACAAAACGTTGAAAATAATGAATGACCCTTAGCGCGTGTTATATTATACCGTAGTATAAAGCTCGCAAACGACGCAGGACCCTGTACGTGCTCTCAACACCACTGTGGGAATATATAAACGGAACTGAACATACCTAAATGAAAGATCGTTTTCCAACTACTGGAGCTCTAATACGGCTGTAGCGAAATTACGAGGAATGTCGCTCTTGAGCGGTGGGTTACGACAATGGGAATTTTATCTGCCATTTCCCGAATATACACGCTCGCACCGGACGCGATTCGCAAGGAAAGAGAGCGCCAAGCGTCGGAGGTAAGAGGCCGGGAAACGCTGCTGAAACACTTGCGCACGCCCGCGTGCGTGCATATTGCGGGGAAAATAGCTTAGTTTCGCCGTGGGAGCGAAATTAGATTTTGTTCGAGAAGACGTTCCGAATGTTCGCTCTCTAACCTTCCTTTCTTTTATCTGTCCTACCGCCACCTCTCTCCTTGAGGTATCCACCAACCACCCACTCCGCCTTCATTCTTTCGCGTCTCCCTCTTCATTCTGGACCGCCACGTTCTTCCTCCGCCAGGCTTCTCCGCTCTTCCCTCTTCCTTTGCGCTGAGATTCCGGTTTCCCCGGAGACGCTCAACGACGTCGCGACGCTTCCCCACGTTCCGCGGTACTATGCATATTTCACCGATTTTTATGGAATTCCTCGTGGACTTCTTTCCGTCTCCCGCGCCTCCTCCTTTCTCCTTCTCTATTTCGATTATAAACAGTATTTTATTCTGTTTTTTTTTTCAGTCGTTTACCTTTTCTTTTCTCACTTCTGTTTTTGTTTTCCTTATTTTCTTATTGATTGATTTGGCTCCTATAACTTCTTTGATAATCATATACGTATTATACAATTAGATGTAACGCATTATGCACATCTTACCTATATTGCGATTTTGCCTGAGGTATCAGAGAGATTTCAAAATATGAGATAAAATAAGAATCCACAATAAGAAAGAATTTGAAATTTTTGTTTCAATTAATAATTTACTTTAATGTCATTTAATCGCTTATTTTGATTAATGAAAGATCTTAAAGGTTAAATGTTAATCGTGTGTAAAACACGTTTACCGTTATTTTATTATATGTTGCATTAATTATATATTAAGCTAATATTATTCTATAAAAAAATTTAATATATTTTTAGCATATGTTTCGCTTAGCAAGATTTCGACATTCACGTACAAATCGCGTAGGAGTGGATCATTACCTTTTAAGCAGTGCCACGTGGAATACGTAATCACACATCATCCTTGTTCACTCTCACGCACGAAGGCTACGTCAATAAATTGATTACACGCGCAAAACTGCATGCCACTAATCCGGCTAACCAAATTAGGATACGTGCATATAGCATGGAACGGCGTTATTTGTCATATCTATAAATATCCGTTATCTTTTGCAATCGTAAGCAATCATGCCATTCTATATATGCCCCGATTACGTATTTAATTAAAACTTCAAACAATACTGCGTAAATATTATACATATAAGCGTAATGTCTACAAACATTGTTATTGTATGACATTTTGATTTAAAAAAACTTCTCTCGTACAATTGTTCTATTCTTTTACTTGTTAACAATACTTTCCCTTTCATTGTAATTGTTTGTTTCCGAATTCCCAATATTAATAATGCGCATATATATATTAAAATATTATAACTTTAATCTAAAAATATATTTAATTTAGAAAAATGTAAAGACAAAGGTTAATATCTCAGTTAATATCTTGTTTGTTAATTAAATATAAATTCAATCACACAGAAACTTTCACAGGAAACATTAATATTAATAATGAAAGTACTATTACTTTCTTCATTAAGATTTAATGTGATAATATTTATTAATATATGAGACCTTTCTTTTTGTTCATTTAATAAAGTGGAGTACTAATCGTCTCTTCATTATACTTTCTTTTTCTAATGCCAATGGAATTTCTTGTGGAAAAAGGTCAAATCACTTGCAGAAGATCGTTGAAATCTTCTCGATACACATCGCCTGTCACCTTTCTCCGCTATAAATTTACTGTGCTCTCTTTCCATAAAATATGAGAGCCGTCAAATAGAAAATGTAATATATATTGTACATACATAAATACATCAGACACTTGAACTCTCGGTCTCATTTTTTTTTATATCTAACGATCTAGCGATTACTTTTCCCGATAAATATTAGTATTTACAAAGTTTAGTTATTTTAACAAATAAAAAATTTATATGTAACATAATTGGAATGTTATTTTCCTTTTATATCTTTTTTTCGCACAATCGTAAATTTAAAATAATAATCTTTTTTAATAAAAATTTCAAAGATTTTTTTTCACTATTTTAACTTATAAGTCGCTTACTAAAATATTTAAGAAAAAATGAAAAAAATATATAAGAATGTTCCTTATGCAATTAGAACAACAAGAAATTATCTTCAATTTGTTTAAAAATAAGTAATCATTCTCATCTATGATATGATAACATTAATTACATCATTACTCGTAATACTTACGTATCGCGTGCAAAAAACCGTGCTAGAGACCTACTTTGTCGTAATGCGGATACGCGGAAGAAAAAAACGTAAGATGTGAGAATGTCTCTAATCGGGTGATTGTAATTACACATTACGTATTGTTTTAAATCGCGACCACACGTACGAAATTGTGAAAAATAAATGAACAAACGCAACCATGTCTTCCGGCTTGACATGAGAAGGATTTTTAGCACCGCACACAAAAGGTATTATTCTAATTAGGCCAAGTCGGCGAGAAATTAAAGAAAACGTCGTCCTTAGAACACCAAAACGATTTAAGCATTATTATTTTCCAGACGTCCCCTAAAATCTCGCGTAAAAAAATTCACTTTTTTGAGGATCTCGCTTTCACAGCAACTATTTGCTATTCACAGGAAAGACAATTTTGCCTTCGGCGATGGGACTACGCCGGGCATACCGGCAACGATACATCCGAGACTCCGCCTGTCGGCTTGCCTTATATTCCGTATATATCGCCCATGAGGCAACAACGTGCCTCTTGAGATCAGTATGACTGTCGGTGTGTACGGATACGACGTCAGTATGGAAATAAAGCACTTCCGAGCTCCGCGAAAAATGCATACGTTCCCGCTGGCTAACCCTTGAAACCTTTTTCCGAGATCCCCGCCAATCCCTCCTCGTCACCAGCTCGTCCCCCAAAAACCGGCAACTCTACGCAATACGGAGTACGATTAGAACTACAAGAGAAGGAAGTCGTTACGCGCCTTCGGGATCACATGAGAGCTGATAAAATTTACTTCGTCTTTGTAGACATCAACTTTTTTCCTCGTAGCAAATTCTAATGCGAGTTTGATGAATTTTAACGAGCTCCGGAAATTATCATCACCGACTATAAATATATTCGTTCTTCTAATATATCTGCTGTATAATCTATCTATAGTCTATCTAGTATCTATTTAACGTGAAACAAGATAATTTGGTTTTAATCGTACATTATCTTTCCAATCTTATAATACATTTAATCTTTCATAAAATTGAAAAAAATATTCCAATAAAAAAATCTATCTAGTATATAATAAGTTATAAATAATTTAAAACCTAAAAATAATGCTAAATTTTTACAAAAAATGAGTAACATTTTAATATTTTAAACTACCTGTAATCATGTTAATCGCATATTTAGAAGACTCAACGAAATACTAAAATTACATCTTACGTTAGCATATCGTCAATTAGTTTACTCAACGTGACCCACTGGTTTAACGCGAGCAAGCTTCTCTTTATACTAACGGGTAACGTGTGAACATTCTCATAGCTTCAGTTTCAGATTGCACAGGAAGTTTCATGATCGTATTGTCTAAGTAACACGTAGCGGTAGGTGGCAAAGAGGAAGAGAAGAAACGCACGCGGAACGATGTAGATAGTGAGAAAAGAAGCTGATGAACACCGACGCCGGCGAATGGATTCGCGTGGAAAATCTGCGAGTAACGATTTTAGCACGAGAAACTGGGTGCTAACCATTTCCAACCAAAGACGATGCGATAGCGTTTCATTTACATAACTGTAATTCTACTTAGTGGCGGATACCTAATTCCCTCATACGTTTCCGTTTCTCCGCCGCGCCACCGTGCCAGAATTCGCGGTATTTAGGCGACCGCCGATTTAGCTGAGTACTTTCTCGAGACAAACACTTTCAAATGTGCAAACTTGTAATCCACATTACCGCAGGCCAATCTCTGCAAATAGACTCGAAAACAACCTGTTCTTGTAATATCCTACGCTGGTTAATGTGCCAATATTTACGACCGGTCTTGGTACAGAGCATAGTTGTAAATAAAGAGTAAATCACGTAACGCTAATGACACATAGAAAAGAAACGTTTATTATATAAGAATTGCAATTGCAGTTTTCATTATCACATTCAATACTGTCTCATAATAAAAATAGGATAAAGGTAACAAAGGGAGTAGAAATAAAAATTAAACTCTATTTACAAAGTATTCATATATTTACATGAGGAGCATATATTAAGAGTACAGGCTAATAAGATCGTTATATCCGGCGAGTGATAGCATCGATTGCTCATCGAATATAAAACTCTCTCTCTCTCTCTCTCTCTCTCTCTCTCTCTCTCTCTCTCTCTGCGTATATGTAAAAAATATAAATTAAAAAGTCCTAATAAAATGTATATAAATTAAAATTCTTAAAAAAAGGTGGATATGGGTTAGGAGCAAATGGATGCGTTTTATGGCTTGGCAGTATCGTCACTGCGTACTTTGTAACAATGAGCATCTCTTAAAACTATAATACGCTCTACTTATTTTACGTATCTGCAATACACCAAGTTATGCATAACCGTTTGCCAGGCGAAAGGGCATAAAAATGCAAGAACTTTAAGATTACGCCACACTCGGGATTTTAACGGTGCGCTTTCACGACAGGCGCTCATTTTCAACTTACGCGCGGAACTGCGAATCTTGAGTCACATAAAAGTCGTTAATACGCGAGCGGCGGAAGAAAATAAACGTACATCGCTCGCGTTCTCTCGTGCCCGACAGTAATCGACGTTTCGAGGTTGCGCTCCGCGTTTTCGCCGTGTAGCGGCCCTTAAAGCACGCGTACGGCATGTGTGCATGTATTTCTTCGCACGCACCTAACAGCGGACTAGACGGCAAATAGGTCTGCATCCACCGATTATCGTCACAAAGGCATGCAAAACTAAGCGTAACGCGCTTGCACGTTCGCGGAAACGAGCAATGCGTTTCACTCGGAACGAGATTCTCATAGGAACCGGGCGCTGTTCCGCCGGGTCGTCAAATGAGGTTCTAAACTTTCACCTCGGTGAAGGTTAAAACCGTGAAAGACACGAGGCCGTCGATCAATCTCTACTCCGACCGGCGAACAGCCAAGTGACTTTACGCGGGTACACCGTATCGCTTAGCTCCATAGACTTCGCGAGAGCGGTACCGTAACCTATTGACCTACATAAGTGTTAATAAACGTCGCGTAATACGCCTCGTACCGTGCTTAACGTTTTCATGCATTGTGCGAGAGCAGCGAATGCCAGACTTTGCCACCTTCTTCGAATCGGATCGAAGGCGGTGGCATTATCAATATAAACCGACGAGAAAAAATCTTGTTCGATATTAAATAATTCCCTCGTTCTCGAAAGACCTATCGAGTCAACGAAATTTCCATAGACGAGGATAAGATAAGCCGCTGACGCGAGGACACGGAAAAATCGGAGCGTTCTCGATCCTCGGTCGGGATCTTAGCAAACGTTTGACCTGATAAAAAGGATCAGGAGTCATGGACGTAAAAATCTTCTCGCACGATAAAAATGCCGTTGATATCCGCATCTCAATCGCTTCCGGTGAGAGGCGAGAAATTCTTGTAGAAGGCGGATTAGACGATTCGTCTAATGAGACGTTATCGATACTGGCCAACAAGTAATTATCACTTTCACTTGCTTGCGTGAAAATAAGATAAAAAAGATTGCATAAACTTTCGTTTCATGCTCGCACATTTTATACCTTATTCTAATTTCAGTTTTTAGTTGATCAAATATTTTAAACGTTTCTCTCAACGTATTACTATCAAAAATTACTTTTTCTCTTACAAAAATTACTTAATCTCTTGTCCTCTCACAAATAATTTTACAAAATAAAGTAATCAAACGAGTTATTGGAAAGTTTCAACATTAAATTGCAAAATATCAACTTTTTTAGAAATAAGAATTCTAATACATTGATACATGAAAAGATGACTGTTCGAGCTTGTGATATATGGAAAAAAATTTGTAGCTCTAGAATATATTACACGTTCTTACTCGAATAAAGTGAGAAACATTTAAAATTGTGTCGCAAGTATAGCGACACAATTTTAACATAAATGGCTGATATTTTGCCGAAATAATTAATCAATCACAAGCAATGAAAGTAAACGGCGTCACGTTAGCAGCGATATCTTCTCTCTCGTCGGAAATGAAAATCGACAAACCTCTGCAAAGAGAATCAGGGCGATTGAGGCTATATTAAGAATATTATAAAATATTTTCACAAAAGCACTCTCTCTTATAAGATAATTTATGAGGATTTTGTTTTATTGTTTTGCTTATTTTCCCTCGTGGCTTGCGTCTCGTTTTTCAACACTGACCTAATCTCTTTTTTTAGCTCTCCGTATTTAGTATCAAAGAACAAAGCTACTGACGATTGATTTTTTAAATACTTGTTATCCTCGTCCCTGTCGCTGACTTTCTCGATTCGTTCTTGTAATTCATTATTTTGCGCCTGGCTATCTATGGTGATAAAGTGACCGTTAGTTGCTTGCGGCACGTCAGGACCGAAAACTTTATCCAATTGCTGAGCCTGAGGTAGACCTTGAAGTTGTATAGGACCATTTTCCGGCTGCTCTATAGCAGCCAGTATGTCCTGAAGTAGGCCATTGGACAACACCTGATCATGTCTGATGCTACCATCCGAGTTCTCGGTGCCCAGTCCTCCATCCGCTGGTTGTATCTGCAATCTGTAAGTGCCTTTGGAACCGTGAATTTCGAAGCCGTCGGCATTGTCAGCGGTCAGTCTCTGAGCCAGAGACAATACCTCACTACCCTCGCTCGATTTCAGAAATTGACTAGCGTCCACCTCATTTGATCCAATATTCTTTTCTTGATTATTCTGGAAGCCTTGCGCGGTCAAACTTGCAGTCAGCGCTTCAACCGAAATTCCCGAGCCGTGTTCGAACGACGTTGCCGCGGGGTAGATATTGTGAGACTGACTAGACAATTGCCCGGAGAGCTCGTTCGGAACGTCCGCGACGGCTGTGTGAATATCTCTGACATCACTCGCTTCATCGGACGAATCATAAGTTAGACCTACAGGATTACCGTAACTGTCTTTTAAGTTGATTTTCTGTTGTTCGTTATGTTGTAAATCCAATGTATTCACTGAGGGTCCTCCCAGAAAATTATCGAGTGGTTTTGTAAGCGGCAATGAGTTATCTGCAAAGATGGAATTTTGTTGATTGATATCGGATAAATCGTTTCCCGTGAAAACTGGATTGTGATTGTCTACGTTTCCACCAGTTCCTGCATTTTCAAATCCGAGTTGCAGCTTGCCGTTAGAATGCGCGGGTAATCCACCACCTAACGATATCCCCTCGCTCGAGGGCACTTCACCACCTGAAGATAAGCCTCCACTCAAGTGTAGCTCTCCGCTGGAATGCAATTCTCCGCCTAAAGGTAAACTACCGCTTAAAGGTAGTTCTCCGGTTGCGGACAATCCTGTACTTGAATACAACGCCCCGTTCACGGGCAAGAGTGGCTGCAAGGAATTGCAGTCGTAACTGCCGCCGACTGATAACGGCGCGTTTACCACAGGTGTGCCGTATGTCGTTGTTAGCGCATTACTAATTCCACTGTAGAGATTACTGCCAAATCCGGAAGACGTTGAGGTGAAAGAAGTCGGTGGACCAAAGTTAGGTGCTCCATAAGTTAAGTGTGGCATTGGTGTATTGAAATCGTTGAACGATAATGGAGTTCCATATTGAACGTGAGGCGCGGCAATTGGAGAATTTAAGTTGTGTATGTTAAGTGAGCCAGACGACCCGAAAGAGCCCGAAAATAAGTTGCTCGATCCCGACGTATGGCGGAAAGACACTGGCACGTGAAGATTCGGTAACTGCTGTTTTGCAGGTGGCGGCAAATATCGATTAATATTCGACAAGAGTCCCGTTGGTATTGGTTCTCTGAATTTAATCGGTTCCCGATTTCGTGGTGGTATGAAAGAGCCGACAGGGATTGGTGGTGGCCTGAATGGACCATGAAGTCGAGGAGAATGCAGATTTTGCTTGTGGAAAGAGCCTCCAAATATTCCGAATGATGAAAACAATGGACCTCGTCCTCCATGCGCTGCAGGGTAAGGACCATTCGGCGAGTAAGAGGAAAGAGGTGGTGTACCATAAGAATTTAAAGGTGGAGGAGAAAGCAAAGATCCTCCTGATATATGATCAGCAGGTTTTTCGAAAGTAGCAGTTGTTAAAGGCGGGCCATAATCGCTCAACGGCGCCTGCTGCGGAAGCTGCTGCAAAGACAGATCGTTTCCTATATTTTGAAATCCGTGAGAATCTCCGCTATTGCTTAAAGCGTCAGCGTGGAATCCGCCATTGTCCGGCGGCAAATCTAGCCCCGAATGAAGTAAAGCGGAGTTGGCATTAACTGAATTCGAGATGTGATTGAATGATGAGGTGTCAGAAGTACCACCTGACAATGAGATATCCGAGTTCAAAGGGCCATTTGCAGGCAACAGCTCAAATCCCACTGTCTTTATGATGGACAAGGGTTCAATGTTTGGTGTTCCGTGCTGTAAGTTTAATTGTTGTCGACCGGACTGATGATCAAACTGACTAGTCGTAGTTATGGCCCCCGGACCTTGATTGTTGTGCAGAGGTTCGTTCTCCGGCAACGGCGGCGGCGGTAATCCGTTACTCTCCGAAGAAGCCGAAGACTCGCGCACGGATGTCTTTAAATCTTGATCTTCAGGATTTTGTAACGGCACGCCGTAAGAATCGCTGGGCACATTCGAATCCATTGAGGCGCTCAATTGAGCGTGAGACAATTGCGACGTACTTTCGACGTAATTATGCTTCGCTTCGAGGGGAGCACCATATGTATCTGTCGGAGGACCACTTTGATTAGGGGTGGTGGCCAATCCCGCAATAGGCTGCCATCCATCGTACTTTATGTCAGGGGGTGTGGGTGGCGCTGGAACTCCTGGCGGAGGCGCTGGCGGTGGAGGTCCATATAAATCACCGGCTGGTGGACCGTATTGCGGTTGCGACGCAGATACGGGCAACGGCGGTGGACCGTACTCGTCATTGGGCAGAGGATTAAACTGAATAGCTAATTTCGGAGGTGGTAGACCGTAAGTCTCGAGCGATATAGGGATAGGTGGCCCGTGACCTGGCTTAGGCGGTATATATTGCTGACTCGATGTAGCGACGAGCTTCAATGGTGGACCGTACTGAGGTTTCGGTGATCTGAACGGTGGAAATGAAACCAACGGCGGCGTAAAGTGTTGTTTCGGCAGCCCGTAATGAAGTTTCGGCGGGCCGTAAGTTGGCTTAGAAAAAAGAGAAGACGTTGCCAAGCCAAAATTTTGTTTCGGCGGCCCATATTGCGGCTTGATACTTCGTGGCGGCCCGTAGGAAATGGCCAACGGTCCAAATACAGGCGGCGGCAATTCTGGCGGTGGCGGCGGATAAATAGGCGTCGGTCCAAGATTACCAGTTAATTCCGGAGGCCCGTATACCGGCGCTGGACCTTTAAAACCAGACCCCAACGGTGGCCCATATTCGTCAGACGGAGAATCGAAAGTATTACTTATTCTGTCATCGGCTTTGACCTTGTTGGTGGATTTCTCTCCTTCCTTGATTAACGGTACTTGCGAGGTCGCCTTGTTGACCACCGCTTGTATATGATGTCCAATTAACAGGACGCAGAACAGAGCGAATAGCATCTAAAAGCAGAACAGAATGACTAGAATCGGAGAAAGTGACGGCTTCACGACTATTGCGATTAATTGCGTTTTTTTTTTCTTTTCCACACTAATTGTCTATAATCATACTGAAAATAAACACGTAGGATATTATAACTTATGTAATAAAGATAATAATACGTTGCGCTCTCAAGATCTCGGAAGATTTAACTCAGCAAAAACGTTACTACTTCGTAATAAAGCTAACATCATTTAATTTTTATTTTACTAATATTTTACTTTTTTAATTTTGCTATTAATTTATATAGCTTTACTGTAAATTTGATTACGGAATATAAATGTGAATTAATTAAATAATAATTGCTTATTTAATACTCCAAACATTGCAATTTGTAAAAACTTAATTATTATATAACTGTTACGTTATCGTTTAATTTAATATATTTAATTACAAATTCGTATATTTTTGCTTTTATACTTTTACGTCTTTATGTTTTATTTTTTTACATATCTATGACAAAACATACGTATCAGAGTATACTGCGTAGATAAGCACTATATTATACGATTATTATCTATTCCTTGTTATACATGTTATTATCAAAAATAAAAGGAAAATAATTACATGTCTTACACGTATTCATTCAAGCATCCGAAGCGGCGTACTATGTACGTGTTCTAATTAGTTCGTTGGGCGCTTAAGAATAGTTTCGCAGAGCATATGAAAATCACCTATACTCGCTATTGTGTGGTAGTAGCCATATTGGAGGCCGTGAGAACTCCTGTGTTATTCGCTTAAGCCCGGGAAGTCATCTCAACGTATGTGAAAATTATGTAAAGTCACGTTTACACATTCTGGGCATTAGGGAAGCGTACACGTGAGTGAATAATTACGTCAATTGTAAGCGGAATAGCAGGTGTTGCATGAAGATAAATTACGAAAAATGAATAGATGAAGTTTCTTTTGAGATGCTAATTCAGTCTATTTTTAGTACAAAACGGCAACTCTTAGAACAAAGAACTGCTATGCACACGTTTGTGCATAGCATTTTGAAACAAAGATACAAAATTGTATGTGTTTCGTAAAAAAAAGTAGTTTATCAGAATATATTTACTTGATCGATCGAATTGTTAACGATTAGCTAAGTATTCTTCCCATGACAAATAAAACTAGAACGCACAACATTTGTGCATATGTTTTCGTCATAAATATCTCTTGCAAAAAAGAAGCTATTATTTATGCCACGTATTATCTGCAGTAATAGACATTAGATTACTATTACACTAATAAATAAGATCAGCTACATTAAAATTTCAAAGCTCTTCTATTACAGCATAGAAAAAGTTAAGTTAATTGATTGGATAACATTATATATACATGTTTTTAAACTTGTTAAAAAACTATGCTTACAATTACAATTTATGTAATTAATTCACGTGATATTTGACTGTAGCGACAATACTATGACAAATTATATACAAGATGATTTTTCCTACGATAATCAATTACAATAGCATTTTTATGTTTTTTCTAGAAAATATCAGACCGATGAGAAGAAGCGATGAAAACATTGAAGCTAACCGTCTGTCAATGCCGGCAAGAAACCATTGGCTTCTCTTAAGTGGCACGATGACCGAGATGCAAGGCTAACATAATCAACCGTATACTTTCTCCAAAGACCACGGGAAATGTTTGCAACCCGGCAACGTATTGCAATGATTGCAGTTTCAAATAATTGCATCTTTAACGATACTTGTACAGTCTCATTTTTCATTGTGAAATTTGATTATTTATCCCCAGAACATGTGTTAAAAAAAAATTAGTTTAAGTTTAAGAATTAAAGCTGAAGAAAAGTATAAGAAAACTGAGATATTGTACTTATAAATAATTATACTTTTTAATATACTTGCAATTTCATCGAGCTCTTTAGATTTATTATCACGATTTAGTTAATAATTATGTACTTGTCATAAAAAATTATAACAATCATAATTATATGTTTCATACAACAAATTTTCAAAACAATTTGTATATTATCCTATTAATGGCATATCATCATATAATTCTGCAGCAGTAAAAAATTAAACTTAATTTAATTAATATCTAATATAATAAATTATTTTTTTATTTTAAAATTTCTAATTGCTTTTTTTTTTAGTTTGCATTTAACATTCATCATTTTGTTAAAAAGATCTTTGATTGCTGAATATATATCTTGAAAAATAATCTGATCATTTACTGATCTGTAATTGGTTTAAGAACTTAATACATAGTTATGAGACAATTGTGCCAATAATCAACGAAACTTATCATTTTCTGTAATTCAATCTACAATCTACAAATTCTGTAATCATCAAAATAAAAGACAACGATATTGTTTGATTAGACTAACAGGCTAATACAATAAATATAGAACATACAAGACATCATACACGCGACCCATCAACGCGAACGAGCCCAACAAAAGAAATTTCCAATCAATCGAGATGTGTTTGTCCGAAATATATTTTCACATTACTTGAATTATATCGTACACATCGAATACAAAATTTTTTAGTCATTATATATAGAATACAAAATTCATGATATAGCTATTTTAACTCGAAAAATTTTACTCGTTTTATTATTATACTTTGCTTTTTCAAATTAAGTTGTTGTCAAATGTCTGAAAAAGCGACTCAATAGCGTGTGATGCATGCAACATAAATAAAGAATATCTATGAGAATAAGATAGAATCTAAATTTAAATATCTGCCATAATCACATCGATTAAGTGCTCATAATTAAGAAAAAAATGCAGTCTCTCTACAAAAAAATTGACGATTGTCTCACTTCCTTTCGCGGAAATAGTCACTTTTATACCTGGATTACTTTTCCATGCGAATTACACTTTTTACTGCCCGTATGGAAACGCGTATATCTCACGCGGACTCTCGTTTTCACGCACATTGTAATGCACGTGGGTGCAATGACCTATATTCTTTAACCAGTATAATTATCTCTTATTTAATTTTTTATTTAATTTTTACACTTCCTATGTGTAATACATGCAAAAATTCCTCGAAGACCTGAAGCAAAGAGACTAATTTCCTCGGTAAAGAATGGATTCGATCAGTACTTTAGATTAGTCGTTATCAGACACTGATAAGAAACTGCCAATTAGTTAATTTCTGGTTGGAAATAGTCGCAGTATAATCATAATGTGTACGCCTGAGATCCCTATCGTGCACTCCTTTCATAATGCATGCGCCCTCCCTTATTAGTACGGAAATTTATTCACATCAAAGGTGTAATGCTATTTCAGTCGTAGAGATTTTTGCGCATTAAAATGTGTTCCTTTCTTTTCTTTTATTCCTTGATAAGATTGGCGCAATACATATACATGTCTAAAAAGTCGGTTAATCAAAACACAAAAATCTATAATGCTAGTATTGTAGATATATGTATATGAATAATTAAATTAATAAAATATAAAATAATTTTAAACTTAAATTAAAATTTTTATTAAATTAAATTAAATAATTTAATAAATTTTAATTTAAATTAATTTTAAGAAAGCACGATTACTATATGATTAAAAAATTCTTATCTTTAATTTAAAATATTTGGGAATAAGAATTTTTACATTTTTATAGTAACTAATAATATTTAATTTTTTAAATAACAACGATTATAGTCATTAGCTTATTATAATTGAATGGAAAATATTAATAAGTAAGTATAAGTAAAACAATAATGACTTGATAACTGATTAATAAATGAAGTGAAATTTATTAATAATTTCATACAAAAAATTAAATGCAAAATTTATTTGAACTGCTGTAAAGTATAAATTATCACCCGGAAATGCACAAATATTATTGATTAAAGCGTTAGAGTCATCATGTATTACAAGAAAAAATGTCTATTAATAAAAATTATAATAAATGCACTAATTATTTTCTTGAGAAAATTTGTTATTTATCGAGATAAATCTTACTTACTACTGCGGCCCTTTCAAATGTATTGCTTATTTCTAAAGTAGTATACATTAAGATGTAAAAACAACAATAAATTTTTAAGTAAACAACTGTAATTCACAATTAACAGAATATATATATACAAAGATAAGCAAACAAAATCCATCTATTGTAACGTTTTCAAAATTTGGCCTTTAAATCTTCCAAGATAGACGACGTATTTTAACGACATTAAATAAATCAGAATTAAAAGTTAAAAATTACTACGCAAGCTCTAAGATACTTTATTATCTAATATAACTGTATTCGTCACATTTCCATTAATTCGTAGAAAAGGATAAGCATTGTGACTAAACTAAGCATGACGATTCAGACTCACTGCGACCTACCTTGAATTTAACCATGACACACGCGCATAAACCGCAGTCTCGACACTACACACAGATTATCCGATACTACGTGGATCTCCTTACTCTTGAAGCGTTCCCTCAGCTTTCGCCACCGCACTTTAAGGGAAGTCGCTTCTAACCGGAGCTTGTCGTATGCGATTTAACGGTGGCTTTTCGTATCACATGTCGCGCACACCATACTGGCATTCGTCGGCCCGCAGCCTCTTTGACAAGCGAGCACCACGACTCGCCGGTACTAACACAAAAAATGTTCGGTCTCGTATGAAGACCCCGCTTATATAGACTCCGAGAAGACTACCAGTCGGAGGAGTTGTTGACTGAAGTTGCTGGGTGAATCGTGGAAAGGAGACCCGGGAAGAAGAGAGAGTGAGTGCGTCTAAGGGTACGGAGAGAAGAGAGAGGAATAGAGAGAGAGAGAGAGAGAAGAGAGAGGAAGAAAGAGAGAGAGAGAGAGAGAGAGAGAGAGAGAGGGCGTACGACACACAGAGAGATGATGTGGGGAAGAGCGCGAGAAGAGACAGCCCTCCTCATACGTCGTTTAAAAATTCTCTTTGTAGAGAAAGTAGGCTAGCCTTGCCTCGCCGAAGATGCGCCGTCGCACGTGTATCCCCCAGTCCCCGGCGACTACAACGCGTCCGTCGCGTGAAACCGGTTGTAAATCCTTCCGCAGCATATACAAAACAGTTCGGAAGAATTGGTCAATCGGACACTTCACCCTATACTCGACAATAAGAACCGAACGTAAGAAAAGAACGTAAATTATCGCGTGTCTCGTCTGACCGAGACTGAAAAAGTGCAGTAAGACCATGGTTTGCATAAAAATGCAAGTGAAACTTATGGTAAGCTGTCTGTGTATTTTATGACCGTGAAGGACATTTGTTTCGGCAGGTTCAAAACTATTGGCCAATAACTGAGCGCTGACAGATATGTATACGCACTTGAGATTCATTATAATATTTATTCTTTTTAGGATACTTGCCGGCTCTTAGTTCAAAGATTGATCAAGAATCAGTAATACATACTCATTGAGATTTGAAGGATGTCCATCAAGAGTGCTACATTGCATGTGTGCGCACGTAAGAAATCTTACGTAACGCGATGCAATAATTGTAGATGGATGTAATCTTCAATCATACTGATTAATTATCGCAATGTAATCGGAACGTGTAGCAATTTTAATACGATACAAGAGAACAAGTTGCTTTTTTCTGTATAAAGCTTGTTTCACTAAAACTCATAATTATTGCTTATATCTACGTGGAATTAATTAACGAAGAAAAACAGCTATTAAATGATTACGTGCTCAAAAACAAGAAGAGTTTGTCGGTAATAAGATAAAATTAATAAAATTATAGTTGCATTTTTGTATTTTTCTTGTTATTTGTAGTAAATGTCATTTGATGTTAAACTCTCTCTCTCTCTCTCTCTCTCTCTCTCTCTCTCTCTCTCTCTCTCTTTCTAATCAGTCTCCTTATAATTTCTAAATAATTATAATTGTATTTGACATTTTAGGAAACAACTTCTAAAAGTTTGTCATGAAGAAAGTTATTTTTGTTTTCTTCAAGCACTAAAGATGTATTAATTCGATAAAATAAACACATTTCAAGAAATAAAAAAAAATTGGGAAAGATCAAATAGCTATATATATTTTACTTTTACGTAACGTTTTACGCAAAACATCGTTAGGACATTTTTAAGCTTTTAATCATGCTCAAGATTTTCTTTCGATGTAAAAAGACGGGAAGCGGCAGTTTACATACCTGTGCATAACGGATGCACACTGACATATACATACATACGTATATATACACATACGCGCGCCTCTATTGAGATCCATTATGTCGTCATCAATAATTCAGCGGAAAAGTGCCGCCCCTCACGGTCTGGCTTTGCTTGTCTGTCGACAGTACCATCTATCGCTGACTCTGTTGCTGCCGCAAAAACCTCGAAATAACGAGAGGCCGGCAAACAAAATTGTTTCGTCCAAAAGTCTGTGTGGTATAGAGGAACAGTAAAGGTAACTAGTTGCGGTACGCGTTGGAATTAATTGTCCAACGACACCGTCCATCGGAATTTTTTCCAGCCCCTTTTTATTCACCGATTTCTGCGGGTCGAGTTTCCACCGCATTGTTAAAACGATCACTGGTGTATTGTCATCATAGAGATTTATTCTAGCATTTTTGAACATATTTTTTTATTTATACATATTTATTGTATATTAATTAAATAGTGGAAATTTATTTTGTTACACTGCTTTAAACACATTAATATTTTAATATCAATTTATACCAAATGCATACAGTACAATATTAATAATGTGTTATCACATATACATATTGTCAATATTTCTTGATATAATGTAGTGTTGTAATGTAATTGATTTAGAACGATATTATATTGCTGTTTATAATATGTTTTATTTTATAAAATATATTAAGTTTTCCTTTTATAACTTTAAGTACTTTAATATATACGTTTCACATTCATAACTAATATATTAGTTATATTAGTTTGCAACACAATTTCTGAAATTTAATTACAAAGTGAAATTGGTTACGCTGGATTTATAAATTTGACATTTATACACATACAAAATACTATAAAGTAATTTTGTTGCATACCTTTGTTTCTAATTATTAAAATCTTTTGTTTTATGAGATATTTTAGATATAGAATAGGTCATTTGCAGTTAAATCAACGGATATTCCGTCTTCTATATAATATATCAAATCTTTCAGAAAACCTTAATTTACGCCGATAATGTCAGAAGAAATTGGAAGTGTTAGTTTTATTTTTAATCTCATATCTTACGTATATATGCGCTCCGTTGACGTTTATATCATAAATAATGTGTGCGCACCGAGGTGCGCACTCAGAGAGAATTTTCTAATCTGATTAAACTATCAAACTTACATTACTGAAGTTATATAGTTTCATACAATATCCGCCTCTTCCTTAACGTATATTTATCAAATTATATAATGCATAGAGAAACTTTTAAAGAAAATTCTAATAAAATATAATATATTCTAATTAAATAGATTTTATTACGCGTTGTATTAAATAATTCTTTGGAATATTTTTGATAAGACAATTCTAGATTGCTTTACGAAATGTTTCAAGAAATGCATTTTTGCACGTAAGAATAAGGAATAAGTGTACAAAAACGCAAGAATTGCAATGTCTTTCTTATTTCAGATCACGCGCGTGATATTAATCTAATAGTTTATTTCATGTAACGAGTAGTTAACCATAAAAGGGAAGCTATCAGTTACAGCAGGATCCATGGTCAAGGTGAACGCTCGACGGGCATTGAGTTTTAGGGTCACGTCAACTGGAATGCGCGCAGGTGCGGCAACATCTCGTATTGCCAGGTAAGACTTTCTTCTTTCTTTCGCTCGAGGTCATCGTAGTGAGATACGTTGAGAGAAATCAACGAATAAAACGCTCTTCCAATGACATCTCTATAAACTATGGATATTTTAGATAGAAGTTTTTTTTACTAGCTTTAACTACTGTGTGTTAGAAATAAAAATGTACTTTCTTCATTACGTAAACGTCAATAAATATCAAGAACGCAGCGTGTTAAAAAGAACATTTTGAAACTTCTAATGTTTTAGATTTAATTGAAACTAATTAAACTTTTGAGGTTTATGCTTCTCTCATATTAGAGCAAATGTGTACTTTCCATTCACGAATTACCCCAGACAGCACCATGTTCAAAATCGGAACATAAGACGTCTTTAAAGCCATCTTTTTAGTAAGACGTCTAAAAAATGTCTAAAAGACGTCTTCTTAGATGTCTTATGTCCCGCTTTTGGACAAGTGGGCTGTATGGGACGTACAGAAATTATTATAGACCATCTACCATCATAAACTTTATTTGAATGATATTTCTTTTAATTTGTATTCTTTTGTGCAAGTTAATTTTATCATTATTTTTTAATTTAATTTCCTTCCAAATGCTGAACTTCATTTGTATTTAAAATAAATATACTTATAAGAATTAATAAAATGTAAATTTATAAAGTAAAGTGATTCATACTAGTTACATGAGCAATACAAAGCGTTCAATGCAAGCATAATACGCAAGATATGAGACTTTCCAATGATTATTCCAGTATTCCAATGTTCACTTCATAAATTAAGGGCTAATACCCCATAGGAAACAATATTGGCAACAATATTGGAAAATCTAGTAAGTGTCGATCCATACAATTTATCAGCACCAACTGGTTTGTCACACCTGATCTCCTGCTAAATCGTCCGCACATCCGGCAATTCACATATACCACAGCTGGCTCAATTTGCAACAAACAACCAGAAGTGACTCAATAAATTAATATTTGGTGCACATTTGCTCATATAATAAGTATCAAAGAAATAAATTAGCAAATTTGTATAATAACAAAGTTATATCTTTTATAATAACGTAATTTGTATAGAGAGTGCATTTTGTAATTTGCATTCGAGTAATTTTGATTAATATGCAAAAAAAATTAAACTCTATTCAAAATTCATTACAGCTTTGTGATTTCATAGTAACGCTCTATAATAACATAAATGATTATTTTGTAGAGATCGAAGATTAGCTTAAGAATATCTCCAAAGACAGGCGACGTAAAAGTGCTGTTTATTGCCGATTCAAATAAGAATAATCGGTTCTTTGAAATGAGTTTATTCAAATGTATGCAAGACGAGAATGCACAGTGAGCTTTCCTTTCAATCGGACTTCTTTTCCAATCGTCGAACTGACTTGACTTTCAATGCAAAATGCTCGACCCTCCATTCTTACAATATGTAGATGTTGTTTCACCAATGACACCTATTACATTGTGACGAACGTTTTCGCTAATACATAGTAATCGTGGCGAATTGACGCCAATCTTCCGCACGCATCTCCTATGACGAAACTCAGTATTTATTCAAGCTACAAGATATGTCCCAATATACATGTTACACGTCTAATTGCTGGGTTTTCATCATCGATGTGAATTACATGTCTTTATGCTGTCACAAATGTAACAAAATTGCAAATGCGTTTAAATTCCCATATCAAGAAGACTTAATTACTCTCCCTTGAAAATTTTGAAAATAAAAAAAGTTCTCAAAAATTTGTAAATGTAACTGCGTAAAAATTCATTATTACATTTTAAAAATCTAAAAATTTTTTGTTATACGTACATGAAAGATTATATAATGTGTATGTGTGTGTGTGTGTGCTCCTTGTTTTTATTATTTTTTTATTTATTATACTTTGCACATTTTTTTAGTAAATTTTAAATTCAAATAAAAAACAACAGTTCTTAATAATCATGTATTAAACTGCAGGTCGGTAAAAATTAATTGTTTGTATAAATATATAAATAGAGCAAATATGTAATCAGAAGATAAAACAGTTAAAAATTCACGAGATAAATAAGAACGTGCGTGAGTAATGCTTTGTTGAGCATTGAGAATAATTTTTTCTGTAATAACCGTGTAGGAATAAATAATATATTCAATAAAGATATATCATAAGAGTAAGTAATACAAAAAACTGTACCTTTACATTAATTATAATTTTAAATAAAAATTTTGATACGATATCTAATAATTGTTGGAAAAACTCTTCATAATTCTTTTATAATATCTTATTTGTCATATCACATACCTTTTATTTACGTTTATAATATAACTTCGACGTTGAAATAAAAAACAACTCACCGGCCCGCACCGGCCGGTGCGCAACAGCGGAGTTATAACACTGCGTTGATCCTGTAACGTATAAATATTTTTACATTTTAAAACTGCGTCCAAGATAATCGATACTTGAAGTATTGATTACTTTAAGTAAATAATTATTGCGCCCGTTAAATTTAAAAATCGCGAGTGATAATAATAGAAGGGTCATTCTACAATACGTCGCAAATGCATTGTCGCCGTCGTTGCTGGTTGCTGTCGCCAGAAAATTAAAAGTTCGCCAACTCTCTGTTGACAATCACAACTGACAAGCGCAAACCGGAAATAACACTGATCAATTAGCAGTTATCGACAGTTATCGTCGTTCGCAACTGGCGACGGAGAACGGAGGAGCGTTTGCGACGTATTGTAGAACGGTAGAGAGAAAAGTGACGCGTTCGCGACGTAAATATATTTTCATCACATATGCCGGAGATCGGACTCCGGCCGAAATTACAAAATCGTGCCGAAGTTAAACCTCGAAAGTGACGGAATCCGCCACAGGACTGACAGGACACTGGACAGGAAAATAATAAAACCAATAACAATAACGATTACTCACCCCACGGTCGCTCCGCCGTCGCCCGATGCCTCCCAAGCCCCCTCCTCCTCCCCTCGATCCTCCTACGTTGGACCGCATCTCCGTCAGCGCACTCACTCACGAAAGAATATCGCTCACGCGCGAAAATACGTCGCTTATGATCGCGCGACACTTTACACGGCACTCCCGGTATTAATCTCGCGACCCGGCGCGTAACTAATTACACGGCGACGGAAGAATTACGTCGGAGAAGCTCGCCGACGACGCGCGTCGGCCCTCGGCCCGTGCCCGTGATGCCCCGCAGCCCCCGCAGGTAGACGAGCGAGTCGAACGGTCGAACGTACATACATACATGATTGGCAGACAGAATTTCGTAAATCGCGCGGCCAACTTCACTCGCTAGGAGCAACCGACGCGACGCGACGCGAGGACGCTACACACTTTTCGCACTTT
The DNA here is from genome assembly GCF_048541705.1 of Temnothorax americanus. Taxonomy (NCBI): domain Eukaryota; kingdom Metazoa; phylum Arthropoda; class Insecta; order Hymenoptera; family Formicidae; genus Temnothorax; species Temnothorax americanus. The sequence goes on along the minus strand of NW_027509307.1, from coordinate 1,520,024 downwards.
GAACGACGAATGTAATGTCGAGATCTTTACTGATCATCGATGTATGAACGTATACGGCGTTAAGAGACCGTTACTACGTTTACGCGAGCGTTACTTCTGTAGTAACTTACGATAATTCCTTCGCGTAAACGGGTGAATTATCGTAAGTTAATTACTACAGAAATAACGCTCGCGTAAACGTAGTATGTGCACGCTAATTAAACACGCGGCGTCACTCGATTTAGGACTCGTTCGTATGTCTTTTACCTCCCCGTACTCCGTACCCCGTACCCCGTACCCCGTACCGTGTTTCGAAATCGATTTTATTCGCGAGTAAAGCTTAAAGTTGACGATTGAGAGAAGCGAGATCGATTATCCGTAAGAATATGTAATAAATTGAAAGGCATTATTACCGAATGCGACATACCTCGGCATCCGTATAAATTCCGCGAAGCACATGCACGTATTAAATGAACACTAGATATACCACAGTTTTTCGTAATCTCAACCGCCAGAGTCCGACGATATACATGTATTGCTCCGCAGTCCGCGCTACGATCCGAGACGAGACGCTCCGAATTGAATTCGCGTTCGCCATATGCCATATGCGAACGCATTTGGAGATACCGCATACTTTACGTGTGATATTTCTTTTCTCGTAGTCATTTTTCAAAGACATGACACAAACTAAAACCCCGGGCGCATAGAAAAACTCAATATCTTAAGTTCTTGACTGTGATTGGCTGATTTGCTTACTATGCCTAAGTGTTTCTATGTGCCCGGGCCCTAAAGGCATAAAGCTGGCGCTAGACTATGGCGCGATTCGTGGTTCGTGGTTCGTGGTTCGTGATTCGCGATTCGCCAGCGGAGCGGTTTTTTGATAAAATCAATAAGATGAATTTCATCTCTTTGATTTCGTCAAAAAATCGCTCCGCTGGCGAATCTGCGCGAACGGCGAATCGCAAATCACGAACCACGAACCACGAATCGCGCATAGTCTAGGCGCCGGCTTAATGATGAAACCAAAAAAACTAATCGCTTCGAGCAGGCGACGAATGCAAAACTACAAAAACAAGCGCAGTACATGCCGAACGCGACGGATTTCAAGAAATTGAATGTAAAAAACGCCGGGCAAATAAATTTTCTTATCTCGCTTCGATAAAACTAAATTATTATCGAATTTGGAAACACAGGGAAGGCTCGCCATCGGCGCCGCGGCGTGCCTTCCGAAAAAAAAAAGAAAGCGTAGCCGAAACACGCGCGAGTGTTTCGAGCACGACTTTCGAGATTCTAATCTTTATAAGGATATAAAGCCAAATAAACGAATCGCTTCCAAGCGATGAACGTTGCAAAAAATAAGCGCGGCATCCCGAACGCAACGGATTTCAAAGAATTGACAATGAGTATAAAAAACGCCACCGCCGGATCGCAGGGCATTAAATTATTTCATCTCCCTTCGCTCCCTGTCACTCGATAGAACTAAATTTAAGTACTACCGAATTTGTAAACACAAGGAAGACTCGCCGACGCGCATCAGCGCCGCGGCGTGCTTTCCAAAAAAAAGAGATTATCAGATGACCGCGATGTAAACAACACGTGCGAGGCTCGAGGCTCGAGCATTGCTTTTGAAATTTTAGTAGAGAGCCTTCTCAAGTATGCTGATAATGTAGCTCCCATAAGCGAATCTTCTGATTGGCTTGCATCGATTCGAGTCGCTGTCGCGCGATCCTATTGGCGTCTCTCTCTTACTTGCGGCTCTCTATTAAAATCTTTATAAACGATGCTTGAGTCTCGCACGTGTTTCGTCTACGTCCGATAATCTCCCTTTTTTTTTTCGAAGGTTGTGTCGCGCGTCGCGCGGCTTCGGGATAAAGTTGTCGTCGATTTTGGAACACGGCACGGGTAGGTATAAGATACGAACGAGCCCTAAATCGAGTGACGCCGTGTGTTTAATTAGCGAGCGCAGTCTCTCAACGCCGTACGTTTAACCTCGTATGCAATCATGTTTCGATATTTGGCGATCGTGGGAGGATGCGGACGCAAAGTTCATACGTCGGTGTGATCAGTAAGGATCTCGACATTACATTCGTCGTTCAAAGTGCGAAAAAAGTGTGTAAGCAGACTCCTCGCGACGCGACGTTTGCTCCGGACGAGAGTGCGACGAGTGAAGTTGGCCGCGCAATTTACGAAATTCTTTCCGCCATGTTAGCGTCCACTTGCGGGATATCATGGGCCGACAGGCGTCAAGCGGATCGTATAGTTTCGTTCGTAGCTGCTCCGCCGTAATTCTTCTATCGCCGTATATAACTATAGTACGCGTTGCGTCGCGAGATTAAATACCGGGAGTGCCGTGCAAAGTGTCGCGCGATCATTAGCGACGATATTTTCGCGCCTGAAGGATATTTTTGTGAGTGAGTGCTCCGACGGAGATGCGAAGGCGGACCGTGTAGAGGAGAAGGAGGCCTGGGGGAGGCATCGGGCGACGGCGGAGCGACCGTGAGGTGAGTTAATAATTCGTTTATTATTTTGCTTCGTTTCGTCGCGGATTCCGCCACTTTCTCGAACGCGACTCGATTCGCCCCGATTCGCCCATTGCAACGACACTCGTCACTCGTACAATACTGTTCGAGGTTTAACCCCGGTACGATTTCACCGGAGTTCGATCTCTGACATATGCGAGATATTTACGTCGCAAACGTCGCGTCTCTCTTATTCGTAATATTGCTCGCACGATTTTTCGCGGATCAATTACGCGAAACGATGAGTTAATGCGGAAATAAGTATGTGCAGCCGCTTTTTTATACATTAAAATTTTAAAATTAGATAGGCTGTTGAAATGATGTTTTAACGGGCGCGATATTTGTATATTTATTTGAAGTATTGATTACGTTGGACATCGCTTTAATATAAAAATATTTTTGTGTTTCAGATCAACGCAGTGTTACAACTCCGCCGTTGCGCATCGGGGCCGGTGAGTTATTTTTTAAATATATTTCGATGTCGAGAGAGAGAGAGAGAGAGAGAGAGAGAGAGAGGCAATGGATTTATAATAATTATATTACAAACGTAAATGCACAAATGAGAAATAAGATATTGTAAAAAAATCACGAACAATCTTTCTAATAATTATGAGACATTATATCAAAATTTTTATTTAAAATGATAATGTAGTGGTAAAGTTTTGCTTAATCTCATGAAATATTTTTATTCAATATATTATTTATTCCAACATTTATTACAGAAATAATTAAAACATTAAAGATTAAGAATGGAAAAATTATTCTACAAGTGAACTAATATATTGTAATACATATGTATTATAATCTATTGCTTTCAAATGGATAGGCTGGGAAATAGATAGAGATTCTCTCTCTAGAGAATATTTTTATAATTTATAATCCTCTGCCGACTTTTATAACACAAGGTTACGCACTTTCAGTGATAGTGGTACTAGACCGCGGCTTCTCTCGATGTCTTGATTGATAACTATAAAATCACGGTTCGGTATGCCCATCATCAGTCAGCCTATCTCTACTTTATTCTTACCACTCATGTTGTCGAGAAGTCGTGGCTTCATTCTGACATCACTGCTCATAAATCCGTTGTCATAAAAAGGAACGAGCGAATTTTCGTAATATTCGCTTCTGTAACTGTGAGCGGTGAAACGAAGCGCGCGCGCGCGCGCGCGAACATCATAATACAACGCTGAGAATTCGGTGCTTCGAGTGCCTGCTTTTTATCTCGCATTTTACTCGCGCCGATCTCGACGTGTCGTAAGCCTGACAAATACTAGGAAGCCCCTTATTGCCCCTTTACGCAGGTTCAAACAATTCATTCGCGACGTATTCCGGTCTGCGCCTTCGAGAAAACGAAATTTAATTTATATAGGAACTCTTCTTTTCCCAGAACCGCTCGATCGAAATCGCTTAATTATGTCTCGGAAAAAAAAAGAAACACAAGTCATTAAAAATATCGGCGAGTAACGCCCGATGTGAAGAGCGATATTCGCGGCGCGAAGAACGTCCGACCGTGACCAGAAATCGAAAAATTCTCACCGCAAAAAGTTTGGTCGGTTTCTCGCGGTGTGTCGTATAATTGCATTTTCCCTTACAAAGTCATCCCACCGAATCGATGACTGGGAGCTTACCTCCGCGCGCCGCGTTCTCGACTCTTTTTCTGTCCCCTCATCGCCGTCGCCGACGGTATATCAGGTAATGACGCGGGCGCGAAATTGGTTTGATGTCGGCCATTATCGGAGAAAGTTTACAGCGTTCGTGTTTTACCGGAGTTTATCATCTCAGTTTCTTCCCCTCCTACGTAGAGCTATCACCGTCTACTCGTTTCGGTTCAGGTAGTCGCGAATTAGGATACTCCTGCGCGCCGATATGTTCCTCGATCGTCAAAATTTATCTAGCCTCTGGTTTACAGCGTGCAGTTCCATGCCAAAAAATCGTGAATCGATACTTCATGATTCAGCCTATCCATTTTTTAATTTAATTTTCACAACAATATAATATTCTCTCTTCACATATTAAACATGATAAATGAAAAACAGGTAAGATACTTTTTTTTTTTTAAAGAAAGTAAGATAGTATTCCTAAATTAAAATAGACTTAATACTTAATCTTTATTAATAAATATATTAATAATTAGGAAGAGATATTGAAGCACCGACAATATTGCTTCCTCTTGATATTTTCTAGAAATATTTTATTAGTTGATATGTAATCTTGCGATTTAATAAACATTTCGCGTAATACCTCAACCATATCGCATTGGAAAGTTAAGGTTGTTCGATAAAATCGTGTGATAAGATATGCATATGAAAATATTGGGATTTATTAGGATGTATCTTTTTTATTTCACGAAACATCTATTTAATTTTGATTTTAGCTTAGCTAATTATTAATTGCGACTTGAGCTAAAGTAATTAGTTGTATTGCGTTTATATTCATAGTATTAATTGATAAAATAGTCAGTTAAGCTTGTACGACAAAGTAGGGCACTGCAGAGAAATTGAACTATAGTAAATTCGTTAATGCATGCGAAAGACCTATTTGTTTATTTTACGCATCATAATAGCGGCCGACGAATGCACGAATCATTCGTTTCTCGTGCTGTTAACCAATAATAGAACTCATGCTGCCGCTTGTTGAAAATGAGTCTGTAATCAGGTTTCACTGTAACTTTGCTTCCACCTATCAGAACCTCATTCTTCTGATTACAGGTATCACGAAAATAGTCCTAGCAATAATACCAACCAGAATCGCACTCATTATTTTCCTCGAAATCCCGGCAATTAAGTGTCACATAAAATTAGTACAGTCTAGTTTTGTGTAAATAAAAAATGCTATATTTCGATGTGTTCGTGCATTTAATTACGTTATATTAGGTAATTTAAACGTTCTAAAGTACTTTGCTCAAAAAAATATTACCGATAATTCCTTATCTTCATAAAAAAATAAAAATAAAAATTAGAATAAATATAATACTTCCAGCTTATATATTATGCAAGTTTATATATTACACAACTTTCTATAATTCTTTTGTAACTGATTAAAAATACGTGGGAATACATGTATATTCATTATTAGACTTCCACATAACTACCTATTTACAATTCTGCTGAAAACAGTAAGAAAAAAATTCACAGCAAATATTACTCTCACTTAAGCACACATTTCTCCACGGAGAAATTATCGCGATTGCTATGTTAACAGTCCATCATCTTCGATGCCTGCTAGGCCAACGTAATATACATCATGTAATAAGTGATCGTTGCAATGAAACTGTAACTCTGCAATGCGAATTGCTACTGTAACTCGCGCCATTCACATTAAATACGTCCCAAGGGGAACTTTCCCTCCAAATCTGTCAATCTGACAGATTGACACATAAAGATTGATAAATATAAATCTCGAAAGTCATGCGTGCTATTTGATGTCGTTAAATACACCGATGCCGTTGCGTGTCACGTCCCGCGGATCTTATCGTACGGTTGTGGGTCAGATCCTTAATCGGATGTGCATACAGAACGGGCGGAATCGGAATCTGCAATTTAAACGGAGTACGCGTCAGAGTTTTCACTCGGATGAATCACCAAGTGAAATCACGTATCTCCGCGTTCCTATACAGCGCTACGTACTTAGGGACTCCAAAAATACGTAACATATGAAAAAATCCTGCTTTCATTCTTCCCGTCTATAGACCTCGAATAAATCTTGAAAATTCACACATTATATGGCAGAAAAACTTTAAAATTAGATTTACATCACTGAATAAATTCAAACTTGTCAAATTATTTTATTTAAAAAAGATCAAAGATAAAATTGCGAAAGACAAAAGATATATTAATTTTTCAAGTAATAGATTATTTCCAACAATTTAAGAATTTAATTTTGAGAGTTTAGCAGGTAGACGGGCAGATTAATTGGAAGCTAAATGTGGCTTAAATTCGTTATCAGAGGGCCATCGCGAATGCCTACCATATATCTCGGAAGACATTCCCTTAAAAATTCCTTCATTTTCAAGGAATCTCTATAAAATTCCAAACATGACATGGCGACATATAAGTTGGCGAAGCACATCCGCCGTGCTCTTCCTATATCTCCGCGAGGCGACTATTCACAGCAGGTCATTAACATACATTCCTGCGGGTAGGCTTCATCTTCGGGACGTCGGATCGCCGTCCTGCACTTTCTCCCAAGACAAAATTTCGAGCGTGGGATTTCGAGCCGACCATTTTGAATCCGTGTCTTCGCACAGTAACGCACATAGCCGCGTAAAATGAGTATAAATACTATATTAGTCTTCTTTGATCGCGTTAACCGCGAAGTGTGCTTCTCACGTTACGACGTGTGTTTCAAAGATATGGAAACAGGATTTCGCGCAAAGTCATGATAGAAGATGACAGAGAATGGAAAGTGGATTAATGAATACTCCGTCCCATTCATACAATCTGTTGCGAAAAGTCAGTTGCTAGGTACTAGAAAATCATAACCGAAGAGCATATCGTGTATACAAATGTACTAATTACTTTTTTTTACAATTTATTCAACTTTGCGTATTTGTATTTGAAAATAAGTTTCTTTGCAAATATTACGCAGGCATTGCAGCAGTAAATTAATCTGAACTATACTTATACTATATGATCTGGAATAACGAACGAGCGAAGCTATACAAATATTGATGATACATCTTTATGTGCATGATAGCTATAATAATTGTTTTAAACAATTAAATTTAGAACTTACATTTATATAAATGTAAAACGCGTTACGTAAACTTTACATTGGAATAGTAATAGAACGTGACTTTGTCACGTGTCACATGGATATGTTTTATGCAGCTATATTAAAAGGTAGAAGACTATATGCGACACAATAACATGAAGCAGCAGGGAGGCCGTCGAAGTCTCGTGAAAGCGTCCTTGCCGCTTGAACTTGTGCAGTGTCCGTTATGCACCATGCCTGGCCATGGAAGGAATGATGTATCACTCATCAGTGGATTGCAATTTAAAACTTGTTTGAATTGCAATCTTTTTGTTCCTTAACTATAGACATATTTTACTCATTAAATTGAACAATGCATCAATAAATTTAATTTTCTCACTTGCGCTTCTGTTTACGTAATTATATATTCCACGAATAAAATGATATTCACGACTTGCAATAATTGCTACCGTACTAAAATAATAAATCTTATATACACAAGTCTACTAATTCTTTTATTATATAACATTTTTATTATTACTTATTTTTTACTTTTTATTAATTTCTGTTTCTTTAAAACCGAATAATTAGAAGGAACAAAATCCATGATCGAAACGGCGTGACGATTTGTCATGAAGATTATATATGCCAGTATAATCGAGTAAAGTCTTTAATTAGGTTTTGTTTTTTTGTTAAAAAAAAAAGCCTTTTTCCTTGGCGACCAGTAGACATATAGCCAGTTCTCGTGGTAAAGCAAAACCTTGCCATCGCCATTACGGTGCGACATTCCGCGATAACGCGAACGACGTCAACGATCCTCAAAGCCCACGGCAATATTTCCTAACCGACCATAACTATCAGCAAGAAACATCATTGCATAAGCCTTTCGTAGAAGCGAGCCGTAGCGAGAAATCTAGAAGGCCCGACGTGCAAAGAAGGGCGCAACTCCGTCAGAAGTGGGCAGGAACGATGGAGCGCGATACGTCGGCAACGTGTCAACTTGTCGCGCGGGCGATCCGTGCCACCAAGTGGAAAAAGAAGCGCGAGTTAGTTCGCGGGAGTGCGGTTGCACTTTATAAGGCAGGCGCGTGGTAAATCTCTGATCGGTAAATCGCCGAGCGATTACGAGGCGTGGAAGCCGTCGCGGCGAGCTCACGGCGCGCTGCGTGCAGGAGGCGATTCGTTCCGGTCGGTAGACGAAGGCGCCGGTAGTAGTAATATAGCAGCAGTAGTAGTAGTAGTAGCAGTTCCCTTCTCCGGAAAATCCGGTCGCCCGACAATTGTGACCTCTCCTCGCTGGAAGGAAACCCTAAACGAGGAACGAGGCAAGAGGAACAGAGCGAGAAGGGAGGAAGAAGGGGAGAAAGGTCGAGAGACATTACTCGAGAAGACTATTTGTTTCGATACCGCGAACCTTCTCCAAGGTGCATTTGGGACTGGCTGCGTTAATTCGGAGTATAAATTAGTCTGGCGCGTAGCACTGGAAATTATGTCGTTTCTCCGTCAAGGAACACATATATGTTAATTAGGAACACATAGTTATTCGGAAAATGATAAAATAGGATATGCGATCTTATTTTTAATCTGCCGTTTTAATACTACAATTTTGTTAGTATAAGAACATAATATAATGCACTGAAACCAAACGTAGAAATTTTATCATATCCATTTTTAAAGTTAGAAACAACAAAAATGTTGCATTTTATAAGTTTAAAAATCGCATATCTATATGTACGTAAAGTTACGTAAATACATTTTTATTTTACATTGCCCTTTGTAATAAAATGTGAATTAAAATGCAATATAACTATAATCAAGTATATAATATGAATAAATGAATTAATTCCATGATATTAAATTTTATTGTCGTGTCATGCGAGATCGACGAGAGGCGATTCAAGATACCTAAGGAGAATTAACATTCACCATAAACGACTAAGTGCCATTCAAATTGCTTAAGCTGTTCAAATTAAGTTATGCAATTAATCATTGCGAGAGTAAGTTGGTAGGATATCATGTAAATAAATGTAAATTGGTTAGCACGCGACTACAATTGCATAGCGTAAGTCCGCGAGATTTGATCGCAGATTAAATCAAATTCTTATTAAGATGGAAGGATATTTAGCAGAGCTCTCGAAGATCGCGATAATTAGCATGAACAATAATTCGACAGGTCACGTATGCGTCAGACAGAGTTTATCTTACGGTCGTGATAAAAATATACATATATACATATACATATATATACGTGCAACATCGTTGAAGAATCTGGTTATCTGGTAATACGAGTACTCGTCACGAAAAGGAAATGCCGACGAATGAGAAGATACGAAGGGGAAGACGGAAGAATGGGTAGTCACCTCGATAAGAGAGACCTGCCGGTTCGTCTTCCTAGTCGCAAACTTGTTTGAATGCATTGCTTCCGAATGCAAATTGCAATTTGCCGCTGACGAGAAGAGAAACGGAAGTAACCCGGTGACGCAAAAGCGAAGAACGTTTCTTTAGGCGGTTTATGGCGTTCATTAGAGATCGCAGAACTTAATTTTATCGCTAGTTGTTTGATCATGGTTACCAATGTTGATTGCAGTTTATCCATTCACAGCTAAATTTTTTTTTACATTAGTGAAGAAAAGATATATTATTCTGCTTTTTTTTATAAGTAGCAAAAAAGACATCTCCTTTTCAGCACATCAATTTTATATTAGCTAAAAATAAATCTAGTTAAGCTATATTATTTAGCTTTAATTATAAAGTTTAATAATTATTAAACTTTAAACTTGTCACTTTAGTATATATATATATTGTAAACATAATTTAAATATTTATACGTTGTAAACGCTATCTGCGAAAGAAAAACATAACAAAAATTGTAGCGCGAAAGCATTATGGTAAAACGACGAAAGAAATGACACAACCATCTGAATAGGGAAAACCTTCACTTTTGCCCGTGGGGAAAACCTTCACTGCTTCCTTTGCTTCTTCTCTCTGTCGATTCTTGAATACATTGATTTTCACCTTACATATCTCGATTTACCGGCAATGAAACGCGAAAGAGGACTATTTCATCCGTTCATTCAAAGAATTGATCTTCAATATTTTATTTTTTTCTGAAGTATCAAGAAATTATTTTTATAAAAGAAATTGTATTATTCGTTGCAATTGCATATAATTATAATACAATTACTTAATAATAAAATTACACTCCACGTATCAGATTATTCTTCGATCGCGACAAGTATTATATTAGGAGATGGCATCAAGTGTATAGTTATTTCCTTTGAACATTTAGCTATAGTTTATCAATATAGATAATTAATTAGTTTCTATAGGACTAACGACTCGTAGTGCATGTCGAGGCTACGCATATTTATTGAAGTAAATATATTTCACATAATTTATTCATTTGAAGCGCAAATATATATATCGAAGCAATACTGATGAGAAGTTTTTTTAATGTGCATATATCACAAGCATAAATAAGAAAAAATAGAAAATATTTTTTAGTAATTATACGGCATATTTTAACTAAGTTATCCAATTATGTTTATTCTTGTAATGCATCTATTTTATTCTAATCTAATAATTTATATTTATTGATAACTTGATTTTTATTACTTATATAATTAATATAAAATAAAATGAGATGTAAAATTTAATAAATATTTTTACATTTTAAATTGATATATACATTAGAATATATATAGTATGTATAATGTGTACCTATATATTAACAGTTTTATTTCGACAACTATTCGTATTTAAATCGAAACTATTTCGATTTAAATGTGATATTGTTACATATATTTGAGTATAAAATTGTGCGAACGTTGCAGACAAGATACACGATTGATCCATGCGATATGTCGAAAGAGCAAATGTAATATCGACACTATAATACATTTGGGGCAATTTCGACGACAAAATATAGACATAGTGCGAAACGAACATAACTTATTAGCGTCTGACGCGTGTGCATTGGTACACATTATAGAATCGCGTGGTGCATTAGAATAACTGGCGCATCCATGGAATTTGGTATCAGAGAAATTCTGCCGATCAATGACAGGAGCGCGATGCGCGCTAGTCGAACTTTCGTTTCAACTAGTTCTCTACCCCTCGTTGAATCGGCAATATCTTCCTGAATTATATGGCTGTGCATTGCTATGCATTCTGCGCGGCCGTTGATGCAACGCCAGTGCGAGAATGCACGAGAAGACGGGTGGTAGGGCGGGTATTTCGCGAAGCGATTGAATAATCTCGTTGACGTGAAATAATAAGGCTACCGTTCGAAATTTTCTGCGAAATTGCATAGACATTAGTACAATATGTTGCACAAAAAGCAGGAAAAATAATAAAAATTAAATCAAATAATTGGATAGTAAAATAACAAATGAAACAATTAAATTACAAAAATATAAAATTATAGAAAGATCTGTACTTAACAATGGAATTATTTTGCAAAAATTACATTTATATTATATTTCTCGTGATAAATGCATTTTATTCAAGCATTTAATGCTACGTCTATAGGTATATAGATATCAGTAATAGAATAATAGAATGTAAAAGATTAAAAATTACATATTGTAATTGTAAAGCGTTCAAAAGCAATATAGAGAAAGGAATATTCCAACCTAATTACATAATTGATATATATTATACAGTATTCAATAATAAAATATACGTATAAAAATCGACTCCAATAAAACAATATAGTTAATGCTTAATTTATGATATTAATTATTAGTAGCAGTATGCTTTAAAATTTTATTCCATAAAATATAAGTCGCAATTCTGGTCAAATAATTCGCTCAATATATAAATCCGTTAATTTATTGAGAGTTATAGCCCCGCAAGCACTGTTTAACATTACAAAATGAAACTAAAGATATATAAACTTATTACAACTTTGTCTATGAAGTGCGCTTTGTTTTGTAATCTTCAAAGTCGGTAGATAATGCTGAGAGATATCATTTACCGTCATTATACAATCCTAATTTATTGGAATACAGAGTTCATATCACGTACATAAGTTTTTGCAAACAATTTATTTTCCATGTAATATTATCACATTTTTTAATATAATTTCAAATGTTGAAAGTAATTAACTCATAGAGAGAGAGAAAGTTGTTTTAATTTAAATCTCTGGAAAATTTTTTTAAAGCTTGTATAAGAAGCTTGTTAAAAAGAAAAATATAAAGATGAAATAAGTTATATATTATAAGTTAAATTTACTTTATACTTAATTATGTTACTTTGAATTAAAGCATTAAAGTATGTGCTTATTTAATGTATTTGAATAATTAATGTGCAAAGAAAATTTTTCTTGGCTAATATATATATATATATATATATATATATATATATATATATCCGGTTGAGATATCAATATATTCAGTTATTATATCTTTCTCGAATGTACATCTTGAAATTAAATCAAGATGTTATCTCGTATTGCTGCTGTCGTAAATGACCACTTTCTTCAACTGCAGAATCCTTCGTGAGGCGAAATTTCTGACATACTCCTCGAGGCTTTTAGTGTCCGACTTATACGTATACAGTTAGAATCTCAGTCTATTTCATTGAATTATAATAGCAATAGCAAAGTTATATATCTTTGAGTGTATTTGTTCTTGTTAAACAATATATGTTTTGCAAGCTAGATACATTATATGTTTATACATAAATAAATACCTCAAACATTAAAAAATGTTCTTGCTATTATTTTTTAAGCATGAATGTTATGATTTTTATAACTACCAATATAATTGGCACAATATATTATATTAAATTCTTTGTAGAGAATTAAATTCTCTAGGGTCAATATATCTTGAGCGTTATACCATCAAAAATGTATTATACTTATGTATAGATCTACATATATGTATATATACATTATCCATTATGAGAAATTCCATGACGAAGCTATTCGCTGAGCAAATCGATTTGAACGTGATCTACGAATGTCACAATCACGTAACGAGACAGTATAGAAGGCCAAGGTGTCGAGCTGTCTCACGTGGTCGAAAGCCTAAACTGATCGTAACCATAATCATCAGACAGTCTAGATTCCTATACCCTATATTCGATGATACGGAGCGTGAAATCGAGTTTGCGTCGTTGTAACGCACGACAAAGCGATCGGTTCAATGATCTGACTCAACGTAACAAGCATTTATTTATGCTTATTTATTATCGATGTTTGCTTCATAAAGTAGATAAAAAAGTTGCTCTGGTCGATAGACAGACAATCTTTTTGCTTCTTCCTATACATATGCCCGTCTATACATATATGTAACGCTTTAATACAATACGGTATATACACATCAAATATATTGTAGTATGTTTTCTCAAATTGCACAATGAAGTATTTCTTAACTTATCAATTTTAGCAAAAAATAATCTTCCTTGAGGGTGACACATAAATTATAAATCTATAATAGAAATGATAAGAACTGCAGTACAAATGTTTTTTAAAACCAAAACATTTATTTGAGACACGTACAAACAATTGTACATACGATATGCAGTCTGATGAGCATGCTCTATCGCACGCGGATAAAGGTGTACAATTGTAAAAGTAACGATGATGAAATTTCTTCAGAAAGTTACGGTTGTCACGTAAGTGAAGATATCTAGAGAGAAAAGTTAAATTTGTGTGGGACGATGGAGTGTTGTGAAGGAGAAAATCAGTAGCAAATGGCCCGAGCAATATTGTAATGATAAGTATTCAACATGGTAGAGAAGCAACTGTGTATTCACGCAATGTACACTCCTTTATTTCGTTTCATGGATTTTCTGCTGGCAAATGCCGAATGCGCACGACTAGGCTTTACGTTTCCTAGGATAAGAGAAAGTAACCCTTTTGTTATACTGTCTTGAATTTTATTTCCACGCTATATCGTCTAACACGATAGACGTAACACGTTACGTTAGAAGTAATACGTTACATCTCATAATTTCATATAATCATGCATGTGCTTCAATCAATTTTACTTTATTCGTCCTGATATATTCATGCAATTTCTTTAATTTATTTCCAAAATTGCAATGCACAAGCACGCAAATGTAGTTATTTTGAAAAAATAACTATAGATTATGAAGAGGCACGCCATCGACTAGAACTCTGTTCTTTAGACTTTCAAAAAGAGAAACAGATGGATTTAATAATCAACAGTATACGATAAGCTGATGAATAAAAGTCAGATACCGCAATCGACAATATCTCACTAATTTGTATAATACTTCTTTCACTATTGTGCTTATGCGCAAATCAAATTCGTAAATGAACAGTCAGTCATTATTCTTTGACCACAAATCGCTTACTTTGTGCTGAGTTCCGGCTCGAGAAACAGAAGATATCTCATGAAATCCGATGCTCAACAACCAGAGAAAGTGTCTTATTCTACCCTAAGCGATATCTTGTGCTTACAGAAGTTTTACATTTACACTTCCACACCTGACAAACATTAAATCTCGCGAACCCATACATTTGCACATTACGTAATCCGATTATACGGAGAAAATATTAGGACAGAGGGATGTTCATGTGCCGTATAACTCTCGTAACATATATACAATATATATAACGATATCTGGAAACTGCTAATCACCGTTGAAACGTTGTACATGCCCGGAAGCTGAAATGAGAATTAGATCATGCTACACTTTTCTCATCGCTTCGTGGATCAAGAGATACGATACAATACTGTTACTCTAGTCACGCGCAATCGGCACGCTACGCGCCAAAAATACGTTCGTAGACAATTTGAACTAATCGTTTACTTGAAATGAACCATTGGCTGGAAATAGGAAAATGAGAATATTGTGCCAATTATTTTCCGTAAAATAAACATTCTAATTAAATTATAAAATTAACTTGAAAAATAATTATGATAAAATAACAATATTATACATTGTAAATTCATAAACTCTAAAAAATGCAAAATAAATAGTTAATGAATAATAAATAATAAATAAATAAATAATAAATTAATGAGAAGTTTATCTTATTAATAGCTTTTATATTAAATGGAGCATTTCATTTAAGTGTTATTATCTCGTGCAATCTCGTAATGATTAGAATTTCTCTATTTTCTGATGATAAATTGTAGTAAGTGCTTTATTATACTCATTACGTATAATCTGCATTTTTCTCTAGAGAATTAAATCTACATATCTCGTACAAAGAATATAACTAGTAATTTATAGAATAAATAAAATTGTTTGAATTAATTGCATACATGTATTTCTCTCTCACAGCTATTATTATCACTTTTACTTAATTATATTTTTAATACATATTTACACGGTCTGTTCTAAATATTCATGTATAGTAAGATATTCTATCACAATTTCTTTATGAACAGATATTTCTTCAATTATCTAGTGAGTAAATAAAGTATCATATTATTACCTATACTTATGCATACGCGATAGTATAATATATAAATAAACTTGCTTTACGACTTTGTACATTTACTAGTCGCGTAAGTGAAGTAGGAAATAGTCTTCATTTGTCAGACACGCTTTACTTTCTACACATATCGACATGCAGAGCATATGCATCATCGAACGTTATATCTGAACGGCAAGCTCGTCTTACATATCAACCGTAACTGGTCGTTAGTGTAATCTAGATGAAAGTGAATTCTGTGAATTTGATTAATAAACGAGCAACCGTCGGATATGTAACAAGTACCTTGAATTATATGATGCTACTGAACCATAAACTAATTTAAATCGTGATTTATTAAATAATATAAATTACTGTTCTATATTTTAATTTTATTATTATTTACTGACACCTGTGTGTGTGTGTGTGTGTGTGTGTGTGTGTGTGTGTGTGTGTGTGTGTGTGTGTGTGTGTGTGTGTGTGTGTGTGTGTGTGTGTGTGTGTGTGTGTGTGTGTGTGTGTGTGTGTGTGTGTGTGTGTGTGTGTGTGTGTGTGTGTGTGTGTGTGTGTGTGTGTGTGTGTGTGTGTGTGTGTGTGTGTGTGTGTGTGTGTGTGTGTGTGTGTGTGTGTGTGTGTGTGTGTGTTTTATTACGATATAATAAAACATTTTAATTGACACATAAAATATAATATTTAAATAAAAATAAACCTCATGTATGAATTTAACGTAAAAAAATTTGTCAAATTACGTCGCGTTGTATTCTTAACAATAAGAACAAAAAGTCAATATTTATAGATATGATTAATTTTCTGCAACTGATTGTACTTGATCGACTTTTCTTGCTCTCTTTCATATATCGAGGTCACATGTGACCTTGTTTCAAGCGCAATGGTATGCAAATTCCTCGACTTTGCCTGTACGTGTAGATGAGACATGGTGCCGATTTCCTGGAGAAAATTAGCAATGAGTTAACTTTTCTATTATCGCACAGAAGAGTAATCAATGTGCTGCACCGTGGTTGTTAATGATCGTGATGACATAACTCCATTAATAGTTATATAATAGATTGCCTAGATCTCTACAAATAGAAATTTAATTAAAAAAAAAAGTTTTTTTATAATATTGTAAGACAACAATATTCTCTTAATTTCTCAAATTTTAGAATCCGACAGTCGAATTTATTTTTAAATTTATTAAAATTTAATAAATTATTTTTTATCTTGTAAAAATTGATAAATTTATTTGGATTGATAAAAACAATAAAATAAAAATAAGAAGATATTTGAATTAGAGTGTACACAAAACTCAATATTCTTTATTTTTTCTCTACATATATTTACAAAACTTGGTTTGTTACAGTATAAGCACAGTTTTTATTCCTTGCATTTGCATTAAGCATTAAGAAAGCAATTCATGTAATGCTACTTATTTTTTCTTTAAGTATTCAACTTTATTGCGAGAGCTACGTGCAAATCTTCGAATTTTTGGTAGTACGGAAACTAACGTTATAAAAGTTTCTATATAAAAAGCGCAATAAACTTGAAAATTTTGAATTTATTGGCGTTTTGAGATCGTCGGTGCACGATGTAAAGCAATAAAAATACGTTTCCAAGATTTTAGCAAGTATATTTACACTAATAAAAAGATTTATTTGGATATATCTTTTTAATTAAAACGTTAAAATGTTAAAAGTTTTTATAATAAAATTTTTATTTATGTTTATTAATATGAATTAGATTTTGTCTCGTTAGCAATTAATAAAAACTACACAATTAGATAAGTATAATACTTTATGAAAGATTTTTAAACTATTTGCTATTGTGAAAGTATAGTGCTTGCTATCTTATTATAGCAAGAAGTATAATTTAATATTAATCAGTGATCATATATTATGAGTTGCAGTTTTACACACCTCGGTCTCATCATAATCATTAGTATTATTATCAGAAATGAAGAGAATTGTACATCAAGACCAAGAAATGTTCTTTTCCCAACAAGATTTTCTCCACTGCATACTGCATGTGTCGCATAATTAACCTTAATTGAGACTTATAAATGATAATTTTGTTATTTTTTCTTTTCGTTCTCGAAGAGTATCATAGTTCAAGGCTCTGACACAGACGAAATAAATCTCATAATATGTCATCAAACGATATTTGCGTCTAGTTATGTGTAAATTAATCCTTTTATAAAATTATACATGTAAAATATACAGTGATTGAATTATAAATACATTTTATATGTACCTACGGATTTCTTGTAAAAATAGTAACAATAAGAAGGTAATAATATTATTTTCAAAACATTTTATATACTCATATTTTAAATTTAATACGATATCGATATTTTTAATTAAAATTCGTGCTTTGTCGTCGCATCTTTTCTCGTAATTTTTTTCATATTTTTGCGTAGATTTTTCACTCTGATATCATCGTGTGATCGTTATGATCGTCGTGTTATATTGACCCTCGAAGGTACTAGCTACACATGTACATACTAGCTACACATGCCGTCTCTCGCTTAGAATGATGAAAAAACGTAGTAGTGTAGCCGACGAGTCGATGCCCGCTGGAGATTCGAGCCAGCCAACGAGGATGCGTCCTCATTCGGGCTGCACACATATTTCCCGGCTCGTTTCCTCGTCATAAAATGAAATTATTACTTTATCAGTTTTCTCCCCGCATCCCTGTTCGGTCGAGTCGACGAAGTTCCACATTTCCTCATTTGTCTTTTCGTTTTCTTACCCCTCTGTCCGTCCCGCGCGTTGGCGGCTCTCCTCGCGTGTCCTATACCGAAGCTCACGAGACTGTGATGAGAATAGGAGGGAACAAGACTGTATACAGGAGAGGGCTGTACAGCCGTTGACTGCTGGGATACCAAAGATTCCTTCAGAGATTGCGGACGGAATTTCGCTGCAGTGACGGACGAACTCCTCTCTACGTCTTGTCTTATCTTACCCCTGCCGGTATTATAGCCTCGTCCCCTTATACCCCTCTCAAGACGGAGGTATCCTACCAGACAGATAAAATTCCAGGAAAAGCGAAAAGGGCCTCCTTCAACTCCTTTTTTCTCTGGAAACAGGAACCTTCACAGGAGTGAAACTACGCTGCCGTATCCCATATCCTGTGACGTAGGAAGAAGACTCTAAATCGAAAGATCCCAGTTTAGATGAATCCTGGATGCTCGAGGTGCTAGATCTCCCGTCATTCGAAATCGATTCGGCATGTCGGCAAACACTTTCTGCCATCAAACCTCTCCCTGCGCGCCTAGCGGGTAAAATCACTTTTTATGTACGCAGGAATCGTGTCACGGTAAAATAATAATCGATAAGACACACACATTTCTTTACCTATGGATATTGTAATGGATTTGAGCTAACATTTTCTCACAAAAATAGATTCAGAGAATTCTACGACCAATTTTTGATATAAAGGAAACATCGTGACTTTTAATATACATGAATATAAATTGCTCTGTCTTTTAAAATTAAAAACAAAACGTTTACTTAAAAAAATGGGCCAATAATTTAACTTATTAAACAATCATGCGTAACCATATATATTCTTTATGTAGAAAGTTTGCTAAATGGTTTCGGAAACTTGGAAATTTATGCGTACCTAGAATGTCAAAAGTGTAAGTAGAACGAGTATAGTGAAAGTTAAGATAAAAGATTACATTTTAGTGAAGCAGAATTCGCCAACTTACGCAAAATTGCGAATATGAGACGCTCCTTCAAACTGTTACGAAAATATGATACAGTAAGACAATACCACATGTTACAACTTCTCGTTGTGGTAATGTTCCATTATATTAGCTTTACTCCTGCTGTTTCATGAATATTCATCCTTTTTCTCATCAGCATTATCATCTTCTTTGTAAAAGACTTTACACACTTACACTACATAAATATAAAACGCGTTTACGTTCAGATACAATCTTTATCGCACTATTTTTATTTAAGGCGATGTAATTACTAATTTAATTCTTTATGCAGTACCTAATATAAAGAAACGATTGATAAAGACAAGAAGTAATTGGGATAAGAGGTGAGATTAACGTAAATGAACGAGGAAGTTACATTAGTTTCTGGATCATGGTCAAAGTTCTCAAGGTCAAACACCCCTCATCGATGAAACCTGTTTGGAACACGAGAAGAAAGTCGTGGCCCAAACCTGATTGTCGATCTTCCTCGGTGTCTGAACTTTCGTGACGGCCTCCTTTTCAAATATCCTTGATCTCCCGCTTCTCGCCTCGATCTCGCCACGTTTTACGTTTTGTCTCTCTTTCTCGAGACTATACTTGACGATTTATCGTCGTACTTATTCGCTCTCACCATTTCGCTTAAAATTCAAGCGTAATTGGAAGCGCCGCTCCAATCTTACTAACGCGCCTTATCAAGTATAGGAAATTAAAAACAGAGATTAACTTTCGACTAAAATTGAAAAAAAAATATAAAGCAAAAGTTTAGAGAAATATTTATCTATATACAATATTACTATAGTAATATAATTATACTTCATTATAGAATCTTGCTCAAGATGGATATTATGAAAAATTAGGGACATGTAATTAATTAATTCTAATCGCGTCAGCATGCACAGCTTGCAAACGGCAACGACAAACCAAGTTATTGCCCCGTGATACGTGATGGTGGAATATGGCAATAAAATTTGCATTAATCGTTCTGGCCCGGCGGAGAGTACAGGAAACGGAAACGCAGAAAAGTAGGATATGTAATAATGCGTGGCGCGTATACTAGAGAAAAGAAAAAGAAGATAATATTAATCACAAAATTAATCCTCTGTTTTTTATATGTTTTGACAAAGTATCAAACAATATATCAGCTAATGGTGAAAGCGAAACATTCTGTGAATCGTATACTTTCTCCTTATTAGTAATAATTAACTAGCAACGACAAAATTCTCGAGGAATGCTGACTTTTCGTGAGTGTTGCATTCACTGAAATAAAATCAAACGCCTTAAAAGCACGATCCAAAGGCATGTAAATAGAATTTATAAGAAAATAAAATAGAGACATCTTAATATTGAAACTTGAATGAATGTGAAACGAAGATGGAACAAAGCACTTAGATGGAAGGTCACGAACTCGAGTTAAAATGTCGCGAAAACGATTATTACTTACAAACTATTTGCCGTCGCGTGATTTACGATGCGAATCGTCGTTAACTATGTATACGTAGATTTAAATGACGGCTGGTACAAGAAAGCCGAGGCAACATATGAAGAAAAAAATCGACGAGGAAGACTGGAGAACTATATGAGGCGTAGCAGCGCGTAGTAAAAAAAAAAAAAAAAAAAATGGACGAAAACGAAAAAGATGGAAAAGAAAGCAACCGAAGAGAAGGCCACCGAAGAGGCACCACGAAGGCCACAATTTAAAGGCCACAGGCTCACCCAGTGACTGCTCGTTACTCTGGCACGTTTCCAAGTCTACTCTCTACAAGCTTTTTTTATTTTACTCCTTATAGTTTTTCGTTCGCCTGATTTATTGCTATATTGCGCGTCACAGTTCGGCCGCTCAGCAGCCGTCACCATTTGTAGCAGCGACCGATTTTTTAACTGCGGGACAGCGATCTTAAATTTGTTGATTTGTGATAAAAGTCATATCGATTTTTTACTATTATGGTGCAGACTTTTTATTAATTAGAAATATCGAAACACGCATAGTACACTGCTTATAGAGAATGTTGTCTTTACTCGGTCTCAAGTAGTTACTTCACAAGTTTGGATATGCTCAGTCATATATAGCATAAAAATGACGCTTTATATTAACACGTACATTTCGATCTTCTTGAGATAAAAACTTATTTTTATCTAAACGCAATATATTTCTCTATTGTAAAATTTTAATGCCAAACGTTCAGAAATAAGATTTTTAACACAAAATCATAAAAAGTTATAGCTAAAGAAGGATAGTATTTGTACTGGAGCATTCTATGTTTTCGTTATGTATACGTTTTACAGGTGTTTTAGCAATTAGCGTGAATTAATGCATTGCATACGAGACGGAACTTGCACATAGATTACGCGTAACGCACCCATTATTAAGTCGCATGTTTGTCCGTAACGGTACTTCGCAAACGACCGGGACAGTTTCAGGAACGTCCATCATCCACGGAAATAGTTGAAATTCTCCGCGGGTAGCCGCCGGAAGCGTGAAAGTATATATCGCGCGCGTATACAAAACGCGAACGAGTGTGAGTCTCCGAGTGCCGTATATCTTTGTAATAAACTCAGGCGACCCCAGCCCATTCGGCTGTGCGCGCGCTACCCTTATGACCCGTCGACGTTAATTACCAGAATAATTGCCCAGGATGGAAATCCAAGCCTTACGTAGATGTGCTTTGTGGTGTTAGTCGGACAGGTCAGGCGGCACGCATGATCCTTTTAACATGGGGATCCTATATGTTGTGCGAATAATAAAATTTTTAATTTGAGAGATAGTATATTATCATTTTCAAACAGCATTTATCTAAATATTTAAATAGGATTACTTTACAAAAAGTAGAAGAAACTAAATGTTTTTGTATGAAACTTAGAAGTTGAAAGTCGAGAAAAAAATATAATACAAATATAATATCTTGTAGATTAATTTACGTAAATCGATTCTAATTATGCAAATAATCTAACATAGTAATATATAAAACTTAATCTATTTAATAACTTTTAATCATTGTGTGTGTGTGTGTGTGTCTTTTCTTTCTTCTTAAAATATAATTATTAATAAAGCAATATTTATAACTCAAGTGCATACATATATCTATACAAAATCTTTACTATCTAAGAGATTAATCTTTGAAACAATAAATAACAAAGAAAATCTTGAGTTTGTTATTTCGTGATCGCGCGTACTTTTCACTAACGATCGAGACTTTTGCACTGACACCCGCGGATAATTTAGACGACGATTGTCGCTCACGAAACGAACAAGGAAGAGCACGGACTCTCAATTTACTAGCCAGTTTGACTTTCTACGTGCCCGAAGTCACATACCTCCGTTCCTTTAGACCAAGAAAGACGTATATATGGTGCCATTGGCGTATCTGTCCTACAAATTCGCACGTTCGATGGGCGAATTTAAAAGATTTTAGTTTTTTCAGCTCGGTAATAAATAATAAAAACTTTTTTAATTTTTTTAAAAGACGGCTTTTAGAATCTGTGGAACAGACTTTTTATAAATACATTGTTTCTATAACTGTAAAAGTAATAACGAAAAAATGTGAGCAATTGCATGAATTAATTTCTGTCGTTTTAAAATTAAATATTTTTTTAAAAAAGAAACGTAAATTTTGCATTATCCAGTCATTAATTATCTAACATTTAAATTATTATTAAATTAAACTGTAAAGACGTATAAGATTTTGGGAGCAAGTTCTTGCCAATCGCAGCTTACAAAATAATGATACGCGATGTTTCTGGATAATGCAGATATATTTACGAAATCATTGAGTAGATTTTTTTAAATTACTTTCTCCTATTATATTTTACATTGCAGTTATAATAGAGGCTATGCGTGTGTGTGTGTGTGTCCTCACAGATACATGGCACAAGTATACGTGCGTACATATATATACGCACGCAAGTAACGATAAGTTCAATCCTTGTCTCTTCTTTGCGAGCGTATACGTCTGCATGCGAAAATGCAGCGGGCAAAAGAGCAGAAGTTACTTAGGAAATTGGAGACATATTCTCTCTTTTCTTCCCCGTCCGTCACGGTTATCCGCAAAATATATCCTGTACTACGATTCTTCCCGCAAGAGGTGAAAGACGAAGATGTATGCAGAAGAAAAAAAAAGGAAGAAAGGAAGGAAGGAAAGAAAGCAGGAAGGAAGGAAGGAAGGAAGGAAGAAAAGGAAGCAAGAACGGAGGTGCAAAAGAATAAGAAAGACGAGAGGAGGAATAAACGAAAAGAGTAAAGGCGAGAGGGAGGCGATGTGCTCTCGCATAAAATTCTCGTTACCCCACGTACTATTATGTATCGAGCAGCTCTCGAAACGACACCGCTGATCCTCACTCTTTCTCATCTTCTTCTTAAACCATCCCCCTTTCGTGCTAGACCTTTAAACCCCGACATACCGCCGCTCGTCCTCGAAATTGCATTTTGCTCGACTGTCGCGGCTCGTTTGCTCAAATGCGCCGAGAGCTTCCCGGGAATAGGCTGCCTTTAACTTCGAGGCTGGCAGCGGTGACAACGACGGTGATGGCGATGGCGACGACGGTGATGCACCGTTCGAATTAATTCGAATTATGGAAACGGACTTTACGCCACATGTCGCAAATACGTGCGACGTCTGATGTTTAACTGTGATCTCGCCTAGTTAGTATGTCGAAGAGAGCGCACGCGAGCCTCTCGCATATCCATAGAGTATGTCGAGCATTTGGCGAAACGAGAAGATAGATATATATACACGTGCGCTAAAGACAATCGTTGGTGTGTGTCTTGGATGGTTGAAGTACCTCTCGTAAACTTTCAAATAACAGCAGCATCGTAAACTTTGCAATATTTATTCAAAATATTATAAATATTTGGAAAAGAGAGACTATATTTTGAAACCATGCACATAACACATATATAGAACAATACTACACAACAATTTCGCCAATATAAACTTTACTTGTTTTCACAAAACGCCACGATTTCAAATTTATTTACAAACACTACAGAAGCATATTTTATATAAATAAAATATGTATTAAAGTGCTTTTTATATATATAAAAAATGTCTAGATATAATGTAAATTATTTTCATAAAATTTGAATTATAATGATTTCTATAATTTTTGTAATGATCGAGATAGTCTAGCCTATGGAGCGCGTTACATGCATACCCGATTCCGCAAAATAAAGTTTTCCAAAATAAAATTTACCGCAGACTTTGCAACCGTCGTGAAACTTTGATAAATGGGATTCTTAAAAGTTTTCATCTTTCTAGCATTAAGTAAAATTTTCATATCGCTATCATATTTATGCGTACAAGAGAACTTACGTTGCACAACGATCAATTGTACCGAAAGCAACCGCGCTTTGCGTTTTTGCTATATATAGCGTCGCGAAGAAAATAGTTTGAAAGTATTCTCAGAATCTACTTCCTGTGACGTTTTCCATGTTCTCTCTATCCGACTGCACGCCAGTGCACGCTATGCGGAATGATGAACGATCTTTTCTGCATCCTGTATGAACGCTGAGCACATACAATGTCAATTTTAGCCGCATGTATCAAATTTAGAGAGAGAGAGAGAGAGAGAGAGAGAGAGAGAGAGAGAGAGAGACGCATTGCTATCGCTTCAAGTAAACTAATATTAGACATGTATTTGCAATCATAAATATAATATATGCAGTTATTTTATTTCTTAACATACTTAATGGCGGATATAACGTATATATTATATAAAACAATATCCAATTTTTTTATTAAATGATATTATTTACTAATAATGCTCTTGTAAAAAAGAATTTTAAGAAAACTTGGTCACGCAAAAGTTAAATTAATTTATGAAAAGTTTTTTGCTTTTTTATATATTTTTTAGCAGAGCAAGTACAATGTCTTATGAAAGTAATCAAAGATCTCAATATTGTTTCTTTGCACGTCGTATATACACTGCAAATCGAAGTGTTTTAATTAATACACTTTTTTGTAGTCACATTTTAAACAGTTTAAACGCTTTTTTGATTAATAAGTGTTTTATTTGAATTCGGTTTTAGTGTTTTATTAACCTCTTTTAAGCTAGCAGGACCAAATGGGCAGAATCAAACTGGACCTATCGGAATATATTTAGTACTTTTTTGTACTAATTTGTACCATTAGTAACAATTTTGTACCTCGTGCCGTTTCGGAGAAAATCGTGTCGCTGCTACCTTAGAATTAAGCTAGAAAGACCACAAGAAAAAAAATAAAAAAAAGGTTTTAAATACAGAAATTTGAAGGACTAAATTTGTACTAATTTGTACCATACAAATAAACTTAATATATTCATCCCTTCTGCTTCAAACAGCCCCTAATAGAACTCAGTCTACTTAGTCTCAAGAGTAAAGTACTTTTTCTAATCAGCAGAATCAATCGCTACTTGTAGACTTTATTCAGTACAATTTGTACTACGAAAATATAACGTTTCAGATTTTGTACCCCAATCGTTTGATAAAAAACTATCCCCGATATCTAACAGTCTCAAGAGTAAAGTACTCTTTCTCATCAGCAGAATCAATCGCTAGTTGTAGACTCGATTCAGGATAATTTGTACCGCAAAAATATAAAGTTTCAGATTTTGTACCCCAGCCGTTCGATAAAAAACTACCCCCGATACCTAACAGACTTAAGAGTAAAGTACTTTTTTTCATTAAGAGAATCAATCGCTAGTTGTAGACTCGATTCAGGATAATTTGTACCACAAAAATATAAAGTTTCAGATTTTGTACCCCAGCCGTTTGATAAAAAACTACCCCCGATACCTAACAGTCTCAAGAGTAAATTTGAAACTTTATATTTTCGCAGTACAAATTATCCTAAATCGAGTCTACAACTAGCGATTGATTCTGCTGATGAGAAAGAGTACTTTACTCTTAAGACTGTTAGGTATCGGGGGTAGTTTTTTATCAAACGGCTGGGGTACAAAATCTGAAACTTTATATTTTTGCGGTACAAATTATTCTGAATCGAGTCTACAACTAGCGATTGATTCTGCTAATGAGAAAGAGTACTTTACTCTTGAGACTGTTAAGAATCGGGGGTAGTTTTTTATCGAACGGCTGGGGTACAAAATCTGAAACTTTATATTTTCGCGGTACAAATTATCCTAAATCCAGTCTACAACTAGCGATTGATTCTGCTGATGAGAAAAGTACTTTACTCTTGAGACTGTTAGGTATCGGTGGTAGTTTTTTATTGAACGGCTGGGGTACAAAATCTGAAACTTTATATTTTCGCGGTACAAATTATTCTGAATCGAGTCTACAACTAGCGATTGATTCTGCTAATGAGAAAGAGTACTTTACTCTTGAGACTGTTAAGAATCGGGGGTAGTTTTTTATCGAACGGCTGGGGTACAAAATCTGAAACTTTATATTTTTGCGGTACAAATTATCCTGAATCGAGTCTACAACTAGCGATTGATTCTGCTAATAAGAAAGAGTACTTTACTCTTGAGACTGTTAGGAATCGGGGGTAGTTTTTTATCGAACGGCTGGGGTACAAAATCTGAAACTTTATATTTTTGCGGTACAAATTATCCTGAATCGAGTCTACAACTAGCGATTGATTCTGCTGATGAGAAAGAGTACTTTACTCTTGAGACTGTTAGGTATCGGGGGTAGTTTTTTATCGAACGGCTGGGGTACAAAATCTGAAACTTTATATTTTTGCGGTACAAATTATCCTAAATCGAGTCTACAACTAGCGATTGATTCTGCTAATGAAAAAAAGTACTTTACTCTTGAGACTGTTAGGTATCGGGGGTAGTTTTTTATCAAACGGCTGGGGTACAAAATCGGAAACTTTATATTTTTGCGGTACAAATTATCCTGAATCGAGTCTACAACTAACAATTGATTCTGCTAATGAAAAAAAGTACTTTACTGTTGAGACTGTTAGAAATCGGGGGTAGTTTTTTATCGAACGGCTGGGGTACAAAATCCGAAACTTTATATTTTTGCGGTACAAATTATCCTAAATCGAGTCTACAACTAGCGATTGATTCTGTTGATAAGAAAGTGTACTTTACTTTTGAGACTGTTAGGTATCGGGGGTAGTTTTTTATCAAACGGCTGGGGTACAAAATCTGAAACGTTATATTTTCGTAGTACAAATTATACTGAATAGAGTCTACAAGTAGCGATTGATTCTGCTGATTAGAAAGAGTACTTTACTCTTGAGACTGAGAGGACTGAGTTCTTTTAGGGGCTGTTTGAAGCAGAAGGGATGAATAATTAAGTTTATTTGTATGGTACAAATTAGTACAAATTCAGTCCTTCAAATTTTTGTATTTAAAACCTTTTTATAATTTTTTTTTGTGGTCTTTCTAGCTTAATTCTAAGGTAGCAGCGACATGATTTTCTCCGAAACGGCACGAGGTACAAAATTGTTATTAGTGGTACAAATTAGTACAAAAAAAGTACTAAATATTCCGATAGGTCCGGTTTGATTCTGCCCATTTGGTCCTGCTAGCTTAAAAGAGGTGTTTTATTATGCGTTTAACGCTTGCAAAACACTTTATGTGTTTTTATATTGAATACGTTTTCTGAATTCTCTCTAAATGTTAGTGACTACAAAAGTGTATTAATTAAAACACTTCAATTTGCAGTGTATATTTGTGAATTATTACTTGTTGTTAGTGTTATTATACATAAATGTATATATGCTATCTTAATATCACACTGTCGTACATCCAAATACACCGTTTATTTAGCCGCGTGTAAATTAACGAGATAGAGGAATACATCAGCATCAGAAATAACGAGACAGAGGGGCGTAGTTGCATCACCTGGTACGTTGTACAATGGAAGGACGCACCTGAGCATTCTGTCTAAGTTCAATTAAGAAGAACGAAGCGCGTTCCAAATATCTTGCTGAAACGTTCGAGGAATATTTCTCTCAGTTGAAAAGTATGATTAAGAAAAGAAATCAAAAAAGGAAATTTTGCTGCTAAAAACAACAATGTTTGAAATCTAGAGACATAAACTAAATTAAATTAAACTCGAAATCATGTTATTTTTATTTTGTAGTTTGATCTGAAAATTGACCTCATTTTTTTCATAATCTGAAATAAATCGATTAATTTTAATTGCATGATTTGCATTTTCTTGTTGCGAAACAAGTTTATGGAATTAAGTTGACACGAGATGAGTCTCCGACAATTATTTTACTGAGTAACATACAAATATCAAAGTGCAGACGGATGTTAATGCACGTTTAGCACTTTTCCACAACAACACATTATGCACAAAGCCTCGTCTTTGGACCGTCATTTTCTCGGAAAGTGCACGGTCCATAAATCCGTCGCGCAGCAGCGAGCCCTACCTGCAGAGAGTTTATAGCTAATAAACGCAAATATACCTACCGCGCTGCTTATGCAGAATACGTAAAATATTGATACACATTAACTATCGAAACGACGGTGTCGTCGTAGAGGATATGACAGCGATGGCGATTCGATATGTTGCAGGTATATATAACTGCATAGCAATTTTAATAACTCGAAAGGAAAATACAGCGCTTATTCGTCTATAGATATATGATGCAGAATTACATTCTCAGAATGTTTTACCACTAATTTTTTTTGGATCTTATAATTATACTTTCATTAATATATATAGTAATCTGTTTTTTTTTTTTTTTTTTTAATTTTTTTTTATTTCTTTGTTTAGTACAAAAAATATATAATTTCGTAATTACTTTAAAAGAGAAAGAGAAAGAAAAACACTGTGATTTTTTTAAATAAATTAATAAATTAATAAATTAAAAATTAATTTTTGAATAATTTACGTTAATTTCTTAATTGAATAGCTTATAATTATAACGCGTTCTATTTTATACTATATACTTATCGGCAAATATTTTAAACAGACATTGTACCATCAAAGCACATTTCCGATATCGAAGATATCAAAAAAAGATACTGCGCTTTTACTTGACAGATTGTGACAGATACGTGCGATACCAGCATTCAGCATTGGGCCAAATTGAAGAACAAAATATGAAAAGTGCGATGAACATTTATTCATGTTAATCGTCACATTACGATCCCCAATAGGCGTATTGAAATTTAACCTGCTGAAACGAAAGCGAATAATTCGTTAACATCATTCACACTAGTAATTAACATTGTGTTACGTGTGATCATATGAGAAAAAGTGAAAGCTTATATTCTTTTCACTTTTTGTCATGTAAATCAGGAAGTAAAATATTATCTCCTGTATGCCAAGTAGTAGAAAACTTTGCGGCCTTCGAGTTAAATTTTTTTTGCTGTTTATTGAGTTTTATTAAGACGTAATCAATAATCATCCTAAAAGGCTCAATATAGCCTTATCTATATATAAAATCTATTACATATGATTTTTAATCATGTTGCAATAAGTGTTTGTTTATAGTGACTTCCTTAAAAATTATTGTTAAAATAATTATTAGAATTATTTAATAAATTAAGTGCACTAGTAATCTTTAACATAATTAACAGATAATGCACTAAATTTTTTAGAATGACCAGAAATAATAATATCTTCTACATTAGAAAAAAAGTACAATTGAATGTAACAATCCCGCTATGTATATTATAGAAATTGTCTCAATAATGTAATTATACGTTAAGCTTGATTTTAATAGAGAATTAATTTTTTTACATCTTATACTATACATCTTTGCTGACTTAAAATATGATTGTTTGAGCACTGATCTTTTTGATACTTTTCTAAGCTTGCGTTTTATGATACGTTGTATAATAATAAGTCTAAATGTAATAAAAATTTGTCTCAAAATGGAACTAAAACAAAATTAATACATGCAATGTTTACTATTCGATGTTATTATTAATAACTATTAGTATATCATTTATAACTAAGAACAAGAAGTCTTAGTTTTTAAATCAATTAGTTTTGGTGATGTTTGTCAGTTATTACTAAAGGGAAAAATAAATAACCGTTTCAATTTTTTCAATATTTAATCGGCGAATATTCTTTTGGGGTCAGCAAAATCAACAATTTGGTTTTACTGGCAATATTTATTTATTCAACTGCGAGGAAGAGCTTGTATGTGAAATTCATTTGCATTTTGATTGAATTTTTTTTATTTTGTATCAATATTGGTATATACATGTGTGCATATGTATATGCACACATATAAAATTATTATTTTTTATTAGTAATAACAGTTAATATATGCATAATATATGTATAATTAAATATCGATTTTACATAACGTTTTCGTAGAAATTTACATTAGTTATCATATACATACAACGTTTTTCAAAAAGTACTGATTAAAATTTAGTCAAAACTTTAAAAATTATCAGAAAAGCGATGAAAGATAAATAACTTTAACTTTTTAATTCTTGTTATACACAGTCTCTGCAAATTACTCTTTTAATGTTTTTAATCGTAAATAACGCACGAAAAAATGAGTCTGACGTACCTTGCTAATATTACCTCCCGAGCCACATAATATCTTTTGTGATAGACAGCATATCGCTTATATACTTGCTGCTTAATGACGGAAGGAAAATAAAGAGCGGTAGGAAACAAGGGAAGAACAGTGACGATGAGGGAAAAAAACTTTGTGTGACGTATACACGAAGGTGGATGATGAACAAGTGTTACGTCGCACGAAACCGCATCGTGCAACGAGTGTATATCTCGTTGGTGCATGCAACTAACCAGTATAGAAAGAAAATAATATATAACGACCTGAGAGAGAGATGGAGAGAAATAAGTGAAAGGTTAAATTTTACAAGAATCAAGGAGAAAAGTGTACAACCTCTGTGTTTGATGCCTTCGCGCATTTGCTATGTCTGCACTGTTCCGTAATTACATTTGTGGACGCTTACGTTTCAGTCTGACTGTTATTTTCATGCATTCATGTAAGCGCATACGTGGACACATGCTTCGGCAAAATGTTATTATTTCTTTGAATAATAACCTGCTGATTATCCTTTTGCTGATAGATTGCTAAATCTTAGTTTTACTCAAAGATTGTTAACTCTCAATTTGTCACGTTAACGTCTTTTTCAGATGATTAATGTTCTTTTAAAATGTTGGTTATATTTATTATTATTATTATTTTGTCATAATCTTATAAATCAAGAGAAGATACATTGATTATTTAGTCAAATTATTCTTATAATCCTCTATTTAAGTTTTTAATAAGAATAAAAATGAAAAAAAAGCAAAATGAATACAATATTTAAAAATTAATTTTATAGTTTTAAGATTTAAAATGTGCTGAATTGTTATAATATCCTGATGAAAATTTATTAATTTGAATCTCTAGCAAAATATCTCATAATTTTATTAATTTTCTTAAAATCGTACTTAACTCTCAGAAAAAGTAATATAGGTATCAGTTTGTGGAATTGCTATCCAAAGAACATATTATCCATTTCTTTACAATATATCTCTTATTCTTTATACTTCATTTATTAATAATTTATTTATGGAAAATATCTTTCTTTTACATTTATCTTGTTTTTAATTACTATATACATATTTTTATAGCAAAATAGAAATTAAAATAAAAACTATTAATTGCTTTTAAATAAAAAATAATTAAAGAAATTAAATTAACATATTACCACACTAATATTCCAGAGAATTAAGACATCATATTACGTTCCGAAAGCTAAGCGACTATTAATGCAGTAACGTTGAGTAAGATGTATATTCACCTACAACTCGCGACTATCGATATAACGACAGAACTGCCTGCTTTAATGCGGGCTTTCGTGAAAACGATATGATCTTTGAGGGTGGAGCTCGGCGCAGATCACAAGAGAGAAACTGGCTTGTCTCGGCCCGCTTCCCGACCATGATAGCATATCATGTAAATGGCCACAATCATTCGCAGGTGTAACTTTGATGGATCAAAATCGATTGTGTCGATATAAGTGGAAAGTGTCCAACATTATTTCAAAAAGTCTACAACATGCTATTACAATGTGCGATATTTATCTATATTAGCTAGTAATCCACAATACTTCAAGATATTTTATATTTAATTATAACATGATTTTTTAAAGACTACTTCACATAAATATCAGTTAAATTGTTAAGGCAAATGAGACAACTGCAGACTTACTTCTCTGATGATCTTGCAACTTGTAACGCTGCCGATATACGAAAACAAAGCACACAATAAATTTTCCGACACAGCATGATCCAAGTTGCCCACATACCTAAATCAATGTTAATCATTAAAAATAAGCGATTAATTACTATAAATGCATTTGTTATAGGCATGGTAATAATGTGTCAATATTTATTTCTTTTTTTATTTTTAATTATTATGTTCAAGAAAATATTATTTTTTAAATTAGTTTAAGAAAATAAGTTAATAAGAAGGAAAATAATTTTTAGGTCTTTTTAAAAGACTCTTTATAATTTACCTGTTATAATAATATGAGTAATAGATAACGTAAACACAAATATGCAGACAATGACTTTAATTATATCTACATGACATTGATTTTAGTTATATATGTTAAATATTAACAAATATTCTTCTCATTTTAAATCATAAAATTAACAAATCTAACTATTTTTTGAATGTCATCTACATCATTAGCATAAGATATGATGGAAAGTTGGGATTAATTTGAAATTCGAATTTGATCACCAAATCTTGATGGTAGCACAGTCACGAAGCGGCAAGTTGTTCTAGAAAATATAGCAAAGGATGGACACGTGCCAGAAACCCATATGTCTGACAATCGAATTAGAGCGGAAATATAGGCAAAAATCCAAATTTCCGAAATGTATATACCATACACGGCGCACGACGGTACGTATAGCACGATAAATTCTAAACTCGTAGCCGGAGCTCGATTTCCGTAATGGAAGAACAATGAAGAGTGCTTCAGGAAACAATACGATAATACGGGCGACTGTTACGTGAGCGGAGCGGGAATAGAGCAGTAGTAAATGTCATCGGAGCCACGCATAAAGTTGCCATTAACTCGTTATACGTATCGCGGAATAAAATGCGCCACAATACGGACATACATAAACTAAGCTCGGATGACCATAATATTTCTTCATTTTTAATCACAGGAAGAGAAACTTGATGTACGAAACATTAAAGGATCAAATTGCTTAATAACGTTTTAAGTTGAAGAACGCGCAGATACCGGCTCAGAATTCTTATTATATGTCATATACATATGTTGTGCTATAGATTATTCGTCCCGGGCCGTATTAATTTTTTATGAACATAAAAACAAAGTTATAAAGATTGACTTAAGCAACACAAATATCAGAACTCTAAGAAATAAAAAAAATGCTAAATATTTTAAATATAACATTATAAAGTTGATTATATTATGTATTTAAATATAAAAAGAAGAGAAATAGAATTTTGTATACGTACATTTTATATAAATTCTTATATATTGAACAAATGCACAATATTTTTGAGTTTAGAAACGTTCTTGACATAGTATTTTTTTTAGATTAATTTCAAAACTTATCTCTGAAATAACTAACTTCAATAAATAAAATGCGTACGTTTAAACGTAATATATTATAAATTCATGAAAAATATACCACAACAAAGGTATATTTTATTTTTTATTGTATATATTTTGTTATAAACATTAGATTACTTCAATTAATAATTGCAAGAATGATCAGAATAATACTCACAAAGTTCTCGGCGTATCTCTCTCATCTGGCATATCGACGCTCAGAATTGCTTCACACCGCGACGAGCCGCTAAACACAGCAGCTTCTCGCATTTACACGTTAGGATTGACTAATTTTACTTAAATGCACGCCAACTAGAGCATAGAAGGTCTAAAGTCTCCTAATAATGGAATTTGCAAGCTCTTAGCGCGTGCGTGGATCTTGCAGACTGCCAAAATGCCAAAGACATGAATATAAGCACCAAGTTCTAATTCTAAACTACTTATATTCTAAAAAAGGAAACAGTTTAATAATTCTTATGTATGCTTATATTTCAGTGAGTACAAACCGACATCATTTTTCTCCAAAATTTTATTGCAATGTTTTAAATAAAACTACCAACTCATGTTTTAATGCAAGTGCAGTTTTAAATGTATCGTATAAATTTTATTTTCTTTTTTGTTATAATGGCCTTTTAAAATAGTAATTTCAAAAATAAAAACATTTATGTTATATGTATACGTTTACATTAAAAGGATAAGACATTCCAATTTATATATAAATTTAAAATAACTTTATAATACACTTATCATATCAGAAAATAAAAAAAAACGTCTTAGGCATTATAGCCATTCGCTACTGTTTGCTTAAGCTTCCCTTTATGCTTTTAATTTAATAAATGTCACCCAATATTTCAATGGAAACATTCAACGATATTTATTTCGTCACGACTTCGACCATTCTCTTTAGGAAAACGAAGAAAAATACATGTCGTGAAATTCACCCTGCCATGGCCAGATGCTATAAATAATTCGTGAGTAGCTATCGTAAACGTCGTGGAGTTTTTCCGAGATGTAAATCACTCTTACTAGGGCTCGTTGTAAAATCTTACCCTTACCCCACTTCATGCTACCGCCGTTGAGCGTAAACGTCTGTCTCGCGATGTATGTACGAGTATTTGCATGTTGAAAAGGGAAACGTGGCTGCGCATCATGCACACACACAGTGTAGTAACCAAAGCGTATCGAATTGCCGGACAGCCGGGTTTGAAAGGCATTGTATACGAAAATAATAATGTAGAATGGCATATATTCGAGAATGGCCATTCTTAACATGGCAAATTTTACACAAATCTCAAGGAAAATACCTTATACAAAAGGGCATATTCATATGTTAATATTTTTTCCCAATTTCATATCTTATAAAAATAAAAGAAATTCAATGTGCAACAAAAACCTGCATGTTTATACAAATTTTAATTAACCTAGTTTTCAAAAATGCTGAATGCACTCTTCTGAAAGTAAAGTAAAACGACATTTTCTAATAATTTGTCATAATTTGACATGTATAAAATTTACACATTTTTATATTCAATTTACTTATGTAACTATTTTATATTCTAAAGTTTAGGTGCATCTTAGATCACAGTTATATTAATATTAGTGTATTAAAGAAAAGTATATGGACTTTACTCAACATCTATATAGTTTCTCGAATCTTGTTATAATTTGATAAAATTACGGAAAGATTGATGTACAACATGACGTTTCGTGTGCATGATTATTCGCGTGACAATACAGGTTCAGCCATACGTATTAAACACCGTCACGTAAAAGCCGGCACTTAATTTCCCCGCGCAATTATAGCGTATGCGGGTCACCGTGAAACGTTTTCGACCGAAAATTCCACATCGAAAGATTTGAAAGAAACATATTTCAAAGTCAGTCCGGCTAGATGGTGAGGATATAAAATAGCAGTCGATCAGCGACGTCAACTTTACGGATCGTGCCCACAGCGGCCACAGTTGCATGTCGAAAGCGTCGGCCGTGCCTTTCGGAGCCGCCGAGAAGCCACGAAGTACCGCGAAAAACTTAGTTTTGTTAGGACGATAAATCATCTTGAAATTCGCCGGAGCTGACAGGCATGTAGTTTTACGAGGGCCTGCACGCAAAATGCAAAGCAGTCTCGAACCTGGTGGGCTTGCACCGCAATTAATTAGCGTTTCGTGATAGCTGTGCATGTGCCGAAGCGTTCTCTTTTTTTTTTCTAGCCCTGCTAAAGCTGCTTGCGCGATAAGGTGACGCCATATTCGCTGATCCGATTGAACATGTAACACCATTTTAAAGAACATATCGGCACTGCCTGACTGCACGATGTTGAGATTACTGAAGTTGAAGTTTCTCCATAATTCTCTCACGTGTCGCTATACATACCAGACATGAACTTGAAATTAATACTGTTAATATCAATTAAAATACCTAACGTTATTTGATAGCACAAGGATAAATCTATAATTAAATTATATGAGAGAATGAGACATATATAATTGAGAGTAATATAAAAGAATACAGTAATTTATTAAAATACGCGCGTACATAAGGATCAAAATCGGTATGTTCGTTATTCGTTCAAGCAGATTATAAAAGTTTATATAATCTACTATATCTTTATCCGACTAAATTGTAAATTATGTGTACACACGTTATTCCAATGCACGTTCTCATTTCCATATCTTTCTTCTCTAGTTAACACACACACACATTCCAATACATGTTTTCAATACAACCACACAATAGCTTAAGTATCAATAATACATATGAATGAACGCAAATTGCAGTGGAAAATTACCGATCATTCCTACGTACCAAAAAATCGAAATATTATATATTTACATTTTGTATCTAATAACTAATTCGTTACAAATTAAAGTTTGTCCGAAAAATTGATTACATATAGGCCAATTTTGTGCAATTCATACTTATATATCGTTAAATAGTGTTTTAATAAAATTTACAAATAGTGGAAAAACACTGTAAAATACAAAAGTTTAATTTTTCTGCATTGCGTTTTCTCTTTTAACGTCAGGCGCAATGTCAACCTAATTGTTCCATTTTTTTAAATATTGATTAGAAGTAAAATTAATTATTGTTTCACTACAAATTAATCTCGCAGCAAATAATTATGCGAAAAATATTCTACCGATCAGGATTTCGGTACAAAACCAGTCTTAGGCGGTGGACCAACAGATTTACTGGACATAGGCACTGTAGGGTCTACGCCTAGATCAAGCGATGTTCCTCCATTACTTGCACTAGGTGACAAGGTAGATAAATTCAAAGATGGAGAAGGAGATACTCTCTCAATACACATTGACTGCTGAGGAAGTTGCGCGTCGGTTTGAATACCCCTAGTTCCATATATTTCCTTCAATATCAAAAGCATAGTATCTTCGGATT
The DNA here is from genome assembly GCF_048541705.1 of Temnothorax americanus. Classification (NCBI taxonomy): domain Eukaryota; kingdom Metazoa; phylum Arthropoda; class Insecta; order Hymenoptera; family Formicidae; genus Temnothorax; species Temnothorax americanus. The sequence continues at coordinate 1,482,865 of NW_027509307.1, read as the reverse complement.
CCCTGAAACAAATTAAATTATAAATCAGTGGTGTGCATATAATGCAAAATGTTTCTCGCAAGGGATATACGACTTACCAATAACAGATATGGCTTGTAAGAGCAAAAATATATTCATTAATATATTCGAAAGGCGCTTCTTGAAGAACGTAATCTATTCTTCGACCACCGTTAAGTCTTCCAATTTTTAAATCGGCACCACTATCGTCGTTGTTATGTTGATCCAGTACGCTCGGCGGGTTGTGTAACTGTTCCTCGACAACTTGATCGATTTCGCGTTCCAGAGCTTGGTTGTCTGGTTTGTGAAATAAGACTAGTTGATAGACAGAGTTCCACGTGTGTCTCACGGAATCGATTAATTTTTGTTTCAAATCCGCTCCGACACGTGCCATCGTTTCCTTTAATTCTGTAAGTCATGAATCTTAATAAGCACACAAGTTCAATTTAATTGCTTATAAATTATTAGTACAAATTATTACGTGAGCATTCTAGAGAAATCAACTAGTTGTATTCACCTAAATGCATTCTCTTCCTGCCTTTATGATGCGGTATCAGCATAGGTCGAAAATTGCAGGCTTCAGGATTAATTAATGATTCCACTCGATAAGCAACCGGATCAAACGGATGAAAGATGTTGAAGAAAGCCGGACAAGTAGGCAGAGTGAAATTTTCTCCGAGAGTGTCAATGCCTCGGACCGTTACGAACATGCCAATCGGACTACCGAGAGCAAAGAAGGCACACGGGTGAAAATTGAGTTGCGGATAATGTATGTAAGGTTGGCCTGTTCCTGCAGCCCCCATTACATAGCTAACTCTTCTACTAAGACGCTTCTTAATAACGGCCCCGGGCATTGGCTCAATAAGCCCAATACTGTCATTTTCCTGCAATTGCAATAAATATTTTATTGTCTAAATATCAAAAATGCAAAATATTTAAATTATTTATAAGATAAATTGATTATATATATATATAAAATTGAGTGATAAGATATATAAAGGTCCCCATACAATGAAAAATATAAAGAACAAGGAACAGATATTAGCGATTAGGAATAAGAAGTCGGAAATAAAACTGGTGTAGCATTGATACACGGCTTCCAATAGGTTAAAAATCTATTGCCTATGTTATTCCCTGGTTCTGTTGCCTGTGTTTTTTTTATTGTGCATCCGGTTTTATTCCTGATTCCTTAGTCCTAATCGCTAATATCTGTTCTTTGTTTCTTATATTTTTGTTTATGCAGGAGCCTTTATACTTAATCCCTTTTATTCCCTTATATTTCTTTTATCACTACTCACTTCATCATTGTTCATATCTTCATCTTCTTTCTCGGATTTTTGATGGCACAATAGATCGAACATGATTAAACTACCCAATGAATGACCGCCTAAGTATACTCCTCCATCAAAGGTAGGATTTCTTTCTTTGAATAGTGCGTGCAATCTGTTCATCTCAGTTCCGACTGTTTGCATAATAGTTTGACAATATATCGGACTAGTATAGAAAAGTATGTCCAGCAAAGTATCGTTAGTAAAATGTCGCAGTTTCGGAATACTTTCCAACGTGATAGCTTGCAATTTCTTATCAATTCCCGTATCGGAATGAAGCGCTGTATGCCAGGAGATCGGTAATACTTCTATTCTATTTACAACTCCTTGTTCGCAAGCAGTACGATAATGTGATTGCACCAATTGGAACGATATACCTCGGAATTCTTCAACTGTAATAAAAAATTTACGTCAACATTAATATCACAATTTGAATTTTATAAATATAACGGTAACTAATTTATTTCCAATTAATATTATATTTTTCACAACTTACCAACTTCTTCTACAGTGCGAAACTTCAGATCGCAAACGCTACCGATACCGTGAACGAGAAATAGAAGATGATCTACTTTTTCCGGTTCACCTTCATCTATATTGAATTCGTCGACTCCTCTTTTAACAACTTTCGGTCTACTTGCAGAACCCTGTAAATATGTACTGTCCTCTGAAGCCTGTAGAAATTAGGACTCACCATATCAAACAGAACCATGCGTGCAATGTTAAAAAACCATATTTATTTTAAATAATAAACGTAATTTATAGGAGAAAATAAGATATTTAAATAACAGCAGCAATGATGCTCTGCAAAATAAATGAAAGATGTGCTAATAAAGTGTTCATGATATTGTACATACAATATATTATTATGTGTTGTTTTTAATTACATATACATGTATAAATCAAAAGCTGTATATATAAAGCTCAATAATTTTAAAATTAACAATATGTAGTGTTACATAAAATTAAAATAACTTAATTGCAAATAAAGTTATTTTATATATGAATATAAATGATGTGAAATGATGTGAAGCAAAGCATTTTTAATAAGATTGCATTATAAAGAGCATAATATTAATTTTATTTTAAAGATATATACAAAATAAAATTTATTTACATTAAAACAAACTATAATATTTAAATAGTATTAACACATTTTTAAAAAATAATGAAGGAATAAAATCATTTAACATTTGTGCAATTAAACATTGTACTTTAATTCTTTTGTGTGTGTGTGTTAAATTGTTTAATTTATTTTCAAAATAAAACTTTTATAATTAAGCTTTAATTAAATATTATATGTACAAAATATACACTCCTTCATTTATTATCAAACTTTATTTGCTATTCAATTTGTTATATATGATTACATATAATGTTACATCACTTATACTGTGTTACTTACAGTGTTATTTCCCCAAGATCCTGTTGCATCGGGAGAAGTTGGATGTAGATAATGAACCTGCGCTATAGCGCTATGAAAGATAATATATTCTCCATTATTTAATTCAACTCTTCGATTCCAAGTGTTCGACAGACATGCTAGTTTGTATTCGTCCTCAAGTTTCGCAGCAGTGTTCTCATTATAAGGGACGTATCTCGCTTCAGCTGCTTCCTTGAAAAACCAGGAACATCGCCTAACTTCGGTAGATGTTCCAGTCCAGTAGACGGGTGCTCTTTGACGGCGTAAGATGTCAACATCGTAACGACCGCCATCAGTAGCCACCGTGGTTTCAGGCGTAATGTCGCTCGAATTATGAGCTTCTTCTAGCTTTAAGCTGTCCTGCATGGAGAATGGCAGCCATAGTGTTTTGCTCTCCACCTCTTTGCGGTAAAACCAGTGGTGATATACTGATCTGTATTGCATTCGTTTGTCAGAAGATCCAGAGGCCTAAAAATATTATTTTTCTAATTCTCTGTATAGCACTATATAGCTGTGTTTCAGACAATTAAGAATAAATAAATCATAACTTAATAATTTTTTATATTAATATAAATACAAGTTTAAATATGTGTAAAATTGTATTAAGAAAAATAAATATGAGTTAATTAGATGAAGAAAAATAATCGATCATTAATATCTTGCATTTAATTATAAAATTTTGTAAATATTTTTGCGTAATTTTATAAATGATGAAAAACATGGAATGTATCCTTACCCAATTTTGAAAACTCGGTGGCACGGTATCTGGTGTGATGCGATTAGTTGGCGGATTAACTGACATTTGAACAGGACTAAGTGTGGCTGATCCCGTCGGTTCAGGTACTGACGTTGCCACCGAGACAGCAGGCGAGGGATATACGATATTATTTTCTGCAGGAATAGCGTAGGGCTGTTGCAGCCCGCTACTACTTCCGTAAAACGGTGGATTTTGATATGATTGCTGTTGAGGAGAACGTTGGTCGTACGTATGTGGAAAAGTCAATTGATTAGGCAGTTCATTCGCGAATTGGGCAGGATTGTAAAATACCGGCGCTGATTGTTGGATGGGAGCAGAGTATACCGGTTGGTTGGGCGCGGTATATACCGGCTGGGTAGGTGCAACGTTCAACACCTGCGATTGACAAGATTGATCAGCATTCCAAAACGGTACGTGAGAAGCCGGTGAATCGATCGCTGTAGAACTAAATGCAAAATTTTCTTGAGCTTGCTGCGGATTATTTGTCACGTTAATTACTGGTTGTCCAAATGAAGAATTTGTACTTCTTTTTTGAGACGAGAAACTCGAGAGCTGATTCGGTTTTGCTGATTCAAAGAACACGCTTTCTGACTGTTCCGTTGGTTTCGGTAAGTTGTAGAAATCGGCGGAAGGAGAAACTTTCTGCGGAAGTTGAACGGGCGATACGTAGTTTAAGCTCGACTTTTGCTCTGCAGGTTTGTCTGTATAAAAGGTGGAGCTTGGCACAGATACCGATTGCACTTGATAATGCTGTTTAGGCGGATGTACGTTCGACTTAGCCGCTTGGAAATCCGTTACAATCGGACTGTTATCAGTGGTATGTATTTCCGGGCGGATCACAGATTGCGCCGCTGGCTCTCGCCCAAGAAACACGTCACTCCATGTGTCACTTCCAGGTTGAGCGACTTTCCCTTGTACATCATTCAGCTTCGCCTCGTATGACTTATCGATTATCTCGTTTGTAGCCTTTAGCGTGTCGCTTTGCGACCCGAAAGATTTCACTAATTCGGTAGTGACGCTGGTTGCAATTTCGTCAACTTCCGAGGAAGCTTCGGAGGTTGCTGCGCGAGAAGAATTTTCTTGCTGTTCCGCAAGTAAATGTTCTAATTTCTCCGTTACCTTGGCTGCCGATATTGGCGTAAATGTGGCCTTGGTTTCCCCGGGTATCAATGTCGGTTTACACACAGATTCTGGGGTCGTCCCGAGGGTAACGCTTTTCGAAAATTCCGGCGGCGAGTTTAGATTAGGGTTCTTAAGCACAGCTATTTCTTTGTCAAAATTAGATGTAAATGTCGATGGTAAATTCTGGTTTACATAAGGAGCGAAGCCGGGAAATGAGACGTTCGCCGGAGTGTTCTGCGGCGTTGCTGGCTCCAATACTCGTGCAGGTATCGGTCTAGACGATGATGAAGGAAATTGCGCGGACACGGAAGAACTTTCGAAAAATGGATTTTGATTTGTAGACGTTACAGACGAGTTGTACGACGTTCCTGTTGTGACTGGACTGGATCGAAATGAATTATGGAGAGAGCTATTTCGCGATAGCTGCTCAGACGTTGGAAGTTGTTCGGGCAAAGAACTGGTCTGCTGTACATTAGAATTGTTGCCCTGCACCAATCCCTCCGATTTATACGGATTCAAAATAGTTGGTGGTGCGGATACATGTTGAGCCGGTAAGAACGACTGTAATGCTGGATTCGGATATGGCTTTGCGTTGTTAGATGTTAGATCAGGCGGTGGTGCATACTTCAAGCGTCGTTGGTTACCAAGTCGATAAGACACGGGCGCTTTAACAAGAAATAATAATTGTTTGTGATTAAATAATATACTTGAAACATTATTACATACGTAATATCATTGCATACATAGTAGAAAAATACATCAAATAAAAATGAATTATACATGCGTGCATGTATAAAACACGTAATCATAAATTAAAATTAAAATTGACCTTAGAAAAGTTTATTAAGATTTCTTGGAATTGCGTTATATTATAATTCTATACATCAAATGACTTATTGTGTTACATGAAATAAGAATTTAAAATTTGTTCCTAAAATTATGTTCATATTTATAAAAATGCGATTTTCTTAATTGTAAAATTTTAATTATAATTTCAAGTATTTACCATAACCGGGTTGAGCTACACTGGGTGGAGCTACAGGCTGAGAAGGGTTGGGTACAGAAGGACCGAAAGCAGCAAATCCTGACAAGTTTGTACTTCGAGATTCCTGAGGATTAATTGCTAAGAATCCTGGTATTTCCGACTGAGAACCTTGGTATCCTTGCGGCGTTATGTAAGGATTAGGTTCGTGCGTCGTTCCACTAGTGTTCTCGGGTGTCTGACTTATTTGCGGTTCCAAGGAATCAGATTTAATTGATGACAACGACAGGTTCGGTAGAGAAGAGAGAATCGATGTGAGATATCCTGATTTTACTGGCTGATTCGCCGTGTCCTTGTTTTCTTTTGGCTGAAATGATGCATTCGTGAGAGAATCCTCGTTCGTCCTTGATGGGGATTGAGATTGGATATTGGCCGGCTCTTGTCTTATGGAATTTTCGAGCTCAGGATCTGAAAAAAGATTACTGTTTACTTACTTAATCTAAAAATGTCAGACAATACTTTATAATATGTTAGATATTTTTCTGGTATTTTTTTGTTTAAAAGCGTTACTTCTAGTACAATTTATATGATTTTAAATACATTTGCTCAGAATACTCGAAATATATAAAAGTATGTAAATTTATACTTCTCTACTATTATTAAACATTTTGCAATATAAAAAGATTGAGAAAGATATTGAAGAAAACAATTTTATAACGAAAATAAATGTCTGCGTAATATGACTTTAATATTAACATTATTTTTTGATAGAATAAATGTTTCTTTTTTTTTTTTTTTTTACAAAAGGCTAAGTTTTCAGAAGTAAGTACGTCACACTTAATAACTCTTAAGTAATCAGATATAACAACGTGTTCATAAAATATTTCTTTTGACTGGAATTCTCCTGCAGATTATTCACGAACTGTCAATATTGAACAGGATACAATGAACGCAAGACCAATGGCGAAGATAATGCAGACAATGAGGATTATTCTTACTCTCTTATGTAGTTGATTATGTAGTTGATTATGAGTATTTTGATGGACTTTGAATTACCAACGTTTTTGTGATGACACATGATTTATTTATGAATCACCCTTATTCACGTGTAAGAGTAAATTACAATTATTAATAATGTTTGTTGCATAAAATAAGAAATTTATGAATTTTCTTTATTATAAATACACAATTGATTACGATAGATTTTCAATTATTTCTTTTCGATAAATTCCAATAAAATTATAGAAAACAATAAATTTCTATATAAGAATTCTATCGTATGCCAACGATTGATTTCGCCTTTAACAAAGAATGGAAGAAAATGATAAAAATGATAACATTTCTCTCGGAAACTAAAGTGTGAAACGATAGGTTATATAGGGTATGAAGCGATAAGATTTTTTACAAATCGTTTCGGTTCTATCGTTTTCTATCAATTTTTTTTAATCCAGGGATGGTATTTAATGTAATACACAAGTATCGTGTATCAAAGTTTGCTCATAACGAGACACCTACGATTGTGCAACAACGTTAACGCCCAGATTTACTTTTGCGTTCATGTTATCGTCAATGTAACCGAAGACATGTTACCTCTCTGTAAACTTACGGGAACGAAACTTTATAAGTAAGCCGCACATTTTTGTGTCAAGTCTTTCGTTTGAGGTTTTCCTTGCGGCCACACAATATGGAATTACGTGCGTTCCGACTTTTTGTGATGTGCTACCTAACTTGCATTCTATGCAGAAATGCAATCGGTGGATCAACAATCGCTAAAGTTTTCCCGCCAATTAATAACGTTTTTGAACCGGATGTTGTGAGAATGTCTGAGAGAGGTAATACGCAAATCGAGCGATCAATCGAGACAGAAACGAGACCAGATGGGATTACTTTGAAGAATGATTGGCTTAAGCTTGAAACTCCACTTGTGGAGAGGAGGAGGAGAGGAGAGGATCTATCGATGAAGACGAGAAACTTGAACGATTTTAAAATAGAATGTTCTAGGTATGTTATTAATTTACACAGTACACAGAAAAAAAGGAATATTCTTGATTTGAAAATATCTTTAGTTTCAACGTTGGAAAAGTTGAAATCTTGAAATGAGATTATATTGTTTTATATATAATTCTTTTAAATTTTATATATAATTCTTTTAAATTCGGTCGATTATTTTCCGAAAAATTAGAAAAATTAAAAAAATCGGTTTCCAGAAAATTGGTAGCAAAAAACTATATACACTTTATGGCACTCCCCGGAAAATTCTACCCCTATTTCATGTACCCTTGATAAAAATTCGGTCCACTAACGAATGAGTAGTTCGCGGTCAGACAGACAGACAGACAGACAGACAGACGTCCGGTACTTATATATATAGATGAGTTCATTCAAACAAGTTTTCTTCGTTTAACGCAATATAATCTCATTTCAAGATTATATATTCTTGTGTATATATGAATCTAAATACTGTTTATACTGATTTGACTGTTTATACTGATTTGACACTTCTTTTTTTCTGTGTATAATAAAGATTTATGCAATCCAATATAGATAAACCAACGTATGACTTCATCTTCCAATCATCGTGGTTCTTCTTCTTCCTGAGAGCCTTTTTGGGAGAGTTTTGCGATTATTTTACTCCATCTCTTTGACTTTGACCCTATATATGGAGGGGTAAAAACCACAGTGGTATAAGTCAAATTTTTAAGAATATTTTCTCGTGTGTATAGAATGGAATAGACGCAATCTGTACAATATATAAATTGCATCTATGCACACGAGAAAATATTTTTAAAAATTTGACTTACACCACTGTGGTTTTTACTCCTCCGTATATACATATATATTATATATAATACACACACACACACACGCATGTGCTTTATAATGCGTAATTACAGCCATTATATCTACATTAGCATTATCACGAAGAAGAAAAGCCTTGTGTTGGAGGAGATTATAGGTTCATCCTCAAACTCAAATACCCCGCTCTTCTATTTCTTATTTATGAGGAATTGTGTGATGGAATAAATATAATCTGAAAACTTTACCACACATCAAATTTATGTAAAAATCGTAGTAAATGTATCGATACAATTTTTATAATATTTATCATGTTCCAATCGCTTGTGATTATTTTTTAACACATAAACGCATGCAAAAGAAAAAAAGTATTTCTAAAAAATCGATATTTTTTAAAATAAAAGACGTAAAATATTTTTGTTAAAAGGTACTGTATAGAACAATTGGGAACTGGCAAAGGTTTTGAAGATATTAATCTTGTTTTGTCATTCGCCGATCAGAATGGAAAAGGTAATAATTTTAATGTAGCGTAAATAATGTAATGCAATCTAACGTAAATTAACTTTTTGTTATTAATAGGCCTGTTCTTTTTAGCTTCATGCACGGTTCATCTTTTTTCTTTTTTTTTCACGTTAGACAGAAAAAGAAAAAGTATGAACCGTGCAAGCAGTTCAGCTAAATAGAACAGACTTATAGTTACTGACATTGTTTCTCTTGTTTAATTAAATACTGACATAAACAGTTTATACAAATTACGTTGAAATTTCCAATTATTAATTTCTAACCGCACATCCTGATAGTTGATGACGCACATCTAAATATTATCTGAAATTTTCAAGATATGACTACAAATAACATGACGTAGATTGATAACAGTAACAGGAACCTTATTAGTCATATGCTAAATAACTACATGTTCTGCAAATCGATTTAAGAAGTATATTTAAGCCAATAATCGTTAATATGTGTATCAAAATTATTAATGTATCAAATGTACATTACGAAACTACATTATAAGCCTTACATATACAAGAAACGGTTTATTAAATTTTTTTTACATTTTAAAGATTATTAAGACAAATGTATATTTAAAATATACAAAATTTAAAGTAAATATATATACAAAATTAAAGTAAATTATATAAAAATGTTACGAGTAAAATTATTTACAGAATACACACACAGCATATTAGAAGATATTTTATAAAATTTAAATATATTTGTTTGTTTACTTTATATTTGTTTGCTTTACATAATTGCAATTATTTTTTGTTATTTTTAGATTATTTTTCCTTAGAAAACAGTTCAAACTTAAGAATATCAAGACATGTATCTATCAATGATACAAATTCAACAATCTTAGACTACTGCGAAGTAAGTTATTTTGTAGAAATCTCGTAAATCTCAATAAATATTATTTTATATTTAACATTTATAGATCTATCTTAATTTGGATTGTGACATCGCAAACATAGAAAGAAATTTGGTTATTCGAAACGACGAATTTTACTCGAATTCAAAACTTAGTCGACAAAACATCGAGATATTCAAAAATTATTTTTCGAATACTATCCCAAAATTTTCGGTAAGTTATAAATTAATATTTCTACATTAAATAGAAGAATAAAAGAAAAAAATAATTAATTAAATATAATATATGTTTAATTAATCAATCATTAGTTAAATATATATATATATATTTTTTTTTAAAGAAAATAGTGCATAGGATTAATTTGAGTGGATATACTGAAAGTAACTTTCAAACTGATGCCAATGTAACTGGAATTGCAATCAACATTTTGGGAAATCTTACGCGTGCAGTTCTGATAACACCTATGTATATAAGTGAGTAATTCTTCTTTCTTTACTTTTAAATATTTAAAAAAATCTATTTTATTTAGAGAATATTTCCATCCAAATTATTTTATACGAGAAAGATTTGACGATCAATTTTATATATGATACGCTCTAAACAATTTCTCACATTTGATCATTTGACGTTTAGGATACCAGTAAAGTCATGGTATAATAATTAAGCAATGCAACGATCGATATCGAATGTTACGTTCCAGTAGCATGATTCTGAACATATGTATGGTATTGATGGTTGCGATATAACCAAGAATATATTGTTTATTATAACACATGATTAACTAAATTAATTAATATAATGTAAAAATGCTTATTATTCTTGTCATTAATACGGTGATGAATTTGATATATTCTATATTACAATCCCTTCTACTTAAAAAATAATTATTATGTAGAAAAATATTATCAAAAACGTGAAACAAATTGCAGATTGTATTACATTAATAATTCTTTTATTTATACGCGCATTTTTTCTATTAATAGATCAATTCAATCATATATGTATACAATATAGGATTACTGTCGTTACACTCGGTTTCGTTTAACCTTCATACATCAAGGACAGTATCGACCGGGTGATTCCTTCCTATTCATTACGTCGCGTCGCACTAACAATAAGTAATTATGTCACACAAGAATTAGTTTCTGCATTTTTTCATTGATTTATAAAGTTTTTCTAATTCTAACCAATACACGGTATATACTTCACACACGAAATTCTTATAATCAATAAGTTCAGAACAATGCAAGAGAATATTTTATCGCCAAATTGCGATTCTTTCATTGTCAATCAATTTGTTTTACCATTCAAACCAATAAGATGTTTAATTCAGGAATAATTTTCACTTCCAATGCACTTTAACAGACAGAGTAGAGAGACCAAGAATAATGATGTCATTGGGAAGTACATACAACACGAAAGGGGTGGCTATCGGCGCGCGCAACCTTCCAGACAGATGGTGCCTGAAGCTAACGGGGGTGGAAAATTCAAAATACAACTTCGACGTGACTGCTTACTACGGGGCAAATGAGGAAGATAATATGAAGGATGATATTATTGACCCTAACTTCACGAGTGGTAAGCGCGAATTGCAATGCGTGGTGCAATTATGTAGCGATTTAACAGCGTACGAAAAATAAAAGCTTATTTTTTACACATAAATGCATTTATAAAAAAATTATATTTAACACATTTACTGCCAAGCATATTGTATACATGATTTTTCGTTCACACCAATTGAATTATTTTCTGTTAAAAAGAACATTTAATTTATAATAGTTAATTTATATAGTATTGAATTGCATAAAAATATAATACATGACATATTTATTTGACTTGATCATCCCATAACGGTCACCGATAACCGACAAAAAACGTAAACGGAAAGTTCAGTGTCGGTTACCAATGACCATCATAACGGTGAATATGTTAAAGTATTACGCGTATATTCATTTTTATACACAGACTATATACCATATAAATTTTACAATATACATGAATTGCTGTACAGATTTTCTGCGAAGATTTAGAATTTAGTTCTTATGTGTGTACAGTAGATTTTCCATATGACACGGGTTCGTATAACACAACGAAAACATGTTATAATATTTGTTTTAAAGTAAAATAAAAAATATTTTACATCTTTAATATTTATTTTACATTTTTTTACAATAAATTCTTACATCTTTTATAAATATGTGTTTCCATATACATTGCAACATACCTGTATTACACGAGTCACATATAAAGATATAATCTGTGTATGTGACTGGTGCGTAATACGGATGTGTTCATATAACACGGAACGTATTTCCCCGTGTTATATGGGAATCTACTGTATATGTGTATCGACTGATTTATTAATTATATATATATATGAAGCTCTTGATATGAAATAACTAAAACTGTCTTATACATCAAGGTTATATATTTTATAATTTATTTTATAACTTATATTAGTCAATCCATAACCAAACAAATTTCAAAATAGATAATGATAATTTGAAGATATTGTTGAGCTAAAATTAAGTAAATCTCATAGTGCAAAATAGCAATTGTGCTTTAAAAGAAAAAAAACAAATGAGTTACATACCAACATTACTTCATAATTAAACGCAGACTCGTACAGAAGTACAAATTAAAAGAAACGTTTCGCATTCGCAGCTTTATCACGGTCACACAATAATGCTCGAAAAGATTCATATATTGTCACATATATATGCGCTGCTTCGCACATAAATCATGTTTTCATTTTTTTCGTAATAAAAACAAACTCACTCTTATCTTTGCACGGGTAAGGCCCAGTTTCACAAATGTCGGTGAACTTGTAACCTTAGATTTAACTTACTCTTTGTCTCTTTCTAAGGGGGACGTTAGATTCGCGAACTCTCGCGCAACTTCCAACTTCCTCTTAACACGACAGCCGTCTGACAACTATTATACCAATCCGTTAGTTTCTGGCTCGGGGATACCCGAGATTGCGCAATTTACTCGCTGCTCTTTGGCCACGAATATCTGTCTCTCTCTCTCTCTCTCTCTTCCCCCTCTCTCTGTCTCTTTTTTATTTTTACTCGATTCACACTCTGACGCACGTCAGCTCGCACAGGAAGTAAAGTGATCTCGAAAAATTGCTCGTTTTGTTTTTCAATAATGTTTGGAATGCAACTGGCTAGACGCTAGAAGAAGCGATTATTTCCGATCGTTAAAAGACATGTAATCAAAAATATTGCTTAGAATAGAGGTTTACTCTCTCGCGACCATTGAATTTCTCGAAACGACGCCAATGCTATTATTATCTGCAATTCTATTTTTAATTGATCTTCCCAGTATATCTTATTTTCTTTTTATCATGCATTTTAGTAAAATCAACCACTGTTTTGAAATGGCCCATTAATATTTCAAGTACCTAGTTCTTTTGTATGAGTTTTTAGAGTTTTATTGACATAATTTTAATTTTGTGTTTTTACAGTTTTTAATTACAGTTTTCTAACAAATGTATAATTATATTCTAATAATAAAGATCTATTATTTTTAGTTTTCTTGAAAAAAAGTTAAAAAGAGTTTCACAATCGGAACTTTTACGCGTCTAAATAATGAAATTGAATAACCTTTATAGAAAAATGTTACTTTTGTCGTTTGACAAATAACACAATTTTTTAGGAATCAATAATACATATTATTTATCCGATCGGATAACGTATAAAAAATATGTTATAACATATATATCTATTATTGTAAATTTTTATTAATTGTTTTCTCTTAGAGATCAATAAAAATGAGAATATGTATGAGATATTAGATGAAAAACGTATCACAACACAAAGCAAAGAATCGGCTATAATTAACAAAACTAAACTCGAATTAAACGAAGTAAGTTGATAAATAAAATTTATTAATTACAACATTTTATGTAACATGCAATTATAATTATTTGAGTATATATTTATGTAATTATTAAAATTGTGTATTTTATAGGAAACTCTCAAAAACACTCACAAAAATAATAATAGCGATTCACTTTTAATAAGTTCTGCAATAAATGGAAAGCAAAAATTCATATTTGAGAGATCAGCAGAAATTGTGGATTCAAGAAGAAATAATGACGAAATAAAAATGGCAGATGATTTTTCTGATATATCACTCTCCTCGCGTGAATCTACTGCAACAATTGATAAAAACATTATCAATTTTGTTCTACATAACAATTCCTTGATGAGTTACGGTGAATTTAAAATTTTACCAAATGTGTCAAATATCAATATTATGAAGGAGCAAAAAATTCAATCGCGATCATCAGAAGTCGCATCGTTAAATGAAGATATCGATGCGAAAATGATATCCGTCAGTGAGACCGTACCAATGCAAATAGCGGAGAAAAATAGCGATGAAAGTGAATTTTCAACAATTAACGAGGAACCTTTCGAAAGAAGAAAGATAATGCTAGAATTAAATCCCAACAGTAAATTGATTGCTGCACCAGGAACAACCCACAGAATTTTTTTTGATGCAATGAATAATTGTGCGCTGCCGGTGAGATATGTCATACGAGCGAGAAGTTCACCATTTAGAATCTACAATATTCAACCAGTGTAGTAAGTAAATCACTTATTGTTAGTAAAACTAAATGAAATAAGGATTAATTTTTTAGAAGCTAATTAAATAGCTTTATAACGAATTAAATATTAATTTTGACTCTTATATTTAAGTTTTTCTCATTAATGTATGTTGAAACTACTAAATGAAAACGCACGTCTGTTTATGCAATTCCCACGTCACGCTGGCAAGCGTAACCTCAACATTTCAGGAAGAATGTATAAACAACATTTACGGATTATATTATAGATAGAACCATAAATGTTGTTTGTTCACTTTTGTTCAAATGTCGTAGATCATTCGAAATGGTAAAAATTGTATTAAAGGCTACATGATAAATACGTTGAGGAAATTTCGAAATCATCAAGGCTAATATCGCTATTTACTACGAATACGTTTATAAATTTGTATCCATAGCATGTGGCTGTATCCAAGGCAGACAAACAGGGTAGCTGTAGATATTCTTGTACCATCGAGTAGCCAAGATACTGTCAATACACTTACAGTGGAGATCGTTGGTACGGAAATTTCGGAGAAAACAGTATACGTTTACGTTCAAAATGCATTTTCTAAGGTACATAAAAAAAAACAATTAATTATTACAGAAATTTTTTTTTTACGAATTCTTTGACACAAATTTAGAAATGGAAATAAGAAAAATAATATAAAATTATTTATACTCAATATAACGCTCTAATCTTACATTTGTATATTTCCTGTTTATTATTACTATATAGATTCTATATTATTTGTGACTTTTTGTTTGCATTTAGACTTTTGATACAAATGTAAAGCCAAAAATTGAGTATTCGTTTAATAGCAACTGCGCCGGTAAGCAGAGCAAAGATCGTTGTGAAAAGACATTTTGGAGTGTTGATGTAACTGCCGAAGCTTATGACTCAGGTAATCAATGGATTGTGTAATAGTATACAAATGAGTATATGATTAGACATAGTAGTAAGAACTTTTGTATAATTGAATCACTCACAACTTCTCTATACAGGTTTGAAGCGTGTAATATCAATTCCGAGTGGGATATATCCACGTACAAAATACATAAGTGGCACGAAGGATCGTATAACGTTTTATTATTTGTCAACATGCTGCACAACAACAGCTGTAATTACAGCGATAGACGTATTTGAAAATCAGCAGACTCGTACTATCAACGTAAACGAATGGGATAATCTAGAGCAAGGAGAAATAGCAGCTATCGTACTTGGTGCGCTACTACTTCTTTTTCTTATAATACTTCTCGTTATTGCAATAGTTTATTGTGTTCGTAAAAGGAACAGTCACGATCTACCTTACACACAAAGATATGGATCTAGACAACCTCCTGCTGCTCGATCCGAAAGAACAAGCTTCTAATAATGCTTGTAGGAATCAACTAATGCTATTATCGTAACCAACCATATTATAAAAACTGTAAATGGAACTGCCGATGTATTATTCACAATGTGTATATAAATAAAGTATTTAATTAATTCCTGTGTAAAATCAAATTAATGCTATAAGCACTATGGAGTAATGTGTGTATGACTTATACGTCCATATATAAAATTAAAAACACAAGATACTAAAGAACTCATCACTTTCTCAATTTTCCAGATAAATCACTCAAGCAATTATTAAAGAACACAGCATATTTTCTACACTACACACTTGCTTGATAGACTTTTCAATGGTATGCATTTTGTAGCTTTTGCAAGTCTATGCAATTTTATTAGAATAAACTTTTATCGTTTAAAGCATTTTTTATAGTTTAATTGCAGACGAATTTATGCATGGTCGCAGAAAAAGCATACGTAAAAAAACCATCTTACACGGTGTCGGTTGTATCATTATGACTTCTGTGCATATGTTTTTTATGTAACCCCGAAAACTGTCTAGGTTGGCTTAGGAAATACGAACATTCCATACTGGAGTCAGGGACTTTCATCGGACAGTCTTTTTCTCTGTATTGCCGACAGAGTAAAGGATGATGGAACAACAGATGTTAGCCTGCGTGTGCATTCTGGTCATATACAAAAGCGCGATGCTGGAGAGATCAAACAGCGAGATAAAGTAAACGGAGCAAGAGATTGCTCCTCATGAAGCTTAATCCGGAATCGATCCATTAGCCAATTCTCCGTGTCGTTAGATCATACGATATGCAAAATTTGCAGACTCCTGTGCCCCGCCCACAATTTTTCGTTGAATAAACTCACCGTCTCGGAGCACGGCTGGTGTCGCGGGTGTGACTGGTACCAGCAATGTGTTCTCCGCGTCGAAAGCAAATCCCGGACCAGCGGCGGACAACAACGGATTTTTCACTTTACGCGATGTGCCGTTCATGTTCACTGCGATGTCGAAGCTAACACCGTTTGCGATGGCACTGACATTAGAGGGTGTTTACCCTTTACAAGAAAAAACAATCACCTGAACTGTATATTTTCAATTCCTTCTATGAAATATAAAGCTGCACGATCTTAGCGTCCACGTAAGCACGTGCCTATATCAGTGCCTATCGCAGCAACTTTGACAGTGAGAACGTTGCACCTATTCCGTGAGCTTACTGAAACGTAATTTTCTCGAGACTTCATCGATAGGAAGTTTTGCGCGTCACCAATTTTACATTGGTATCGTAGCTTCGATATGTGTTCAAGATGGCGCTAAAGTCCGTCATATTTACATCAGCTTGTATAGCTGGTTGTAAAAAAAAAAATGTTTAAAAGTCAATACTGTGCACTGAAAATGAAGTTTTGTCGATTTTTTATAAATATAGAATTATTAACAGAAAATAACGTACAGCAGAGGACTGTATGACATTTAAATAAATTAAAATATTACACAAAATAAATGATAACAAAATTCAATGTTGCATTAAACAGATTCTACATTAATAATTACAATAATAATTATTTTTTACATGTAATTTTGTTATTTATTTGCACGTTTCTTAGGAGATTGCATCAAACGATTAACACTTTTAGCACTTTACTCTTCTTTCTCTTCTTGGCTATCTGATATGCAATCTGATTGGCTAAGCCATATTGTGATCGCACCCTGTCTAGGTTGAAGTATATGTATATTTCATCCTAGAGTATATACGCAAGAGCAAACAGTATATATATAGGAATAACTTTTTTATGGAATGTACTAAAACTTTTTTATTTTACTTTTTTATATAAAATATCAAAAATTTCACGTTAATAGTTATATAAAAAATATAGGGTATTTTAGTGTTTCCAACTCTTAAATTTGTTCAGAACTCAGCATTCTTGTTATATCCTTCCAATTATTTTTTATTTTTTATTTTAATATAATATAATATTATAAAAATATTGTGTAACAGTATATCAAACACAACGTGTTTAATAAAAACACGACAAACTCTTAGAAATATTAATATAAAATAATACTAAGTTATTTTTAGGAAATAATATTTTTTAAACTTATATATTTTCACCAATTATATAGTTAAAATTATTCAAGCCATTTGTCATCATTAATTATTAAAACTGTTAAACAAAGTTATATAGATATGTGAACTTAGCAACCATTGATAATCGCAATTTCTGTTTCGTCGGTAGCTAGTCTTGATGGAAACTTCAGCTGTGTCTATAGGTTAGATCGTTATAGAAATATAATTATTTTATTCGCGATTCTTTATTTAAAATAACATCAATCTTCTCATTAAAAAGCAGAAAATTAAACACTTATATTAAATTTTAACGAATTTATATAATTATTAAATTATATATACAAAGAAATAAATTATAATTTTTTTTAAAAACCATTACTTAGATAACTATTGTAATTATATTGTTTTAAAAATTATTGCGTATAACTACAAAACGTTTTATAATATTTTTAATTATGTACAAAAAAATATATTTGTTTTGAAATATATTTAACTCTTAATTTACATTGCATTTAATTACATCACTTTTTTGATAAGTATATAAGTATAAACGATAGTTACGTCTATGATATTTGCAATTTATTAGATTTGCACATAATCTTGGATGGCATACGAACAATTAAGAGAAAATATAGTATAACGCATATAGAGATGAAGAATTTCTGTTGGTTATCTTCTTCCGTCTAATATGTTCAAAATAATATTTCAAAAAGATACAGTTTGATCACATTGATGATTACGTTTCGGTTGTATAGGTCTTCATTAATCGAGAATTATTTTAATCAACGTGCTTTGACTTCCGTTAGGCTCATATCGCAAAAGATTAAACACCGGAATCCGATTTTCGATTTAATCCTTTTTGGTAAGAGCTTACACGAAGATGAAGGCATTAAAACTTCAAAGCGCGGCGTAATTAGCAGCATGTGATACAAGTGCTATAGATTTGCATGTCCCTTATATGCCAAGCGAAATTTTAACTCTTTGCGCACCCATGCTTTTCTTAGCAATCCGATTTTATCAACAGATTAATCCTTAAGAATATAATTCTTGAAAAAAATACAGTTTGTAAATTTATTTATTATTGTTTGAAGCAAACCATTTACAAAATAAATTTTTTCTCTAATTTATCATTATTTTTATCTAGTTCAATTTTAAAATAATTATTTGAAAACAGTGTATTTTAAAAATTTTATAAATATATTTAACCAGAGTTATATCAGTTTGTATATTTCGCTAAAATTTAACATATTTTAAGATTAAATTTGTATTACCTCTACAAAAGATAAATGTCTCAAATAATTTTGTTCCAGAAATTAAAACATTAAAAACATTAAGGAATTTAAAACTATTTATATATTGTTATACATTACGCAAAGAAGAAAAAATTATTATTAATAACTTTAAACAATACTTGTATATAAATGTGTTACTTAAAATCGAGGTAAAGCAATGTATTAGCAATAATGCTACTCTTTTATAGACACATAGCTCATACACCAGTCACGAAATTACGACACGCATAGGGTCGGCAAAAAAATAATATTCTTTGACCCCATGTCGTTAGTCGCAGATGACATCTCTAAATATCACTCGGTCGTGCATCCCTGTCCGCTAATCTATCTAATCTGCCCCAAAATGAAATAGTTGCGATTCTTTCGATGGCACCCTTTAGATGCATGTTAGTGGGAGAAAACACTTGACCCGACTAGGAAGGGTGGCCTCTGAAGTGGTTTACAACAGGGGGATTATATTTAGGACAAAGTGATTGTCAGGGTACGATCATCGTCTCTCTAACTGGTCGTTTTAGCATGTCCTTTGAGCCTTTAAAAATCGACTTTTTTAAGCGCTTTATTTATAGTTCTTCCGAATAGTTCTTTTTTCAGAAATATGTATTATTGACTGCAATTATTAATAATAGGTAAACAATTAAGTTACAAAGCACCATTTATGTCAATCTCTTTAAAACAAAATCTAACCAAGGACTATCCATCATCGTTCCATGAGATACTCATAAAAGTGCCAGCTACCTTTTAACGAGAATTCTCCATAAAAGTTTTATGAAAAAAAATTTCCTTTCTTATATGTGCATTAATTTAATGCAAGTTATTAAATATTATCTTGAAATTTTTATGATTTTATAATAACAAATGATTCTACGTACTTTATTATTTGTAGATACGTAATTACTAAAGTACACATTTCTCCATCCCAACAAAGTATTCGCTCTGTAAGTCACTAAATTCCATCAAATTCTTTCGGTGAACACATAAATCTGAAAATATCAAATATTACGTATATACATAGATATGTATGTGCAACGACGTTTCACGAATATATCACATGCCTCGCGAACAATACGAGTCGCAGCGTTCCTCCCTCTTTTCGCTTTTTTGGCTCACCTACGCATCTCCACCCTTCTCCTTCTCCCCGCGTTCCTAGGGGTATCCAGGCAGAACGAGGGCGGCGCGGCGGCGTAGAAAGCAACGGGGATAGGGGGTGCTGACTTTTATTACTCCGTCTGATGTTATGAATGCGACCTGTTCGCAGCCCCTCGAGCGTACGTTTCCCTTCCGTCGTACGTCCTGCATAGCGGTTATGCTTTTTACGGCATGTATATTCGTGGTCATGATTAGTGACAGCTACGAACGCGCGTGCACACAATCCCCATTTAGCCAAATACCAAACATCCCCCAAATCTCGATTATTCGCCGCAAGAATATGAGTTGCAGATTATACTTGTAAGCAACGTTATATTTATATTGCATTTTATCTGTGGCAACACAATTAGAGAAATTTTTTTTTTTAATTTTAATAAGAATTTTTTAATTCCAGATTTTCATTTTATTTAAATTTTTTATCAAATATATAATACAGAATTTTTACTATCTCTTTAAATTTTAAATATTTTGTTTCTTTGATATCAATATTATTTAATTATTTTTTCATAATTTTATTGTATTATATAAATAGGAAATTGAAGATAATGTAAAGCTAATTTTATTGTAATATTTTAGGTACAACAATGTACTTACTGCGGTATTTAGGACAATGTTTAAAAAGTATGGACATATCATCCATACACATTTATAGCCAATTAGCCATAAATAGACGGATATTCGTAAAATGTCATATTATTTTTTTGTATCAATTTTTGAGGAATTTCGATGGTACGTTTTAATTTCCATAAAAGCTGAACAAAATCACACAAGCACCACTTTAGTTATATGTATGAAAACATTTATTTTTATCCTTCAATATTTAAATTAATACGTTTATGAATACAAATAATCATAACATGTTTCTACATAAAATTATCAACTTCATTATCATTGGTATATAATTATACAATATATTATTTAATGAAACTTGTACTTTATCATAGCATTTATACATAATATACATATATAATGAGCTATATCCTTACAACATATGACACCTTATGATGACATTATTTTAAAATACGAGTAAATTAATTGTAATCAGGTATTTGAAATATTCATGATTTCGATACCGTTTATATCTATTGCTAATTAATATGTGAATAAGATAAGCGCTATATATTAAAATAAATTGTTACTATAGTCGTGAATACGAGGATGATCATCGAAAGTTATGATATCAATGATGACTTCAAATGTGCAGGTGCAGCCACTGCTAGACACAGGCTAATCGTTACGAAAATATTTGCACGCTTCACCCTTTAATAACGCGATTGTCGCTCATACTACTGATCGATGCGAAACATCCGCATCTGGGAAGAATATTGCAATCATCGGTTGCAGCCAGTCGTTTCGCCGCGTAATAAATTACACTCGACCATTCGTTGTCATGTCCGCAATGCTAATTAGATGCTGAAACGGGTTACAAACGTTCGAGATTTCTGTAATCCTTCAACTATTTTGCAAAGCATTTTGTCCCTTAATTGTATTGTGCGATATATGCTGAGATCGTTGAAATTAACTGACAATTAATTGCAAACAATTTGATTTTTATTAACTTAATTTTTATGTTCGCATGTTTAATTATTAATTTTTTTAAATTTATTTTTAAGAAAGAACGTTAAAACATATTGTTTATTAAATTCCAATTATTTATGTTAGAACAATTAATTTTTATGGTAACATAAGCAGTTAAGTCTACATTATATTAATTGTTATTTATCATTAAAGAGAGAATCAGTGCATGAATTTGAACTTGTATATATGCGAATTGCGGATTCCGGAGATTGCGCATTTGATAACAATCTAATGGAGGAATAAAGTGAAGATCACGTGTTTCGAATGTATATAGGAATGCTCTTTGATCTTGTCAGGAGATCACGCGCACGATAGTGCTCAAATCAAATATGTTTTTCAGCGTGTGTTATCTATTGGTATTATTAATATTATTTTATACACTTTTATTGCTAATATAAATTTCTTTATTGCATTAAACTGAATTATAACCATTTGTCAAAAATTGTTAAGTTACCTTAAGAATATTTATTCTATTATTTTATGTAATAAATTTTATGTAAATGCATTATTTTTAATTTTTCGTTTAATATGTCATTATAATTAACTCAATAATAAAATATGCATATTATAGTACGTGTAATAGTGTATAATCGTTGATTCCATTAGGACAAATATTCGAGAAAGGAGTGAGTTGTGAAAATATGGAAATTTGGAAAGTCGGTGGCCGGTGATGCGCGTGCAAATGGCGAAACGATGCTGGATATACATCCACGTATACATCACACTGACGATTTTAATATCCGCGAATGATAAACAAAGTGGTATCTAACGAAGTGGATAGAGGCGCGCCGTAATAAAATTTGCGTTGCGCTTCGTCGTGACCGAGTCGAGGGGAAAACACCACGAGCGGTTTCCTCCGATTTCAATTACCCCGAACGACTGGTGTATACCTATGGATGCCTGTTTGAGTAAAAACGCGAAAGGCTGAGGGAAACGTCGAGAGAGTCGCTTTGCAATACCAATTTGTCATTCGGTCGACCGGAATATTGAAATCTGCTTCGCCACACACACATATTTCTGAATGTCTTATTGAAATATACTCCAGCAATATTGCGTTTTTTTAGAATCTTTAGTAATAACGCCATTTTAATTCTGTATATACATATAAAGTTTAGAGAATTTGCTACACTTAAACGTATATATGTTTTGTTCTTTAGTTTATCCGTTATTATTGCATAACGAGAAGTATACTGTGTCACCAATTATTACAAATAATATTTTTATATAAATTTAGTTATATAACATTGTTTGTGTAAATATTTCGAGTAATTATGTGCATGTTCTGCAGATAAATTGATTAGCTTACAATATGCCCGAACCAACTTCAAAGATTTGCATGCCACTTTAACTGAAGCAACGTAATTCGGTCGTTTTACTAAAATGGCTCATGCGTTTATATGAATTTCGTCCGTCAAAGAAGGTTCACGATTAAAACTGCGGTTAATCTCATCCAGGCCCCGCTCAGCCGTTCTCGTAACAGCCGCTCTTTAGCGTTGTTTGGTTTTATTCCACTAAAAAGCCCACCTGCGAGTGAAGGACGCAGAGAATAACGCAGAGGAGGAGGAAACAATTCAGTGAGAGAGGGAGAATGGTAAAAAGAGCAACAAATATAAGCAAAAGGGCAATAAGAGAGGCAAAGGGAGAGAGAGCTTGGAAGAGAAGAGATGCAAAGAAAAAGGAAAGACTAGGTACACAGTGAAAGCTGAGAGAGGACGGCATAAAAGAGATTTCTTTTATTATTTTGTCTACACACTTCACATAGAAAATGAAAATATTAATTTTGTAAAGCAGAAAAAAACGGGCGATTAAGTAATCTAGAAAGATTTTCATAACGTTTAATTCATTCATTGAGTTGTATATTTTATTTTGTTAATGTTCCATTTTTCTGCGCATAAAGTGCACAGGATTTGTATGAATATAACGTAGGGTCGTATCTTGATTTTATTTTTTTATATTATAATAATACTAAATGCAGTCTTCGAAACATATATAAGACAAACATATAAGCAGCGTCAGATTATTTAAATGTTGGTTAATTTTATAAAGGATTACAAACATTACAAACATACGCATTAATGAAACAAGTGTAAAATCCCGTGTGAAAGACTGCACGTATATGAGTGTAGTGATTTAGACAGAAAGATAAATATATGGAAAGTGCGATAAAGCAGATAGCAAGGCGGATAGATAGACGGACAGAGAGGGGGTGGTTAACGAGATAGGGCGATAGAGAGAGAACGAGCGAGTTTACTGGAGGTAGGGTGAGACCCCACAAAGGCAGTGGGGCTCTTTTGATTCGCGAGCTAATTGGAATGCCGCGGATGCCAACGACGATGGAGCAGGGGGTTGGGATACCCTACGCCGGAAAGTGGGGGCTGCAGGGCTCTTGCAAGTCCCGCTGTAACCGAGGGATAGGCGGAGCTTATATCTCGCACAGGGTTGTAGCGCGAGATATCGAAGCTCATCTCGCCTTCGTTCTTCCCTTTCACCTCGTGACGATTTCGATCTCATCGTGCAGCTTTATTTACGCACGAGCTTCTTTGTACGGCGATTCATTGGTTTCTAGGAATTTTGTAAATTATTAATTTACTTGGAAACAAAAAGAAAATAGAAGAAATTTAAAATATTGTAATTATATAATTTCATCTCTTTTTTTATTTTCTTGACCTTTAAACTATACATGTATTTTATGTCAAAAATACAAATAATTGTCAAAAAATTTTTAAACTATCATGCAATGTATATGTGTAAAATTGAAAATTTTGAAATATATATTATTATTATTGGATTGGTAGACAAAAATATATTAAATAAAACTGTCGCGTTATTCTCTTTAATTGCATTGAAGAAACTAGTCTAGCTTGTCATACAATGACTTTTTACCTAACTTTCTTCTTTAATTTAAAAATTAAAAAATTAATTTAATAATTTAAATGAAATTATTTTATTAATTCATTCGAACACGCATATACATGAGGAGTATGATTTACCGATAATGACTTTTAAAATATATACATAATGATGTTAATTATGGAGAGGAACCAGTAATAGTAATAACAGTCATATTAATTGATTTCGAATAAATGGAATTTGTGATAAAATGGTGCATTACGGATTGATTGATATCTTTCTCCATATCTCATCCGTAATGGCGAAGTCTACATGATTGTGCATCAAAGGCTTTTTGTGATGCTTTGACACGGGTCCTATGCTAATTTATCACGGTGACAATGAGGCTTCCGCGTAACGAGCGAATATTACTTACTAACAATCACCCATGTCAAATTTTTATATGGGATAATAGTACGTGTGATGCAATTTATATGTGTATTAATAGTCTTTCACAGATTTTATAATAATGCAATATTGTACTTTCTGTGATTACTAAAATTTCAAGATTATTAAAGATTAAGAAATTTATATCTGTCAATAACTCTATCAAGTTTTTATTTTTAACATGTATTGCCTTTGTAAATTCTTTCTTATTATTATTAGAAAATAATGAGATGTAACCATACTATATGCTTCTGCACATATTTAGTAATATTTTGTTCATATATACCATGAAATATGATACAAATTCCAGATTTATTTGCATTCTTCTGCAGATGTACCATATGTTTATTGCATAAAATATTTAATTATGTTTTGTGAAAATTTAAATTCCCGTCACTGCGCTGGTACAATAAGCAACATCTACTTTTGGCGGGTTGACGTGTGTAATAAAAATATTAAGTTTATAATTGAATAAAGCATAATCTTCCAGCATGAATCCGACAGAGCGTTATATTAATATTTAAATAAAAGCTTCAGTCAAAGCTACTCTTTTGCGCTCGGCTAGTTGCATGAAAAGCTACTCCCTCTTTTCCAACTTTAAACACGAGCGGAGCAAAAATTATTCGAAAACTCATAAGATATAGTGATTCTTCCCGCTCACATTATCCGAAATTTGAAATATTATATATCCACGTTTTATAATTACAAAATATTTTATAGTAAATTTACATTTGTCTAATTTGAATTTTTTGGCAATATTAAATTTAGGCAGTGTTATAATTTATTTTACTTTTAAATATATAATGTATATTAGAAAAATCTAATATCAGTGTTATAAATATAGATATTAAATAATTATAAATAATAACATAAACTCAGGTATGGATATTAATTTGGGATTAATTAAACATACTATTTATGTTTAATGTACAGATTGAGAGTTTATTCTCCGTTTAACATGTACGCGTACGTCTATCGTATAATTAATTATATAATAATATCACGTATTTACAGTAGATTTTGTGCGCCAGTGCCAAAAGACATAAAATGACAGTTATCTCTTTAAAATTACAATGAGAGAAAAAAATGTTAAATTGCTTCGTCAGCTCTATTGGCTTTATTCAGTTTGTATGTACATTGTGAAACTAATTTTTCATGCCTTTGTGACATAACTTTTTTATTACACTACACAGAACATCTACACGATTCGAAAGACAGTTACAAAAATATATGTTGGACAAACGGTAGGAGGGAACTGACTGTGGATAGAAGTATTATTGTTGTAGCATTTGTGATTGTTACCAAGTGCAATGTCATTTCTCATTGTTTTATTATATTTTTCTTAACTCTCGATAATTTTATATTTTTTCAGGTTTCTCGTCGAAAACTGTAAACACTATGATTCAGTGAAAGATAGCTCGAAGTAGCAGTTCCATGTTCGTAAATATCTTTTTTTCTTATGAAACATAATGAGATAGTTAACTGTTTTTAATATTTAACACTCGAACAATGTTATAAACACGTAGCGAGTTACTTTTTAAAATTATTTTTAAAGTTTAGTTTTGAAAAGTGTTATTTTAATAAATACAGAATAAGTTTGATCTTTTTCTGAAAATGTCATATTTTTTGAAGACAATTCAGCCAGGAAGAAAATGTATATATATATATTCCATCCGTAAAACACATTAATTTTCTTAATCTTTTGCATTAGTTTATAAAAGTGACAAAATTTAAAAAGAATATTTAAGGATTATAACGAGCGGATATTCTAGTTGCGCCTTGTGCTGCCTGCGGAACGGAATGTCTGATTCTGTCGCGTAAAATGTTTGGCGTATCTTTTGTGTATCTGGATGACATCCGTGCGAACTCGTGCGACATCTCGTCCATCGGATGTTTGCCCTCTAACGTTTCGTGCATTGGTATATTAGTGTCCCTGGAACGTTGTGATTTCATCGAATACAAAGCCGGTGATGGAATTTCACAAGGCCCCATATTTTCTTCAAAATGATGTTTCGGTTTACAATGCCCGCACCAGGATTGGTCGAAGATTTCCGCATCGTTTCCTGAAACAAATAACAAAATTAAAAAACATTTGTAAACTTTGGTTGACATTTATTAATGCAAAAGCATGGTGATAAAATCAACTAAATAAATTTGAAAATTAACTATAATAATATTAATTAAAGAAGATAACTAGTACTGTGTAATCATAATTGTTGTTAATATTAATGTACTTTTCTAGATGTTAGGCTTTATTACTTGCTTACCGAAACGTGTCTTAGTCGAAAAATTTAGATTATCCTGGAATCTACAATGGTTTCTTCGCGAAGTTGATGGTTTCCTGGTCGAGATATTACCGCAACGGCTACACTTTCTCCTATCGGCAAATTCTGCTTCCGTAAAAGACTTTATTTCTGGCCTCGTCCGTGTTCGGCGACTTGGCTGAGTTAGCGAGGTCATTGTGTCATATCGATCTGTTGAACTCCTCTGCGGAATCCAATTTTGATGATAGTCCATTGATGTTCTTCGAGAATGATTTTTCAACGCTTGAGCCGTGTACAGATCCTCCTCCGACAACGTTTCATGGATATTGTGATCAGGTGTGTTGTGATAGTACCTAATCATACAGGCACCTTGCAGATATATTTGACGTACCGATGATAGAATACATATGATTAAAGAGAACACCGAGCCAAAGCAAAGTACAGATAATTTATCATTAAGCTATTTAATTACAACGTATCATGTTTAATGTGCGTTTATGCCTCTAAATTCTGATTTATGTTACTTTGTCATGTACAATCCATTTAATTCTTTATTAGCTTTGAATGGACTGTCCACGCCATTATAGTGCGATTAAACTAACAGAAATTGAGAAATAATTGGGATTAACCAAATTAGATGAAACAAGCGTAGTAAAACACATTTGTATATCTGTATAAGTTTTTGGTCTCAGCAAATAGATAATAATAAATTGCATTTTTTTTAATTAGATAATTATGCATACATTGGTCGTTAAATCAAAAATTGTATAAAACCATTTTTTATGTGTATTTTAAAGATTTATATTACAAACCTTGTTGGTAAATGATAAGTTTGATACAACTTTGGTGATTGTTGAGAGTAACGAATTCTATGTGGATCTTGTTGCTGGTTAATCATTCGCATTCGTTGTGCTCGTAACAATGCATCTTTCTTAACTGCATTGCGTTGTATTGCTTGTGTTTCGGCAGGTGCATCCGATTCTTCATCTATCTCATCGTCCGCTTCCTGTTCATCGTATTCCTTATTGACAGACTCGCCGATCCTTTTGTCGTTTCGAAGGGACCGATCGTTCTCCGCTATATAAACATTTTGTTTTAAGAAATTAAATGCAGTCGCAATAATTACAAGCTTTTGATCATTTTGAACATCTGTAATTATTTTATAAATAAATACAGTTGTATTAGAAAATTGTATTAGGAAAACTTTTGTCTCGATATATCATTAATCTCTTCTATTTTTTCTGTCATTTCCATTATAAATGTAATAATAATTAAAATTATTTAGATTAGCTTTTTTATATTCTTTGAAATATACTTTTTTAAACTACATATGGATTTATTAATTTTTGGTTAATATATTTTTTAAATGTGTTACAATTTTGCATAAATAATAATGAACTGAATAGCATTCACACCTTCGTTTATACCTTCCTCTTCAGCGTCTTCGTCTAAATTATCTTCTGTAAAATTTCCTAGTTCTTCATCGATATAGTCTGTATTGTTCTCATTTTCTTGCTGAGTCTTGTATCGATCTTTATTTACGACAACGTTATTAGTACGATCGTTATTTCTACTAGATTTCGTAGTAATCTGCTGGTATCGCTGTGGTACTTCCGTATGAAGAGCAGAGGAATGTTTCGGATGCGTCGAACATGGATAAGCGTTATTATGTTTAAAAGTCTTGTAAGAATTTGCGGAGGAATAATAGCTCATCGTCGGTTCTGGCATAGGACTTTGATGACGTCTAAAAACCATGAAACTGCTTTTGATTCACTTTCATAAGACATTGCTATCCATTTATGAGAAGCATTAAATTTATTCTCTACCGTTATACTCCTAATAAAATTATATTTTTTAAAATTAAGGTTTTACATGAATTTGAATATTTGAATATTGAATATTGAATATTGAATATTGAATATTTAAATATTGAATCTTTGAGTGTTGTATGAGTTGCATTCATTACAAAAAATTAAAGACTTTAAGAATGCAAAGGTATTTATATGAGAAATTTTTTTAAATTTTAACAATTTTACCAATTATTACAAATTACCTGGTACTCTTATCAATGGTATCTTGATTGCTTCTTTGTGTATATTTCCAATATGCATCAGGCGGAACTCTAGCGTCGGTGGTTTGATTAGCAGACCACGTAGATGTATGTGGTGAAGTGTACTTTGTCTTATGTCTTCCAATTTGCTCCATTTTCGTCAGGAAACTTGTATAAATATTTAAACATTGTCAAAAATGAATATTTTTATTTATAATATTTTAATTTTCGTACTTTGCATTCCACATTTCTTAAATTTTGTTTTTCATTGTTTATTACGTTTCTGTTTACACTGTTTACTTTTGGCATTTTTTATTATTATTTAATTTTTCTGTCATGCTGTTTAAATTTGGGATAAGTATGATTTGCACTTCTTTTATCATAGCAATTTGCTGATCACAAGTATGTTTGCAATTTTTAGAAACACGATAAGATGTTTTATTGTACGTATCTTCACGGTTTATTTTCGCACTCTTTTAAGCTAAGATATGAAAGAAATGTTTTAAGAAATAAAAAACTCACTTTGGCACAATCAATAATATTAATGTCTTTTTGCAATACGCAGTTTTCTTCGTCACGATTTGCAATTCAAATACAATTTCTTCAAAGAACGCTCGAATTTCGTGACACGATATTAACGAGCTGGCAAGACGACGAACACAGAGATGAGAGTGAAGAAAGAAAGACGCGACGTGGATACTTTACGAGAAGTTATAAAAAATGATATTTTTTCAGGCGATTGATAATTGCACGTTCAATATCTCGTCTGCAACTACATCCGCATAGAATAACTTCTCGGCTTCCTAGGAGAACGAAATGAAAAGGATAGAGCGGCGTGTAGTTAAGGAAGAAGGAACGAGGTGACAGTCACGATCTAGAAACGCGTAGATCGTGATTTTCTGTTTCACCATTTGTCGGTTTCGTTGCTGTCTTCGTGCTCCAACGAAGAATTCAACGTGCGCTGGAACTCATGCACTCTCTGGCTCTGTTGCTCGTGATGCAATTTTCGCCACTTGATGCGGCGATTCTGGAACCACACCTTAACTTGAGCCTCGGTCAATCGGAGTGCGTGAGCCAGGTACAATCTTTCGGGGCCCACCATGTATTGTTGACGTGCAAATTCACCCTCCAGACGTTCCAATTGCTCCGCCGTGAAAATTGTTCGTACCCTCTTCACTTTGCCGCCCCCACCAGAACTGGAACTTGAACTGCCGTTTTTTGTCGAACTTTCCTGACCTGAGAAAATGGCAAGCAAACGTGTAGGAGGGCAATAAGGAATATTTAATTGCACCTGCTGCGGAAAAAGTTGAATAAATCTAGTTAAAATCTTTAAAAACTACATAAAAATGTAATATGTGTAGTAAATTTTTTGTGATAAGGTTAAATTTTATATAAACATTTTTATCTGTTGAGAAATTTATGAAGATGTTCTATATACAGACGTTCTAAAAGATTTTATAATAAAAAACATATATACCTATATTTAGAATTAAAAAATTTGGAATACCATTGCTTTCTTTTCGAAGTAGAAAATTTAGATATTTGACATTTTCATTCTGGTGAAAACTAAAATTTATCTGAAGTTAGTTATAGGCTATCGATTATCATACAGTACACGATTTATAATAATATAGCATTTCGGTTGTTTCTTTTTAATGTCCTCTTTAATAACATGTTGCCTGTAATAGTATTTTTAATGCTTTTCTTGTTTTTGGAAATTGTGAAGAAACAACAAAATATTATTGTTTCTTCACAAGTTTCAGTTTCTTTAAAATATTCCAGTTCCAAATTATTTTACTTTTGGATTTAAATTATAATCAGTATATATCTTTCAATTATGATTCTAATTTTGATAAATAAATAATTTCATTGATTATCATGTAAAAATAAAATTTACTAATAGCGTTTATTTTGTTTGTGTAAGCTAGATAAATTTGAACTCGTTCAAAGTATTATTTTTGTATTTAAAACATTCTTTTTTTGCAACAGATAAATTGACATGTAACTAATAGTAAATAAGGTATTATAAATACCCTGGTGTTTTCTGTATTGTTGCTGTTGACTTCGCTTTTCTCGCTGATTGTTTCTTAGGCCCAGAATCGCGTCGATGGTGAAAGACTTCGCTTGTTGCTGCTGTTGTTGTTGAGAATGCTGCATGTGCGTGATCGAGTGCGGATGCGGTACTTGCGTCGACAAGTTTTGCGCGGATAGTTCCGTGCCAAGCAGATGCGAGCGTCTCATGCGCTCCAAAGCTATGGCTTCGAGATCGGGGTTCCTCGGCTGTACTTGCAAGTTTCTAAATTCCTTGTGATCCAACATGCTCGAATTTTCCAGTACACCGGCACCACCGCGCAGTCTTTCGAGGGCCAAACTGCTAATGTGGGTATCCCTCATTCTATCGAGAGAAAAATTAAACTCTTTCATGCGATCAAGATTATAGTTCTTGAGCAGGCCGAAGTCCTTCATTTCCTTTTCCACCACGAAATTGAGATCCTTGCTGTACCTGTCTAAAGAGGATAACGACGCATGGGGACTCCTTTGCTTGGTCTCGCGCAAATTAAACAGCACGTTCTTGGCGCTGGAATTTTTTGATCTGCAAAGTGTCACGGCGTCAGCTGACTCTTCATTCTCGTTCGATCTGTCTAACGAATAATTAATCTCAGTCAAATTATTGGGAGAGTAAGCGAAATCCTTGGCTTTATTCAACGTCATAGTCAGATTTCTGGTCGGGTTTTCGCATGGAAACTCGTTGAATCGAAGGGTTCTATCGCTATCTTCGAGACTAAGATGAAAATCCTTTGGCTCCGTCGATGCGTCCTCTTTAGTTTTATCAATGGATAGATTAAGTTCCTTGATACGCTCATAACTCTGAAATGCTCTTAATTGAGATTCCGAATGGCTGCTGTCACTTATGCAATCCGATAAGTCTTCCGCAGTTAGTCTACCCGACGGATCGCTCGTCTCCATTTTAAAGTGTTCTTGAAACTGTTATTTTTCCTCAATATTTTCTTGACACTGTGGATAACACTGTTGAACCATATAGTCGTCAGAAAACAGTTAGTATTAACTGTTTATTAATCTTTTTCGTTGTTTAACACATATATTAATTTATCTTTAAAAGAACTTTCTAACTATCTTAAAACTACATGCGATAAAGAATCACAGCGAATAAATTCGAGTTCTTTTAAAATGTTATGTTATTTACATAAACACTTATCACAAATTTTTTCCTCAAAAAACGGCGGTCAGCTAAATATATATCCAATCAGTTTTTCTTCTTCACCGTAGTCATCAAATCTGTTCATCACTGTCAGAGTTATTATAAAAAACTAAGTCATCGTGTATTTTTCACCAAACGGATTATGCTATTCTTTAGTCACATTAAATTTACCATCCACAATTTAATGTCGAAAGTCATTAGATCACCATCATAATTATGTTTATTATCGATGAATTATTATCCCATCGTAAACAACAAATTCGCGCACTATCACAATTTTCGCAGACTTATTGAGTAAGTGTATGTTGCTTGGATTACCAAACGGTGGATGGATAAATACGAACGAAACGAAACTGAAGGCGAAGAAGAGGCGAAGGTATGAGAAGGAAACGTAGCGGTATCGGAAGAGACCGAACTACGAAGACGCTTGCGACGAAGTATGATCGAACCGCGTTGGCGCTCCGCAGCATCCAAGGATAATGATGTCAAGCACGAGGATCACCGCTATCGGATAGGGTTGGCCAACGGGACCAAGGATATCCAGCTAATGATCCCGTACGTGACGAGGAGGGTATTCACCCGCCGCGCCGCCTCGTAACCCTCCTTGCCCGCCCGCCACCCCTAACAATCAGTCGACCGTTATGTTTCACCTCCGCAACCCCCAAATGGACCGTAGGATACCCCCTCGTACGGTCAATATTTTTTCATTCGACGAGAGAAGGCCGGGGCGCGCGTCGTCGCCGGATCCTGGTTGGCCGGATTCTGCCATCACCCTGTGCCCAGGACACGCCTACCGCGAGCACCGTGGGGGATAATTGCGGGGAGTCTGTTACTTTTTTCTACCCTCTATCTCGAGCTATCCAGCCAGCATCCACCTCCGTCGACTCGCAACCCGTTCTTCCTCGTCGCCGTCCTGCGAAAGCTGCTCCCCCGTCCCTCGTAGCAGGCACCCATTAATAAGCTTTCGCCTAGACCGACTAGCTCACTTGAAGATGCTCCACCAAGCGTTCCCAGGAAGCGTATCCGTGAAGACGAAGATGAGCGCGTGCGTAAACGTAGTTAGCGCCTCGCTTCAACCGCTCGTCAGCAATGTCATCCGCGTTCAAGACCTTCCGGTAATTAGGTCCTAATGATGATGAGGTAGTTTAATTTTGTTTGGATGATCTTTCTTATCTCGTCTTGGATTGAGATAGTCTTCAACATCGAAGAGTTCACTCGCTATGGATTATTGGGAGGAATTTCGCGCAATTTATCTTACGAAATTTCGCGCTGACTCGGGGAATTCTTGAGCTAATTACATGAAGATGGTAATATTAAAATGAACATAAATAAGTTGTAGAAAACGATTATGAAAAGAAGATATTTAGAATATTGTTGACATATTTGTCGACAGAATTTTTGCACGTGAGATATATACTAATCGATAGAATTTTTACACGTGATATACTATATATAGTCAAAATAAACCGCTATTTTTGCAATTTATTTTTACATATTACAAATAAATTTGTACAAAAATTGTGTATTAAGATCATATTATTATGGAAAATGTTTACTTCCACGTTCACAATGAAAGAATTGAATTTTTAAATATTAATTCAAAATAAAAAATAAAATCTTTAAACGTCAATAAAGAGAAGACACTATTGCCAAGTATAACGTATGTTTGTGTCTGCAGCTTTTATATAACTAAATTAAGACGACGACCGTCGTTATTAATATATTCTAAAGATGTTGAGGTACATAAGTCTTCCTTAATTGCTTCATGCCAATCTGAAACTTCATCCACAATCCCCTCATTAGACGTTGACGGGTACGCGGGAATTTCAGTACCTTGGAAAACCTCTAAGGAGGTTACACTCGAGGGCAAGAGCTTAATTATGTCGAGGTTTTACATCATGTCGACTTCATGCACGCACAGCCTTATCTTTTTGTCAATATGACAACATGACAATTTAATAATACATGGCGCTTTATTTGAAGTCAAAGAGAAGAATTGATTTTTAATCGCGGAATTTAAAAGACTTTTATATTAATTATATTTTCTGTTAGAATCCGCTAAAATATAATTAATGTACGCGTAGTATAAGAGAGTAAATTTTTTTATATTTTATAATTGTGTAATGTGTTTCTATACAGTTTTGCTGTACAGGAAAATTATTTTTACATATATAACAAATTTAGTATAGTTCTACTTGCAATTAATAAATGCACAATGCACACGCGCGTTATGTATATTAATAAATTCAAATGTTCCATCTTTCATGAAGTAGGCATACGCATGAATAACACCTCTAATAAAAGTTTTGCGCTCGAAAAGCCATTATGAAGTTAAGATTGAGCCATAAATTCCAAATTTACATACAACTTTTAAGCTATTCTCTAACTATTTTACAAACCAGTTCGTAATTGCATCATATATTTCTTATTACACAAACTTTACTGTAAATTGCTTTGCTATAAAGAGTTAGCAGTGATAATTTAATCCCTTTAGTTCCAAATCTTTATTTATCAAGTAGAAAAACTGAAAACTCTGTTTTAGATTGTTTTAATATTAATATAAATCAGTTTATATTTGTGTATATTTTACGCTAAATTAAAAGAATTGTAATTAAGAAATTTTTTAATTATCTTAAAATGTAAATAATTATATCTTAAGGCCCCCGCACAATAAAAAATATAAGAATCAAGGAACAGATATTAGCGATTAGAAATAAGAAATCAGGAATAAAGCTGGTGTAGCATTAACGACTTCCGATAGGTTAAAAATCTATTGCCTGTATTATTTCTTGTTTCTGTTGCCTGTATTTTTTATCGTGCATCCAACTTTATTCTTGATTCTTTAGTCCTAATCGCTAATATCTGTCCTTTGTTCCTTTATATTTTTCATTGTGCGAAGGCCTTTACGTTAAACTTGCGCATATAAAGAAACAAGTACATTCTTATATGTATTTAAGAAATCTACTGTTCAGTTAAAATTTAGTCTGCATATTTTATTAATTCGTATAGTAAGTTGATTTGGAAGACAGAATCGCATATACGTTAAATTTACATCAGGGAAGAAAGAACGTGTGCATCGTCAGGTTAATTTCCTCGCTGTCTTATTTTCACATCGTACCCTAGTGTAGTAATTATCAGTTTTCAGATAAGGCTCTCGAGGGGAGACAGAAGCAGAGTCGAATGAAATTGGCGACAAATGAATAAATTAAATGGTGGCCCCCATACCGTAGCGGGGGTCCAAAAGAATTTCTATTGAAGCTCGATACCCACCCTCTTGATCGCCGCCCAAATGACTTGCGACTCACCCTTATTACGGCCTGAAATTTATCACGGAAATTTCGTGGAGTATTTTACCCGGATAATTGCTCCGCTTTATAAGAGCCACCCTTACGAGCCAATATATAAGACAAAGACGATCAGGCAAGACTTCTATTCACTTCAGCGAATTCGGTTCGATATGCAGACAGATTAAACGCTTGATGAAACAAATCAAACCAACCAGGATTTTTTAAATTTTTTATTTTTTTAATTTTTTATTAAAAAACTTTTTAAAAAAATTTTTTTTAAAAGACATTTTTATAACGCATATTTTGAGCTATTAAACAAATTTTATTTTTTAAGAAATAAAAAAAGACCTATGCATAAATTTACGAGTACTTATATTATGTGTTTAGATAAATTTATTTATTTCAGGAATATTAGAATTAAAAGAGATTATAGTTAAAGAATCCAATTAAATGTAGTTGATACTGTAAAAACAATGTGCAAATCCAATGGACTTTACATTCCGTTAGCGATTTCGAAAATCAAACTGTATAATATCTCAAAATGTCATTGTCCCAATCATGATAGCTGGAATTGACTCTCGTGTCCATGAAGTCCTCACATTGTTCGCATCAATCATTGATCGGCTCGGTAAATCTATCAACCGCGGCAACTAATCCAATTCACGATACCTGATGCTGATCGCGGCATGGAGAGGATCATTAACTAACTAAATATCAATTTCGATAGTAAATAGTATCCCCGCGCTATCTATTGTTTCCAAATTGAATCTGTATCGGGAATGATCTACAGCTTAGCCGTATGCGATTGCTGTGCCGTATACGCGTGAACACATGTATAAAATTCACGAACGCATAATGCCATACGCATCCCCCTTCCATCCTTCCACTCTGAACAGCCCAGGAACGTAGGTATTGCGATCGACACATACAAAGCAGTCTCTCCTCCCTTCCTGGACTCTACAGCATTCTGTTGCCTTACAGCCGACGCTTCCATCCTCCCTGGTCCCTCTTCACCGCCTTGGTTACCCTTGCCACCTTCTCCTCCTCCTCTTCCTCCTTTTCCTCTTTCTCCTCCTTCTCCTCCTCCTCCTCATCTTCCTCCTCTGGCTTTCATTCCACATGCGATATTAAAGCCAAGGCAATTAGCGGTGGGGGTTGTTGCGAGGGACGGCGAGGGAGTACGACAGTTTCAGCCGGGTTTCGTAGTCATCCGCCTGGTGGGGCTGTCTCGGATATGATTGGCTGTCAGCGGGGGTTAATCCCTGGGCCCGGCCACACCCCGGCATGTCTCAATCCACCCCTGTGAATCCGGCCGACCGAGCTTTCTGCCCGGAATCCACTGAAAACGAGGGTGAAAACGCGAGCGGCAAGGATATACCGGATGTAACCGGAACGCGGGATGAGTCGAGCTCCTTAAGCGGGAAGGAGATAATTTCGGACAGATGATAGCGTCATCGGGTAAGAAAGGCGGTAAGCGTATGATCGTTTTTAATGATGTAGTAGTTAACGTTTCATTACGCGGGTGAAAAATTTTCGCTGTTCTACAAAGAACTGCGTAAAAGAATGATGAAGAAATTGTTCATTTTGAAAATATTTAGAAACGGAATAGGCAAATAATCAGGCATATAAGAATTATTTGAATAATTATAATTTTCATTTATCATTACATTTTTACGAACATAAAATACGAAAAGTTTATATATCGTTAAAAATGTGTGGTTTTATTATAATTCTCATTTATCATTACTCTTTTTACAAACATAAAATACGAAAAGTTTACATATAAGTTAAAAATGTGGTTTAAATTGAAATAATTTAATTAAAACGTAGTTTTTTTTTAAACTAAGCATTCTGTATACTATCTAAATAAATCTTCTCATAAACTTTTTTAACAATAGAAAATTACCTTTACTTAGAAATTAAAGAACTATGACATTTTCGATAATTTAATATTTACAACTCCAAAGATAACTATATGTGGTTTATAGGTATATTATATATACAAAAGAACATATCAATAACGAGTTAAGTATAATCAACACATGCGGTCTAATATTTAATTTCAATTTTCATCACAATTATTATTTATATTACTAATTATATTTTGTTGCAGTTGTTTTTATAAGTCGCTAAATTTAGTAATGAATAGCTGGTAGCGTAATTTAGATGAAAATCAAGCAAAGTTTCAAACTTTCATCAACTAAAAGGATTGTAATAAAAATTTTACTAGCTAAAACAGGAAAAAAGAAAATGTAGAAAATATACAACTTGATATCAGGAGGTAAAAAAGGCGGTAGTGTATATAGCAATCCAGCAGGTTATAAACGAAAACTTTCTCTTGCGAAATTAAATACGTTACTTAATTAATTATTGTATTTGCCGTATACTAAACGTATGCGTATATATACAATCAAGTAAAATTATTTATTATGTTAAAATAATATAGTTATTTATTTATTAGTCATTTTGCACGTACACAATAAGATATTACAAAATCTTAAAAGTATATAAAATATTATATAATATATTTTCATTTGCAATACCAGATTTAATCGAAAAAATTCATACTACTTAATTGTTCATAACGAATAACTATTACGGTTTTTGTTACGAGATCAACAATTAACTTCTATATTCTGACGCACACTGCGCGAGTAATTACAGTTCTAATCCGGCACAGATGCGGATGTTATTTTTCTGCAAACGCAAGGCTTTATGTCAGTAGCCATACGTTTGCGTGACGCGTAAGATCGATTTTCTGACATTTTCGCACATCTCATTCGTGTTTCCCTATTGACAGTGCGGAATGCTGTGAAAGGTTGCAGTCGAAAACGCTTAACTCTTTCGTCGTCAGATTGATCACATCCGTCAAATGCCTTTCTGGACTTTGTGGAGACGTACCGAAAATAGCGAGGAACAAAATTATGTTAGAAGACGTCAAAATGCGCCGGAGAAATCGATGCGAGCATTGCTGGCTTTGTCTACCATCGAGTAAGTGCCATCTTGAAGTTTCTTTATTACACCAATCTCAAATAATTGAGAAAATATATAAATGGATTCATGATTATTGAAATAGAGTAAATTGAATCTTGTTAATGATTGAATTAAATTCCTTTCATTTGCTGTACGCTAGAAAAAATATAATGCATAAACTAAGTACTGAATATTTAGATACCTATACTACTGTGTGTCACATGTGTAGGTCGACTTTTGTGGAGTCAAGTAAGGTTAATTAAATTTCTCCGTAACAACGATATGCGAAACTGATGTACTTATCTTGTGGTTCCACGAACATAATTAATATTCACTTTTCCTTGAAATCTTTATTCTAAATGTCTATTATAATAACTACTTTAATGTTTTTGCTCAAAGAACATTATTATTATTGTTTTCTTTATTAAATAATATAAATTTGCAAAACAATATTTGTATGTATATCATGCGCAACAATTCGCTTTGACAACTTTGATACTTTGATAAAAAATATTTATTTTTAACAAATAGCAATTTGCAATACTAAGAATATTCTATTTAATTACCCAAAATTAATAAGCAATTTTATTATTGCGATAATAATATCTATAAAATTAAATAATTTAGTGACACACCGCACATGAGAAATATTTTATAGTAATATATAATAAATATTTTCAAGTGTATACTTACATTAATTTTATGTTTAGAATATAAAACTTAATTAAATAAAACAAAATGTTTTATTTAAATAATTATACGTGTAGTAGGTATCTATATAGGTTAGACGTTTTGATCTAATAATTACGGAATGTTGCCATTTGACATTCGAATAATACAGTAATTACTATACAATTATATATATAACTATATAAAAATATTATATAATTATAAACTTGTTATTTATATACAAATCATGCAATGGAGTAAAAGTATAACAACTAAACTCAACAATACAATTACATTGTAAAGCATTGAATCCAAGTGAATCTATGTGTAAATTTACATTTATACATTCGGTACAGTTATGGAATTTGACATTACGAGGAAATCATAATAACGTTATAAGTGTTATATTTTATTGACACGCAACATGTGTACAAGTATAATTTTTTATATAATATTTTTTTACATTCATACAAAGTAATGTGTGCGTGTGTGTGCGTATTTATATGTAACATAAAAAGCTGAAAATTAAATATAAAATTAAAAAATAAATATTAAAATAAAATATTGAAGTAAACGAGAAAGTATTCAAATTATATCATGTTTCGTCATATCTATTTATTTTTATGCTGCTTTTGTCATATAATGAATAATCAATTTTATCTCAGTCATATGAATAACCAACGTATGCGATATAAATAACATTAAACCGGAAGCTGTATGATATCTCTCTCTCATTAGTCTTTTATTTTTCAATACTTATAGAAATATGCAGATATTTTTTAATAAAATAATACCACATTAATATTAATTTTTAAGTACAATGTAATTGCAACATTGTAATTATACTTAAATAATTTAATTTTTTTTCTGAGTAAAGCGAATAAATATTTTTTATTTAATTAATTAATAATACATAAAATTATAAAAAAAAAAATTATAAGATATATATGTTCGTATATGTTCTGAAATAACATCTACAGATTTCTCAATATTTTTTACATTAAAAAAGAGAGAATCGTAAAATTTAGAATTATTTATATATATTTTAATAATATATAATAAATATGTTATTACCACAATGTTTTTTAATTAATTATTTTTATTTAAAAATATATTTAATGTAAAAAATAATTTTGCAAGATTGGTGAATTGCGTGAAAATATTATGTAAGAAAATGTAACAATAACAAAAATTTTTGCAAGAAATATTTGTTGTTTTACATGAATTAATGAAGAAAGAAAGCGTGAGTAAACGCACACACCCCTTCTCTTCGTATACGCGTGCACAATCAGTTGGGATCCCCAGTTAGTGAGAGTGGGTACTTGGTCGCATGGAGACTGTTGTCAGTGCCACTTTTTCCTTCGTAGGGGTCGCGTACTAAATGAACGACGTTAGTGCAGGACTTTCTAATTAATAAATCGCAATCATGTCGCGCAGTTGCAAATAATTATAAAATAATTTGATAACTAAGATAAAATCTATTGCACGTCAAAACAGTGCGTGAATGTGTATATATGTGTAACTTATAAAAGTTCGTGCTTCAAAAAAAATTTACAAATTGAAGATTCGCAAGAATTTATTCAAAGTAACTCACAAGTAGATTTTAAATGGTTTAGCCATGTTGAGCAATTTAAAGTTAAAATTTTATCCCATAAGGCGTCTTTCGAAAAGTTGCACGAAAGATAACAAAATAAATATTGAAGAGATGAGAGACTCGTCCGATATCTGTGAAAAAGAATATTTAACGAACAGAAATTTATCAATTTTGATCGATAAGCAACTTGATTCGGATGTCGTGGACAATGTTTGTCTGCGACAGAAGCAGCACGTTGAAGGGACATCGAATTCTTCAACCAGGAGTTCACAAAACTCGTACGTTCTGATAGCAAGTGAAGAAATGCCTGTTGTATTGAACGATACAAACTGGGAATGCGTGAACTGGCATGATATTACTGAAAGTATACAAAAGGATAGTGCTGTAAAAGAATACTGTAGTCCCAAGTGCAGTAGTGCTTGGTTTCTGAAAATCCGTCGCGAGATTTTGAGGAATCGCCGTAATAAAATTTATCCTGTAAAGTAAGTTGTAAAAGTCTTTTACGTAATCTTTTCTTTTTTTTAAATAATGAAGCTATCGATGATATGATTTTAAGCAATGGATAATATGAGATGATAATGTCAGACAAAAAATATATATATAATAATTAAGTTAATTATCTCTCATTGCTTAAAAAGATTAGATTCAGAAAACAGCGGTCACATTGTTGCATGATGAAATTTTATTCAACAGGATATATTACGTGTATTGTAAAGATAGGTAATGCAAAGTACTGATATTCATATCATATTATGGTTTCCTGGCATAATGTCGTCATATACAGAACAGTATTATGATTCAAGATAGCATAATACGTGCTACAAACGTTTAATAGATTTATTTTTAAATACACACAACACATATACAATTATTATATATAGTATATCATCATATATAATACATATTTATGAAAATTTATTTATAATGCTGATTCGTTGCTGTTATCATGCAATTAACGGTACATTATAATTTTCTGAGGTCTTGTTATCGTAGCCACATCTCGAACGGAATTCTTAGCGTAATATCCGTACGTAAAAATAGTCTGTCTGTTCACATCTAAATGTGACGGATGTTCCGTTACGATAATGTATTTCTCACGGTCTTTTACGAAGACACTCGATAGTTTGCACGTGGCAGGGGAGTTTAAAGACCCTCAAAAGCGCGAGCGGAAAACCTGGCATAGGTTCACTTTGCGCAGGGAAATACGCGTGGATGAGTCATTCCAGTAAATAGTAGTTTGAAAGTAGCGAGCACGCGTGCATGGTCGAGTAAACAGCAAATAGCGAGAGAATATGTGGCTGTGTTGTTTTCCCTCGTGATTTTTATCATTTATGGTATACATATTACAGGTAAATAAATGCAATTTTTAAATAATTTAATTCATTGTGTATGTATTATTGAAAACACAAGAATATATTAATGCTGCGATTAATTGTTATGCAAATGATTTTAAGTGATAAAATAATCTTAAAATAGAATCCGATTACTAATTTTTGCGCCAAGTATAAGAGTGTTACAAACATTCCCATACATGTCATATTACTTAAATTTTTTTTTTTTTTTTATAACTGGTATACCAATTCACCATATCAAATCATTATAAAGGTCTGTGCATGTATCACTCAGGCAATCTTTTCAAGCGAAATATTTTATCCTTAATTTAATACCGTTCCGTAATTTTTAATAATCAGTATATGTAAAAGTAGCCAATATCATTAAGAAATATCATTATCACGTAAAACTAAATATTCATTACGTACATTACGTAGTCACGTACACCTTTTACTCGGCATTGCACGAGCGAATGCTACGTGTGCCGCGTGCAGGCGTGCGCGACACTCTTGCGCAGCACGTGTATGTGGTGGATTTCCTGCACGCGCACCGAACCTGAACGCAGGAAGGTTCACGACTCCGTGATTCGATATGCCTTTTGTGCCTATTCTCTCGAAAACAATACTTTCAACCTGCCGGATAAGAACACGAGGCTTTTAGTGGCGTGATGTGTCGAATAATCTTCTCAGTTTTATACGTCAACGTGAATGTAACAGAAGAAAAAGTAACGTATCTTATTAAACATTTTCGACAAACTACGAATCAATATAATCGATTTATTACACTGTTGTTTTTGAAATAATTATCTACAAATTTGTAAATTATATTTATACGTAGGAATATTTTTATCGAATTTTAATTCTTTTATTATTAATTATTTTTAAAAATTAATTAGTAAAAATACATAAAAATTGATTAAAACGTGGAGACTGTGAAAGAAAGAATAAAGTCATTAAAATTATATATTTGCACGTTTGGTCACAAATTTGCAACAGCTTTAATCCATTCTCGATAATACGAAACTTTGACGTAAACGCCAGCCACTTTTCCACAGCCATGACCAAAAGATACAACGCCGTAAATTGTTCTTTTACTGGCCAATGCTCCTCCAGAGTCTCCGAAGCACGCATCTTTTCCTTGGGTTCCGTAACACAAATGATAGTCATCTTTGACGTGTATTGCGTATGAGGAAGTGGCATTAACACAAATTTCGTACGGAACATGCTGTACGTAAACGCCCATAAGAGTTTTGGCATTCTCTTTCTATAAATTATTTTAATTAAATTGTTTGCTTTTTATTTTTTAACAAAATTGATAAATAGATAGAAAAAAATCTAAGAAATACAAGTAATCAATAAGCAATAGCGTTCTTATTTAACAAACATTCTACACACATTTTTGAGATGCGACAGTTTTGAATTTTGAATTTTGTTGCTGGTATAAGAAAATATATAAGTAAGCAATATAAAATATTTTTAAAATAAGTATACCGATTGTGTGTGTGTATACCATAAATTTTTACGTATTACAAATTTAGCTTACTCACTTTTTTATTATTTATGTATCCCCAACCACAAACTAATAGTTCATCATAAGATATTTCGTGGGTTGATCTTGGTAAACGAACTGATCGGACGGTTCTCGAAAAATAAAATGGTGGTTTCACTTGAAAAAGCGCGATATCGTGTTCCAACAACTTCGAGAACCAAGAGTGATATGTGTCGTTGTATACATAAATGTTCGTCACTCTATGCACAGACCCGCCTCTGTCCGTTTTATTGGATCCAGCCCGTACATAATATTGTGTCGACGGTACTCTAGGAAATAATAAAGCATCAGAATACAGTGCTAAAATTATGAAGACTAAACTTTCCGTGCTCAATTTGTAAGTTTAATTAAAAATTAAGTCTAATTATATGTGCTAAGAGAATTAATAACAATAAATCACAATGTTAAAATCTCATTACAAACAATGAAGAGCAGTGATGGCCCACGTCCTCGATAATATACTGGCACCGCATAAAAATCCATGTGAATTATGTAAAGAGAGCTGCAAGTATTGTTATTTTTAGAAAATGTTAGCAAATAGATAAATACACGTCGACGTATATAGTTGAAAAATATTATTAACATTAACCATGAAAGGTCTATATTTTATGTCAATTGATTGTCCTCCAATAATTTTTGGTTGCGCTGTATGTGTTGCATTTCCGCCTGTTTCTTCAAACAGGAAGCCTAGAATATACATGGAGAACGGTAAATGTTATGTAGGCATGTCT
Organism: Temnothorax americanus; assembly: GCF_048541705.1. Taxonomy (NCBI): domain Eukaryota; kingdom Metazoa; phylum Arthropoda; class Insecta; order Hymenoptera; family Formicidae; genus Temnothorax; species Temnothorax americanus. Next base: position 1,438,129 of record NW_027509307.1, on the reverse strand, counting down.
CGTATTAATAATAATGGAAACAGCGGCCATTTAATTATCACTTTAATCACTTTAATGTTATTATATGTATATAATACCTATATTCGTTTTATATGATAATAACTAAAGATATTAATAAATATTTATCTGCTTTATTAACAATAACGTATAACGTAAATAACTATTCATACCAACAAAATAGAGAATAATGACTGCTGCGCGCATTTTTGCTGACTGTGTCATCGTACAACGTGATCGAGCATATGTAAAGTGCGACGATCTATTTCGCCGTAGTTGTAAATGTCAGACACGACATATTTCATAAACGTTTAACAGCTACAAGCGTTGATACTATTGCAATTACCGTATCGCAACAGTGCCGAGATTGAACGTGATTTATGTAAGCACCATAAGCAAAGTGATAATTTGAAATTTATTATTTTTTATCGCGATGAGACGAACACTTATTAGTCAATCAAATACTTATTAGCAGCGGAATTATTGTAAAGATTCATAGAGTTGCTATCTCGAGGAACATGAAATTGCAATGTAAGTGTGACATGAATTAGGGAATTTATAGAATCCTTAACACATCAGTTAAGGATTTCTATAAATTATTTAACGGCAATGATATACATTTAATGTACAGATACATTTACATTTAATGAATACCAAAAATAAAAAATATATTATATAATTTGCATAAAATAAAATGCGTAAATAGAAAATTTTAAAAACATTTTGATTATAATCTAACTACTTTTATTTAAAATTTTATTAAGTTTCTTTACACATTATGTATTAAGCATTTACATGTCACTTATTTATACAGACATACGTTTACTGCATGCAATATTGTATAATTAATTTTTTTGCTTTAACAATATGCACATATGTATTTACTTATTTTAACAACGCTGATATCGTAAATTGCTCATTATTTCTTAGTTATTAAATAAACCATAAAAATTGTTTGTTATATTTATAAACGTGTTTTGAATAGAATTCACATCGTCTTTACCATCAATATTGATGATTTCCTCATAAGCTATCGATACTATCCGAAATAGTTTTTAATCGGTTTCTGTAAAATCTTTTAGAAACAATGATCTATACGTTCATGGCCAGTGTCCAGGTGTAACCCATTCTTGCGCCAATTCTTCGATGTTAGATTCATCTTTGTGCTCCCCCAAACAGAATAATGTAGAAACCAAACTAATTGTTTCCATGAACATAGTGACCAATAGCAAGTTATTTGCGAGACAGGCTAAAGTGCTCTTGTTATTTTGGCTTCGCATTCTACTTACATGATTCATTGAACGCATTAGTCTTTCAAAAATAATATCGGCTTCTTTTCTTATTTCTGAAATATATATAATTAATTTATTAATTTATAAAATTTGGCTCTACTACATTGAGCATGAACTATTAATTCCAAATTCTTTGATAAATTTGAAATCAATTAATAAAAATTGATTTTAAAAATAAAGATATATTATATTTGTTAGAACTGCTTCAGTAGCAAAATAAAATATGGTTTTAGCAATTCTAAAAAATTAGATTTAAGAAATTAACAATTAATACAGTGAAATATTTCCTTCTTTGTGTGTAATAATTAATATAAATACTTACGATCTTTTTTAGAATATATAGCAAGATATCTCATTTCATTGTTTTCATCAAATTCGTTACTTGCACTGTCTGAATCTGTCATATCTGTCATATTAGTCGGCGGAATATCAGTAGAAATCGATGTATCAATATTTGTATCACTTAAATTTGCACATCCAAATAATTCCAGAAGTTTTGTTAACCATTCAGATAAGCAAACGAGAATTTTAGAATGACTGTGCCAGGACTCTTTAAAAGAGCTTCTAATACCGTGAATAAGAAACTTTTGAATCTCTAACACGGAACAATGAAAATTTCTAACAGCAAGCATCGTTTTTTTCAATAATCCATTTTTATACATATTCAATGATATAACCATCTTTTTATACCTAAAAGGATTATTTATGTAAAATCAATAAAGAATTTAATTATAAGTTTTTAATATAAAACTATGACCAATTATACCGTGTACTAATAAAAACTAATAAGTATATTATTACGTAAGTTATTAAAATATCATTAACCTCATAGCCGCTCTCTTGTCTTTAGTGGCACTTTTCGAAAGCGTATTCAATCTTCTATAGCCTTCTTGATAAATCATAAAATATTGACATATGTCATACGTGAGTTGGCTTCCCCATATGCTTCTGGAAAGTACATTCCCGAGTTCATTCGCAACACGGTAAAGAGATGACCGTCTAGGTATTCGTTGGTCTAAAATTTTCTCGTAAATATATTTCACTTGCTGCGTTGTAGTCTTCGGCAGTCTTCGATTTGCGGCGAATTTGCAGCGAATGTTTGCATTGCCATCTTTATCAATATTAATCTTACATTCACTTAAACGTTCAATAACGGTTAACCATGGTTTGACAAGAAATCTATGATGAACGATTGTTTTGTTTGAGTCTTGATCTCTCGATGATGACGTGCAAGTTATGAAACGTCGTAACTCTTTGATACAATCGCTGTAATGACTGGCCCTTTCAACAAGTGAATGACATAGCAGCATGTACAATTGTTCACTGGTTGTGCCGTCACTTGGTACAGAACGAACGAATTCTCGATCAAGTCTGGACTTAAATGATTTCACGGTGTTATCGGGTGAATCTTTCGCTAAATTTGCAAGAGCTCGATCCAAATTAAAAGATAATGTTAGTTTCCTCTTGTCTGTTACCGGTAACAAACATTTAAATAATTTTTTGTTGAAACTAGCGGCATCATTTATAGTACTGAAAAACTTAAAACTCTGTGTTAGCTTGCGCGGTGATAAGTCCTGAAATAATTAATAAGTTATATTTTTTATATACAATTATCTTAATTTATACAAAAATTTTTCTCGATAATACTACAATTGAATAATTTATTTTAAAGCTATAAACAATTCTACACACATTTATGTTTTAGCTATAATTACTATAATCTATTATCTTTTGACACTATCAAACTTACCTTATCCTCGTATAAGGTCATATTATACGTTTTGAAGTAATGATTAATCGCAAATCGAATCTCTTCTCCTATTCTGATCAAATCGCATAATAGCAGCGATCCTTGAACCAGACCTTCGGTAAACCAACTATTAGAGATTGTAGAGTTCCACAATGTTTGCTCATACTGACGAACCGATGCAATTAATCCGCTGGTTCGCGCAAATTCCATAATTTTTGCACGTATAATCTTGCTTATCGTATTAATCGTGCTTCCCAAACTACCTCCATCGGGAGACGACAATTTCAGAGTTATTGGCTGAGCGATCGGTTCAGTTAATCTCGCCAAGAAATGTTTTATTATTATTTCCGCATGTTGAATCTGTTTTGGATTTACCAAAACAAATGATGCAACATCCAATTGAGTTCTTCGGGATGCTGTCCATGTAGAAAACGTTTTATTACGATAAATATTTTCCGTCGGCGTACAAAATACAGTAATCTCTACAACAAGTTATGAAGAGAAAAAAATTAATTATTAATTATAGATTTATTTAGTATTGATATGAAATTAAAAATAATACACTACCGACGAATAGAAACAATATAATCAATTTGCAATACATGTTTGAGCTAACAATGTTTGCAGATAGCTAGTTTAGTCTTTTATGTAGATTCTTTTAAACGTACGTCATGCAATTTGTCTCAAGAACAATGGAAAATATTTCTTTTGTACGTTCAGTTAAACTTATCTCGTTGCATGCTATATTGACGTATATTATAATAAAAGTGAAAAATTTATCCTTTCGTTCGAACAGGCGTTAATGTTTGCTTGATATATGTAACATGATACGATAATGATAAGACACAAGATTTGTTTTCGAGATTGCAACTCAATAATAAATATTTTTTATAACTTTTGTAAAAAAGTAAATTATTGTCTGGTGTAAAGATTAAAGCTAGCGCATTTCTATTTCCGTATCATAATACCGCAGAAACATTATTGATGTTTCCTTCAACGCATTCGCAGTGATGTATGTATGTATATATAGTATCAAGCGAAATGGCGACGTGGCGCCTGCGTTCAAGGACTGCAACGATCGCGACGTCAGTCTGGATAGCGGTTTTTACCAGGAATCAATTCTCGTACAGGTACTGGCCTAGAATTAGTAATGGAGTGCGTTTGCAATATTGTCTTCTGGTGTCTACGATAAAATAAAGTAAACAATTTAAGCAGAATTAAAATTCAAATAATCATTGCGTTATTAATGACGAAAGTGACATTATATAATTTTTAATTTCTTTGGTTTTTTTAATAAAGTGTACTGGTTGATCGAATATGCCATTATATATCAGTGTTTATCAACAATTGTTGAAAAATATTTTCCATGTAAATTTATTATATCTTTTAAATCAAATTAACTATCTTGCCGCAGTAAATTTTGGTTTAGAAGATGTAACACAATGTACGTGATATAGGACAAAGTAATAAGAAATAAAAAGCGGAAAAAATACGTTTCTGCGTCGGTGATTCTGCGCGATATTAATTTTATACATGTCTACAAAGAGATCACCTGCATAATAGATGATGTCATCGAGATGATAAAATAAACTCCACGAATGTTGAGTCACTCACTATACACAACTACGTTTTGGACGATTATTTAATTAGCCTGACATCACAACCACGAAAGATAAGTCACAGACAAAATGAACCGAGCAAACATTTCTTCCGTGCACTAATTACTCAATTTTTATTCAAATATTAGCTAAGAAGAATAAGTATGCAATAAATTCTAATTTTTTATATACTAATTTCCTGCTTGATTTTTTAAATGTTAATCTTAGCTTAAATAATTCTTTGTTGTTTCCTTAGAACGCACAAAAAAATTAAAAATTAATTAAATGAAAAGACGCTAGTAAAATTTATATATATATATATGTGTTCCATATTAAATAAATTATTATACATTAATTTTAAACGTAACTCATCTCAACATATATTATACATATGAGAAATAGATTCTCTATACGGTATCATTATTTTTTTTTTTAATTTGTATTTTCGAATAAGTAAAAAGTATTTTTAGATAAAATAATACCGTAAAATTAAAATTATTTAAATACACAAAACACTTTGTAAAATATGCGTAACGGATAAAAGAAGTGAGAAAGCTGTGACTTGATAATAGGTGCCATCTACCGAGCGATGAAAAAGTACAAGTGAATGGTTGAATGTTTCATTCAAGAATAAATGGAACGCTTACTAGTCGCACCTATACCGGCCTTAACTCCAGCCGGCATATTTCCATTGCGAAATACACTTAATTTTCTTTCGCACACGAGGTCAATATCTTGCAAGGAATGTTTCTGTGAGTGCGCGGTCAATATACGTATACCATTTTCTGCAAGTTTCGCAACTATAAGATACAGTTAACAATCGTATGCTTAAAATAACGGTGAAGCTGTTGGAGGATATGCTAAATCGCATATAGGTGCGTACTGATCCATTGCGAGGAAATCGAACAAAGATGGACGAAGAAACTATGTGGAAAGGTTTCTATCATAAGATCGTAGAAGAGAAATTAGCAAAGGAGAATGAGCAACGAGAGAAATCGGAGCATGAGATAAGGTAAAGAGATTTCAATTGAGTTTCATCATTTACACTGTACTAAAAAAACTGTATTTAAATTACTGAAAGGATAATAGAAACAAAGTAATAAAACAAGTGAGCAAAGTATATCAATTTTCTAAAATATCTTTCACAATATATCAAGAATATATTGAGAAAAATATTAAACTCTTCGAACAAAGAAAGAATATGTTTAAAAAATGATTAATACGATTTATTTTTAACGCGCTGCAACAATGCTGCTAAAAATGTAGATTAAATTTATAATACTATAAAAGCTAAAATTGTACCGATTGCGCGAAAATTATTAAAATATTTGAATATATATATAGTATATATTGATATAACATCAAGAATATAGCAAGATGAGTTCATGAAGTATGACTTATTTTTGGCACAAAACTGGAGCGTCGATAACGGTGAGCTCTGCATGCAAATTCATAATCTTCATGATTGATGATAATGCTTCGCGATAAACGAGATGCGTGCTCTTAGCCCATCGGTAAAACCTTAAATTAAATTGTCTGTAACCAGACATGTACATACGATACATTCTATTAATAGAATGAGACTAACACGGAGAGTTCGGAGGAGGGACTACGTGGCAACTAACAGGTCTGAGTTCTATACCTGTATGCAAAACATATAGGTGTGTCTATATATATATATGTGCTGTTTCACGAGATCTGGTGTCCAAGGTCGGCACGATGTTATATGATTCATAACTACCGCTTGACGTCTTTGTAAGAGATAATTAAGTACTAACGTGTTGCGCGAGAAACATAAAATCGACCATCTGTGAAGGAATTTGGTCAGGTGTGATCCGATTATATCAATGCAAATAGCTTATTAACGCATCGCAACTTTGTTTCCTCGCTTCACGTTTATGTGAGGACTGAGATATAATTTTAAACGGTTAAACAAACTCTAAATCTCTAAGTTTGTTATTGTAATATGTGTGTGTATAACTATACTCTATACATATAATATATAAATACATTTATATATATATAATTAACATGTTTCTTAATTTATATCTAATCTATTGCAAATGTAATTGTAATTCTAGTAAGAAAATATATATGCAAAGTATATACACTATTATATAAAACATTTCATTATTATAAAATAAATTTGCCATTACAACAAAAATAAAATTTTTTAAAAGAAGAATTAATTATAACAGAAGAGAGAAGAAAATCATAGAGTAAATTCGGTTCCATATATAATGACCTACTTTTATTGTAAAGCAAAATATAGCATCTATTCTGTTTTTATTGTATTTTCTATGGTTTCCCACAATTTAATGACATATTACCGCGAAAATACTATGCATGTCATATCGAAGTGGTCGAGGGAATTCCTTGGTTTTCCCAATGAACAAGAACAAGATGATGAGGAAAAAGTGGAAAGGCGCCTTAGATCATCCGCTTCGGGTGAATGGCTTTGCGAGAATCGCAAAAACCCAAATTGATTCTCTGATATCATCTTGGTGAGATCTACAAAGTTGTGACATCGTCAATGTGTACATCAAATAGTTGCTAAAGTTTGTGGAAATGATTGTGACAAGTGCTTCGATATTTGCGACGTTGAAGCAATGAAAAATTTTTTTTCAAACTGTAGATACTACATATTACGTAACATTGCACTGTGGATTTGCAAACTTACTTACCTTTTAAACCGTATAAGATTTAAAATTTTATATATTTACAAAATAATAAAAACACAAAACACTCCTTAAACATTTGTAACAAAATCAAACTCGACAAATTGATAAAAAAATGTTTAATCTATATGATTATTATATTTATTGGTAAAATAACATGTGCGTCATATATAGTATATGTATTGTATTGGTGAATTTGAAATTGGAAACACAAACATTCCAGCCTAGGAATATATTATTTCGAGGTCATTTAGCTTATTGAAGACTTACATCACAATAGACTTTATACTTATTATGTGTGAACTTGAAATGCAAAACATTATTTTAAGTCGATCAACAAGCCTAAACAAAGTAATAAAAGTGATTGAGGCAAAATACATTTATGTAATAAATATGGAACAAAAATATAGCGTTTAATTTTTAAATAAATTTGAAGAATATCATACTCAGGATGTGTGTGTGTGTGTGTGTAACAGATTTATTTTGTCGATTTTATATATGTTATAAATAAACCATAAATTTGTACCAAATATAAAATAATTTTTGATCTACATGAGATCGATTTATATCAAAATCGATTATCAATTACAGAAACAATCCAACTGGACTGTTTATCCTTTGAAATTAACAAAATATAAGAAGCTAAAAGTAGATGGCAAAAAAGAATAAAATAAGGTCGAATAAGTCTGCACTGTTTAAACGACGATCGACCGCATAATACTCGAGTAGCATGCGATACCATGAATCATTTCGTTCTTGAGTTAAGAATAAAAGAGGCTCAGAAAGCAATGCATTGCCTTAAAAAAAAAAAGAACGCAACAGTGACGCAAGTCAACGAACATCTATTTCTTGCTCTTCTCGCTTCGTAATTCGAGAAGCGTGTTGAATTGTTTACAGATTATAAAATTTAAATTACAAATTGTTCTCAATGTCTACAATTGTTGATAAAAAATTTATTAATTTTATTAATTTAATTTTTCTACTTATTTATATGTTTTGTTTAGAAAATGAAGAGTTGAAGAGAATGTACGTTTGATCAAAGTTATTCAGCTAATTGTAAGATCAGCTGAAATTAATCAAGCTTTCCTCTTGTCTTTTGTTCTCTTACGCAAGTGTGTAAACTGTTTCTTAAAATTAGTTTGTGTGAGTGACAAACAGAGAAATACAAGTTCTACGTATCGAGCTTAGTAGTCACGTAAAGCTTGTTATAAATTAATTCGTTCTTATCTCTTGAACAATTATCTTATCTGATCAAACAAACTAAGAATATTGCATAATAATGTAGCTTCAGGCAATTAAATATTGTAGTAAATTCATGAATTATGATTATCTTCTGTTAGATATGTATAAACATTGCGTCGTTATAATTATAATAAGTATGATTACAAGTCATAATAAGTGTAATTATAAATCTATTCTAAGCAGGAGATAACTTTTTTATTACGTCTTTGCTACATTACGTCTTTGCTAATTATTTGTGTAATCAAATCCCACACATATCCTGGTTTCTCCTACTTATAGTCGCCTACTTGCTACCTGTTTCCCACTCGAATTCTTATCCAGTTTGCAGTCAGACATGGACCAGTGCATATTTCCAAAACTGTTTATGTGAATCTAACGAACCTATGAGCCGATTTAATTTCATGGAATCTGTAGGTTGTAATTTGCGAGCATTCGAATTTCGTGTAACTCACAATAGTGGGATTTTCCTTCTACGTAACAGGAAAGAAATACTGTGTAATTAAGTTTCCGTTTTATATGACCAAGCCGTAATGTTGTGATAGTCAGTATGAACGAAGTCGCGGTACGAGAACATAGCTTCTAGAAAAGATAACTCAGTAACTTGAGAAAAACAATCCATCTTACTGAAATGTGAGCACAAACGTTAATTCGTTTCTGTTACCATAATTAATTCTTGCATGATATATTGCATGAAAAAGTTCCTTGGAAGTGATATCTTCTAATGTCACAGTGCATCGCGTTGTGTTTTATCAAAAGAGGTGTTATATTCTGCAGAAGACTGTCACAGTGTTGAACAGTGCAATATGTGTAAAGAAAGCATTCAAATTTTTTGTGAAAGATTTGCTTGTTATAACTGAGTTTTAGTTCTGTAAAATTAAATTTATCATAATAAACTTATTTTTTATTTAAGCAGAAAAGTCAATAATATTAGACAATTGTTTTTTTTATCACGTTCTTTTATTGGCAATAATATTAAAACAATAATTTACACATTTTTTGTATCTTTTTATTATATGTATGATAATATTTAGTACGAAAGAGATAGTTTAATATTTTTATTTTTATTACGCCTAGAGTATAACGCCGAATTCAAAATAACAAAACTGAAATTATCAAAAAGACATACAAATAGTAAATAAAATTTAAATATAAAAACCGAGAACTTTTCTTGTCTGACAATGTAACGTGATTTTTCCTGCGAGAATTTTCATTGGAAGACGTACGATGTTTTTGCTAAAGGATTGAGAAAAGGAAAATGGCGCATTTTGTAAAACTGGACGAGAAACATCCTTACTATGCGATCGCGGCTTTACGAATGTCTCAAAGGCCGGAAGCGAGAGAAGTGACCGTCGCGAGATTTTATTGGAAATTTGCGGCGTTCAACTTTATTAACAAAAGGTGAAATGAAATGTTTGTGTGTGTGCGATTTGCACTGATGGAAAAGTTTGTGCTGTATTTTAGCACAGTAGTGTTGCAATATTTTATGCGCTTTCTTGAAGCCATAAGTCATGCTTTTCAGTAATTTGTACATACTCACAATCAAATGTATGTAGTCGCAATCCTTGCTCCCAATATCTTTTCTAAAAATTTTTCCACATGTTTTTTCTTTTGTGTTCTTTTCCAAAGCCATTCATTTTGTTTTGAAAATTTTACTGACAAATGTTTTGTTTCTGAATAATCACAATAATAAAATCAGCAAAATGTTTGAAAGCGCTACAACGTATGTTTAAGTTTATTAAGTTATTTATGCTACACGTGAATTTCATATTAATTTTATGTTATAGTAGCGTAGAAGTATGCTAATTTATGATTCTAAATGTTATAATATATTTATTCATTGTATGTACTAAAATATGTACTAGAATGTACTTTAATTATGTGCACGAGAATATTATTTTAACAATTTGTTAATATATTAGGTGAAAATATTTTGTTATTTTAATATTGCTATGAATACTACCAATATGCATATGTACACATACGTAGATATTATAATACTGTGAAAAGAGAAATTTTCTTTATAAAATAAAAAAATAATTTTAAAATTAAGAAATTATTAAACTTGTTATTAATCTGAAATATATTTTATTCTAGAATACAAGAATCAGATGGCGGCTTCTTCGAAAATCTCGGCACATTGCTCGCGGAAAAAGCTCGCGCCCAGGAACAAGCAGAAGGTCCACTTCCAGAAAAAAAAGATGAAACGCAGGAAGAAGAAGAGGAAGATACCTTGAACGAGGAAGGAAGCATCGATGAACCAACCGAAGCTTTGCTGGAAACTGACAGCGACAGAGATGAAAATGAACATGCTCGGAATTTCTTGGCCGAATCGGTGGGCTTAAACGTAAGTGACAAAATCTTTAACTCATTACTAATGTGACATGGGGTAAATTATAAATTTTAATGTATATATAAATTCTTATAGTTTCTTGCTCAAGTGATGATAAAATATCACACTGCAATTGTTTATTAGTGTAATAACAGTAACGTTTTTAAAATGAAACAGTTGTTTCTTTTAAAATCGAATGTGAGAGATATCATAATCGGTAAAATTAAATAATTAAACTCAGATTTCAAATTCAAGTATAGGGTTTGAGATCAATAATGCACTGTGAAAACTAGAAACTTGATAGATCTTCTCTTAGAGACGCTATTATCGTCTGGTAAGATTCTAATTCAAGATATATTATTTCATCGTCTACTTCGGAATATTAATGACTATAGGTACTTCCGGCAAGAGAACGAATTCTTACACGTTAACGGCACGCGGAGTGTTGCCTGAAAATATTTCGAGTAGCTCCATACCGCATCACCTACGTCAATAGATAACGAGTAGTCTGTTCAAGATCAAAATTCCGCGTGTAATTCTGAAGAACTTTTAACGTATTATATACTTACACCGCATAATTCGAAACAGATTATCGTTGACATGGGAGAGTGGCTTAAGGTGATAATTGCATTAGTTTGTAAAATGATATTAAATTGTAAAAATTTATCTACATACCTCATCATCTCAGTCTAAATATCTAACATACAAACATGTAAAAAAAACTTTTTAGAGGCTATTTACTATATAACAAATAATAAAAAACTTGATTAAGAATAATATATTGGAACAATTTAACCATAAAAATTTGATTGATTAGAATACTTATAAATTAACGGAGAATAGTTCGCATTATATTTTGTCGGCAACTTCATAAATACGCGTGATGCAGCTATTTCATAAACCTGATAGGTGATTATTCTCTCTATTGTTACTGCATAACATATAATACATTTGATTTTTTATAATAGACATGTTCATAATAGACATTCATGATTCATGCTCCTGTTTGTACGATCGAAACTTCATATTTTCTGTATGTTGCTACATGTTCTGCCGCGTGATTGAACGACTGGTAACAATATTGATTTTTCCAAAGGTCTCAGTCTGGTAGGGAAGGTAGTCGAAGTTAGACGCTCCCTTGCGTTGCCATGCGAAACACTGTCACAATTCTCTTCCTTCAATTTTATCTTTAAATCCGTTTGTTATTAAAAATAATGCACTTGACCGAATTCAACAAACCACTTTTTCCAAAAATGGACGGAAAGAAAAAGAAACGCGTAAGTCTGACATCATCTAAATTAATTTATTAGCACATTTTTATTATTTATATTTTAATCCGTATTATATATTTAACGATATTAATTATACGCACATTTTTACTCAATTTGCAAAAAAATTTCTCATCATTTATATCTGTAGTCGCAAATAATTTGATCACAAGAAATTCATTAATATAGTCAATGTATCCTTTCATATATGTATAGATATTTAATTTTCATGATGTCATACGCATTAAAATGTTCCAATAAATTTTTATTGCTTTAGAAAATAATCGTTTATTCTTAGGGTTTAAAGTCGAACTTTGATACAGTCAAAATCGACAAAATTGTTTGCAATAATTTCATAATATGATATAATAATGCTTGTTTGTACACCGTACACCCTCTGTACTGGGGTGTTATGCCTTACGCTTAATCGAGCAGTTAAACTCAATCTGAAATGAGATCCACGTGTTCGTCCGTTAGCAAATGCACTAATACGAAGTCGTCTAGTCGACGTACGACGACTCTGATCTGTTGGTCCATCTATTCCTGGCAGTGTGGTGCTCGCCTCCGTCAAGTTTCTGTCTTGTCTTCTCACGCTGATTATCCTGACCACCTTTTGTAGCTTTATCGCTAATTGTTGCCGTTTGATTAATTGTATTAGCAATCCTCAAAATATGTTTGTCAAGGGATTCTAGAAGAATGAAACACGGTGAAGTTATTCGTATGTCTCTGCGTGAAATTAATAAGTGATTTAGTTAGCTAAGGGGATAGAAAATTTTCCTTAAGTTAAAATCCGTTTCAAATTATTTTAATATCTAAGATCATCGGTGAGTTATGCAAGAAATGTGTACTCTAAAACTGAATGAGTGATATACAGTTCGACTTGCTACGTATTGTGAATAACGTGCCAGTTTAGAAGAGTTAAATGTCAAAACAATTGCATATATTTTACTGATAAAATTTGTAATATTTTTGTTATATTACATATTAATTTTAATATAAAAGTAAGTTATTGCTAATGTTCAAACATGAGAAATCGCGCGCGTATATATTTGAAAAAATTAAAATTAAACTATAACAGAATGTTCAGACTTAAAAAAAAGCGGATAGTTATTTAAACAATAAAAAAATAATTAATAAAAATTAGTTGATGTAACAATAATGTAGTAAAGATAATATGCAATATAAGCATAATTAAAAAGAATTGCTATAAGAATCGTTTATTCAGTGTAACATTGTTACAAGCTGTAGCACTTCAATATTTGGAATTTGCTAAGTCGTAAAAATAAATCACTACTCAGAAAACGAGGTTAAAATGCTTTCTTCTTCTGTTCGATTGCCTCTTGAAAAATTGGCAAATTGTCAGGAACACTGTTTAAAAATGAAACGAAACATAGTACGATCTGGTTTTTCAATATCCATAGTACTTTTCTTATTTTTATTCTCACTAAATCTTCTTAAACATAAGTCGGTGATTTCTATTATTATTTGATTGCAAGATATTTCTATTTAATACATTCAAGTTTTGAACATTAACAATAAATTTTTCATTAACAGCTGCCATAATACAATTAACACAATGTGAAAATAATGTACATGTTGGAAATTATGAAATTATTATATTAGTATTACAAATAATAATTGTGATTACTATGACGTCGCTATATGATACAAAATAGCTGACATCTTAAACGAACTCATCCTCGTCGAAAAATAGAATTGGTATTGAAGTGGGCGTAAGAAGTTGGACCGTCTCAAAATTGCATAATTCAGCGAAAATTAAACGAAGATGAAATATGAAGGACGAAAGTATCTTCATACATTCATACATCCTACTTATCATACAACGGGTGTCTCGATGGTGTGCCTTGATGGCCAATGAACTAATTGTTGGTATATCAGCTTTCATTGGACGCAATTGTGCGAACGTATGAACGCATATTGTGTTTGCACTTGCCCCGTGGGTCACTCTAAACGGGATACGACATAGTTTCTTTGTGTCCAGATTCGCCGATTGTTTTCATGTTGATTAACGCACGCAACCATAACAATAATTCCTGAGAAAGAAGAACTGTCGCTTTCTTTGTGACGTATACAGTTAAAAGATATTAGCGCGAAAGAATTGACGCATAAAAATTAATAAAGAGAATCGTTAATGCATGTTAAATACTTGTGATTTTAGCAGATTTCGTTTTATTAGTATATACGACCCATGAGACACAATACAAAACAAATACTCAATCTCACTGTCAGAGTCAATTGCTCTTGGCAACTATATTTGCCTGTGGACATTGATATTGAAGGCTGTGCTCCAATTCTAGTCTCAAATATAGAATTCTTAATTTCACGATCAATAGCAATTAAAAATTTCCATATGGATAACAGAATGTGTAAAGTATAAAAAAATTACTATGCCAAAATTTTAACAATTCAATATAATAATATGTTGATGTATGCCTCTATTATAGTAATCTCAAATATACATATATACATGTCAATAATAAAAAATCTATATGTAGTTTATTAACAATGTTTAACTTAATTTTTTGTTTAGTTATATGTAAGAATCACAGGATTTAATAATTTTGCATAAATTATCTATATTATATTACACTTTTTTAAAATGTTCAAAATATTATTAACTGTTCCAAAAAGTGTGTAATAAATCTGTGTGGATAGTTTATTTAGAAAGTATCTCTTTGAAACCGCGGTAGTTTGAAACTATTTTAAGCACACATGTTTACCACATTACTGATCCTCTTTCCGCTAGAAGTACATTGAAAAATGCTGAAACCTGCAATTAAAGTAAAGATATACTGATCTAAGTTATATTGAATAGTATTACATAACTTTAAAACTTGTTATTTTCATGTCATATTAAACACACACTGATGCATAATGTAGTTAATAACTTTCAATGTTTACTAATAATCCAAAGTTTGTCGCAGTCAGCGTGGCTAAAACTTATCTGTTCCCTTAAAGAGTTGTACGCGGCATTAATAACATGTTTTTACGCTGATAAGTCGACAATAAATTTTTAATTATCTGAATTTTTAATTATCTTGAATTATATGAGCACCTAAAGATTGTCTTCGAGCAAACTTTACTTTTCAATATTGCACAAGCTAGAAAAATAATTTAAGCTCAACATGTTGAAACGTAACAATCGTGTATAATGCAAAAATAAAATTACAGGATATAATGCAATAAGAAGTTCAGTAGCGATAAATCTTATCCAAAGCTTATCTCTCACTGTCAGTTAAAATACTCGTGCATAGTTATATCATATAGACCGTATGATAACGACTAATTTCTTAGCATTACGATATATGCGGTGCTACGGTTCATGACAATCATTGATTATGCAGGCAAACGATTGAATATGGACGACTCGGTGTATTGTCGATAAGAGAGGTCGTGGCCATCGTAGAAGTTCATCTTTGGCCGACCAAATGAGTTTAATATCGCAACGAAATTCGTCGATCGCGCGTGCGATAAATCGGCATCTTCTCTCTGTCGTCAGTAAAGCATTAAATGCTTTCGAAAAATTATCTTTGGCTAAAACAATAATCTTTTATTGCCTCCCCTCCCCCTGGTCGAAGTGTAAGTGTACGTTAGGGGTCAGTGCGCGGAATTCTTTGTCCTCACGCAAGGTCCAAATGTGTTTGCGTGAGCAGGTTCAACGTCTAATTGAAGCCAGAACTGCTGGTGCATGAACGTCATTGTTCTTCCCGAACAACATGATCTTCTGTCTTGCATCTCCACGGGTCATTGTCGTGCCGTTCTAGATTTCTTTTCGCTAGATCTACTGTCCGTTATCGTCGTCGCAGCTGTTCGAGGATCGACTGAGAAAATTGTCGGTGTGCCGCTTAAGCAAAAGAATTATGGTTCGGCCGTTTAATAATAATTGCGTTGGACACGGATAGTGCGAATCACGGAAGAACAACTGCGTGAAAACTGTAGAATGTGCAATTTATCGTGACTATATGACAGTCCCCTTGTGATTTTGTTGTTTGTGAATTCGAGAAGTAAAATAGTTACATGAAATTCAATATGGTGAGCACAAATCCGCCCATAGGGGCGTCCACCCTCAATCGTATGAGAAATACATTTTGTGGAGTGCCAAAGGCTGAAATTGAGCGTAGGACTAATGCGCTTTTGCAATCCATGACGGTGAGTCTGATCATCTCAGAAAGTTGTGATTAATGATAAAGAAAATTTGTACATCTCAAGAGAAACACGTATTAGTATTTCCATAAAAAAAATTTATTAATTTTATTGACACTTTTTTATACTTCTTTTTCTTTCCAAATGTTGTAGGTTTATTTCATTTATGTGCTTCCGCTCTTCTAAAATTTTTTAACTTTCTTATTCTAAAAAAATATTAAAATATACATTAATACAATTTTATTTTTAAATATTAAACTGCAATTTTTATTTTATATTAGCAATTAGAAAAATTGAAATTGCACTTTATTCTGGATATACTGTATGTACATGTCATATACATTTTACGATAGTTCTCTAATTTCATAATTTAGATCATGTATATATTATTTTTATTGTCTGACCACAATAATTGTTTTAAAAACGTTAAAAAATGCTATATTTACATATAATTGAGATGTAACGTACATGGATACTTTGACTGAAAACAATATACTCAGACATACTAATGATATTTTCACCAAAGCCCCAAAAATACCCTTAAAAGAACCTATTTAATATTATTGGCAAAATTTTTTATATTATAACAGTGACTCACGAAAATAATCAAATGTACTAACTATACAACAATTATCTACAACTAATTAATTTGAAGAAAACAATTAATGAAAACGGTTTTTCAAAATTAATATAACATATATAGACAAACAAATATTTATGATTACTTGCTACAGATATCTTTGTTCACGAATTTTCTAAAGAAATTTGTAATAATGGTATTTCATAAGTTTCGTGAGTCACTATGTATACATGTATTTCTTGAAAAGTTCTCTCTACTTTTTTATAACTAATGTTATTTGTAATGTATTGTTTATAGATTGAGGAGCTTTATACTGCGTTAGTATATATGACACAACATCAAATTGGCTTCGACGTCTCTAAAGAATGTAGCCAAGAAACTCTTTTAAACCATTTACAAAATGCCTTCAAAATTGATAACATAACACACGAGGGAGTGTTGGAACAAACGCGAAATCTTGAGGTAATTTATTTTCACAATTATTTTATATAAAATTTTTTCATGAAATGACAGCATCACAATTTCATCGTGTATATATTTACACACATAAAAAAATGTATATGTATATTTAAAAAATTTTCATGTTTAGCCACCAGAACTACATCTTAACGTTGAAGTAATCGAAGCCAAAGAATTAGTCTCCAAAGATTCTAATGGCAAAAGTGATCCTTTCTGCGCTTTATATCTCGAATCAGCACCTACCAGAAGATATAATACTGCCGTGAAAACTTGCACATTAAGCCCAATCTGGGAAGAACACTTTGAATTGTGAGTGAAATACATATTTTCTTGCTTTTAAAATAATTACCATTCTAATTTATTGCATTACATTTTTTCATTTATGACAAATTTTATTAATTTTCCTATAATGTTTAGAGAAGACATAAACATATTAAATATTTTAATATCTCACTAGTTTAATTAATTGTACAATTAAAAATTAATTAAATGTTGCATTAGAAATGGTCAAGTTTGAAGTTTTACTTTATAACTGAAAAAATTTTTTATCGGATATTATTATAATATTGTATCTGTTATTATTTAGACCACTCGAAGATCCTGAAAATGATGTCTTATATCTTGAAGTATGGTAAGTTATATATATTGCTTTGTGTAATTATTACTAATTATTAATTATTTTAATCTTATTCTAGGGATTTTGATGCTGCCGAAACTGTGCCTGAAAAAATGAGTAAAGTTAAAGATATTAAAGGTGTTCGTGGCTTAGTTAAATTAGCGAAAGAAATTGCAGTAACGGCTACAACTGGTAGTCACAATAATGAATTCATTGGTCGATGTCGGATACCATTGAAGGTAATATAACAATTTTTTTTTTAAAAGAGCATATTTTTATACATATATTTTATTTTCATAAATACATTGCATTGTATTAATATTGTATATTTATATATACACTTTAAAAATATTAAATATATATTTTGTTCATATATTTTTAGGATATACCCACAACGGGCCATACAATGTTGTACGCTCTAGACAAGAAAAACAAGTCCAAACGTCGTGGTGTTGTGAAGCTTCGACTGGCCTTCAGCGCGGAACATAATGCACAAGTGGCCGCACAAGAGCACCGGCACCTGCTAAGAGTGCTGCTTCTTCACGAGATTGAAACGGAAAAAATCGAAAAGTATTGTTGGTGTGGTCGTTGGTCAGGACCAGCCGAAGCGCTCATTCTTCAACATAGCGCGCAACGTGGTTTATTAGCTAGAAATCTCGCTCTGGCACAATGGGTCGAATACGCAAGCATTCATCAGGAACATCCATTAAGTTTCACAGTTTTTAATAAACTCGTAATCGACTTGCTCAGACCAATGGACAGCGGTCTGTTCTCCGTTGACGAAACTAAACTCTTCTGGAAAGCCACGAAGAAAATTGTATTTTCATGCTTAAACAGTATACGAAAAATTAGAAAGTTAATTTTGGGGGATAAAAATACCATGGTACAATTATCTTCCATTTTAGGGTAATTGCTTATAATCTTACAATATTTTATTAACTTTACAATATGTGATATTAATGCAGATAATTCTTTACATTAAATATTATTGAACATCAATTAATATTGATATTTAATTATATTTATAATATAATATTAAACTTCAGATTGGTGAAGCAAAATTCTTAAATGATTAATCAATAATTTTAGGATATTATCATCTATATCCTCTCTGAAAGTTCCTGAAGATATTAATCTCTTTCCGGCCAAAATGTATTTCTGGTTTTCTGAAGCTGATGATTTAAAGATAGACATAATCCAGGCTTTAGAATACACTATTACACAAAGCTGCGCCGAATGGTAAGCAAAGCAAAGCGCACAAACTTAATATATTTCATTCTTTTGCAGTTTTACTAAGCGCATATTTTAATATGTTCTAGGTTTGAACACATACTAAGCAATAATTCGCCTGACACAGAATCGGATGAAGACGCGCTTAGGTATCATATTAAAGTAATTCAATTAATTAGAGCGGACTTACAGAAAGCTATTGACTATTATGACAAATTATTCATAAGGTAAGTCGATCTGTCTTATAAGATGCGTAGAGAATATTTATCTATTCAATAACATAGACAATATAAAAACATTAATTACAAATTTTAGGAGAGTCAATGTTCCGTATGCAAGAATGATGTATATTGCGTATGAGAAGAGAATCAGTGATATGTGCATGATCATTATAGAGGACGTGTGTGCCAGATTGAAACGAATTGAAGTTGATAGCACTGACAACGCGGAATTGAGTTTAGGCACGACTCTATTCGAGCTTTACCTCACGCTTCAAAGATATGCCACGTGAGTTTTTTAATTTTGCAAAATTTACTTGATAAACCTTTCGCTAATTTTGATATACAATTTGCAGACTTGGTCAAGTACTTTGTGCTGAAGAACAATTGGAGGATATGAAGATACAGAGTTATTACGATTGGTTTAGGGGTGGTGTTGCACATTGGCTGGAAATCGCAGTGTATAAAGCACTTAAACGCATCGACAGAGCTGTTGAAATTGATACTTTGCAAGCAGTCGACAATAGCGTTCAGTATAGTTCCAGCGCTGTAGATACATTAACAACATTCTATCAAATTAAAGTTTTTTGGACGCAGCTAGCGTGGCCCGACGTTGAAGGTTCCTATACGTTCGTAGCAAGAATTATTGATGTAAGTTCAAGAATTCTATTTTCTTAAATGGATTTAAAATGGTCCATTTAAGTTAAATTGACGTACAATATATATTGTCGTTGATAAGGAAATTAATGTATTGCAAGCAAAAATATAGGATTGAGAGAAATAAAGATAACTTTGAACAATTTAAAATAAAATAATTGCTTTGCAGGACATTTGTAAATGTTCCATGGCATATGCAGATAAAATGGCAGTAAAAGCGGAGCTGACAACAGAATTAGAACAACTCTCGCAGAGTAGCGTCTATGAAAAAAGGTTTACAATATCGACGGCCTGGTGCTTTGCCATTAATAATATCGATTATATCAGAACATCGATCGCACCGCTGGCCAAAGATTTGGGACTGCAGAATATTGTGGATGCTTTAGGAGAGCACAAGACTCATGAGGAGGCTGATCGTTGCCGACAGACTCTTCAGCTTATCATTGACAACGCCACAGATACTGTGAAGAACAAGATTATAGAGTTGTTGGAAGTTGTAGCCAACAAAATGACTCCTGCAATGAACAGGTGCGTGAATATAACTGAAAATGCGTCATTTTCTTTTAATTCCATTGACATTTGTAATAGTTTATAATACGATTTATAAAAATATACATATAATTAATTTTCTTTAATTTAGTTACGTTTTAAAGTACTTTAATGAGAAATTTATTTGCGTTTTCAGATATCTCATGGAAGGTGCCGAATTAATTGACACGACCAGCAACGCAATGGATCGTCTGCTACAGTATTTAGACAGTAATCTAGGAACTTTGCATGATAATCTCAACGAGGATAACTTTAACAGAGTTCTCCTAGTGATTTGGGAAATTATATCGCAAACGTTGTATGAACTAGTCAACACTAATTTAGAGGTGAATAACAAGTATACAAGCATATATTTCTTATTTCTTTTCCTTATCATAAAAAGCTTTAGTTTTCCATAAAATAACACTGTTGCTTGTAGAAACGACGACCACCAGCATTTTACTCGAACTTGCATAAAACTCTTCACACACTCATTCGGTTTTTTAATCTCGATGCCGATGAAACAGCAAACGTGCAAGTTTTAGAGAAAATCGAACGTGTTTTAAAATTACATGGACTTGAGACTGCCGAACTCATACATCGTTTTCATCAGGAACGTATGGAAGAACAGAAGGAAATGGAAGAACCCATTTACGGTCTTGTCAGCGTCAAAGCATACTTCCTTGATAATTCATTGAATATACAGATTCTGAATGCCAGAAATCTCCGTTGTATGGATAGCAATGGTGAGTAAAATAAAATTTTTTAGTAAAAGTTAACGAAATTTCTCCTTAATGGTATAAAAGTAACATTTGCCAAAGTAATAAAAATGTAATTAGACGAAAACTAAATAATTCGAATAAACACAAAGTGGAATTTTGCAATTACGAAAAAAAATATAATATCTGACAAGTGAAAAAAAAAAAAAAAAAAGTTTGATGATATAAATAAATTAAATGATACAAAACAGAAATTTTAAGTTGATTAACCGCAATAATTATTTTTTAAATAAAGATTTATGTATTTTTTAATGGAAATTATGATGGGACTTCAATTCTGATATGTTCAATCGCTGGTGAAAACAATCGCGGAATTTCAAAGGAGAAATGACATTTTTTTTTCGATTTTATAGGCCATTTTATAGGCAAGCTGTCTACTATTGAGCGTAAACTACATTCAAAATCTAAACAAAGAGTCAAAGAAGGGAAGACAAGTATGTAAAAGCGAATAT
Source organism: Temnothorax americanus (assembly GCF_048541705.1). Classification (NCBI taxonomy): domain Eukaryota; kingdom Metazoa; phylum Arthropoda; class Insecta; order Hymenoptera; family Formicidae; genus Temnothorax; species Temnothorax americanus. Next base: position 1,416,292 of record NW_027509307.1, on the reverse strand, counting down.
AAAATGGAGTTCTTCCTCATCAATTATTACATGATTCTCTATCAAATTGCTTGCTCTCGCGGAAATAGCATTTTGGGAATGCATGGCACGAATTTGCATTGAATTGACGTTTTGTAAAAGTAGAAAAATATAGTCTCTAATGAATACAATGGTCTTCCTGGCTCAAAAGGATCGAATATTGTTACGGAATATTGTTTACGTCGATTATTTGTAATCTCTTATCTATGAGGTTCTCTAAAATCTCATTCTTACCGAATAGAAATATATTTTACACATTGTTAATTGAAATCAATTATTAGTAATTAAATTAATGTTAATTAACCTCACAGATAAGAATATATGTCGTCAGCATTAATAATCACTTTCACCTTGCATGAATAGTTTCACAGTGGGTTTCTTCAAATGTTAAATCATGTTATGTATGAAATCTGAGTTTCCTATGTTTATTACAGGTAAATGCGATTCCTACGTAAAAGTCAGATTATTGCCTGAAGAGAAATTTGCCGAAATTAAAGCGCCGAAGACACGTGTGCAGAAAGAAACGGTCTTTCCCCTTTTTGATGAAACATTTAACATGTTAGTAATGTACCTAATTATTATCGTTTTAAAATCATTAGGTATATATATATATATATATATATATATATATGTATGGAATATAAATAGAAAATAGAATAGAATATTTATGAAATAATTCCAACATTTACAGTCCTCTTACTCCGGAACAAAGAGCTATAGAGAATGCTATAGTGGCATTTGAGGTAAAAGACAAGGACTTTCTCAGATCAAGATTTATGGCTGAAGCTTTTTTATCATTTAATGAGATTCCTGACACTGAACCAGAAACTGTCTTTGCAATTTTAGAACAAATACATCTAAAACTTTCTCGTCCGACCAAAAAAAGTATGTAACAAATTTTTAATTTGAAAATAATATAAAATATATTATGTCTGTAAAATTTTAATATAAGTATAACCATAGATATGCATACTATTCATGTGTAAATGCCATATTAAACATAAATTTATATTAATTTAAAGATACGGATGTCATTCGCGCATTGGAGCATCGGAAAGGAGACAATCAAGCGACAGACTTTATTTCGAGACTTAATACTAAAACAAACTCTAAATGATCCACGTGGAGCTTCGACATTGATCTGCGTTTGGATAATTTTCGAAAATATGCAATGCAGAATATATTTACACAACTCAGTCTATACAAGACGTGGCGATGTTAACGTGCCAGTGTTGCCTTATCGAAAGTCGCTGTGAATATTTGTTGACACATGTTCAGTCATCACGCCATCATAAATTCCATAACGCGATACTCACAAGTGTCTTAGGCTGTGTATAGTTTCGATTGTTTTTATACTTTCGAAAGAATGATTGAATATCGCATTTTGAAACTTTAAACCGAAACTGTAAGGCTGAGTAAGTGCTACTTATAGAGAGACCTATGTTTGTATTTATTGTGAACAGGTAATTAATCATGTTGAATGACTATATACTCATTGTTAGAAATACTTTTGTAATATATATGTATTGTAATAAAAACTTATACATAATTTGTGATGCAATAGAAATTTGGAAATATCTTTTATATTGTATGTACATGTGTAAGTAATATTGTTATATCTAGCAAATAAAGCCATAGATTCTAAAAATATTAAATGATAAAATAACTGACATTATAATTGTTCTATCATTAGTATTATTTCTATCAAACAATTATATTTTTAGAAAATTGTTAACATTTTTATTTACAATGTATAGCTTTAATAATTTTTATTATTTTGAGATATACAATTTTCTATTTTGAATAAATATTTTACATTAATGAAATAAATAATATTTATCTACAAATTTTTATATGACCAACAGAAGGAAAAGGTCATTTTCCTAGAAATTCATTGTAGTACCATCTATTGAATAGAGGACATTATACATATGATTGACCTAAAAAAAGACTAGAATTTTAGACAATAATTAAACAATTAATTTAAAAGTAAAATTTAAAAAGTTAAATAATCTTAGTAGTTATTAATGTGTTCTACAATTATGTGATATGTATATAGATATTATCTAATCTAATAGCGGTATCTGAATATACAGAAGTTGGGAAACACAGCAAACGGTACGTTATTCGACGAAAAGATGGCGTCAGCATCCTCTCACAGATTAAAATTGATAAACGAAATTAAAATTATAATACATATATATATATGTATGTAATATAATTTTTATTTTATGTATTATTAATAATACTTTATAAATAATTAACTGTTTGTATATATTTAATAAATTTTTATAAAGTAAATACGTTTCTCTAGAATTTCAATATAATAGTTTTTCTTCTTTTTCTTAATTCTTTTTAATAAAAATAAATAAAAACTATATAATAAATTTTAAATTATTTAATATTTAGTGTAACTTAACTTTTTATTAAAAAAGAACCAATGATGTTGCATTTATGTCACTATGTCACTATGAATTCTCTATTAAAAAAGTTTCAATAAATAACATAATATATTGAAGCTAAACATTTTTTTTATCTTTTTATCTTTTATATGTTACTCTTGCCAACATATCAGTTGATTAATATATTTATAACAGCTATCAAATTTACTGTGAACCATGCTAACAAACTGTTTTTTAGAGTGGTCTGTCAAACGACTTGTAAAATTTATAACGGAAGACAGATATAAATTTTAAGCAAACTATACAGGGAAATCTTTTTTTGAGACTATTCGTTTACGATGTTACAAGAAACCGTGCCGTGTCTTTTAATCTCCATATCAGCATGCTGCGGCACCAGGAATCTGCTTTTAAGAAAACAACCATGTTTGTGATTTTATACCGGATGACACTTCGTGGAATGACACATAAATTTACGAGAAATAAAAGAAGAGAAAGATCGTATACTATGCATATGTAAAGTACAAATTAATATATTGTATATATATATTAATAACATATTAATAATATAATAATTTTTATTTCTAATTGTCTAAAATTAAGATACAATTGTTATATCTTTTTTCAAATTAGAACACTGTTAAAAATAATAAATGATATGCGCTATTTTTAATAAATGCAGCGTTATAAAAATTTTGCATTTTTGTGATGGTTTAATGCTGTTCAGTATTCATGAACACGATAATGACGCTGTTTATAACAACGCTCAGCCGTGTTTCAACTAATGAGAAATTGCGATCTTTATATGGCTTGATACTAGGTATTATTATTTTATAAATAACATACAATTTCAAATTTTAGCAGAATTTTAATACGCAATGCGCGATCCAATTACCTTTATTGCGTCCGTCAAAATTTACAACAATGGTAAAAAGTATCATTTGAAATAAATGAAATATTTCTCGTCTAATAAAAACATGAATGACTGTTTTTCTTGTTGTACACAGCATTTTGTTCGAATCTCTGACATATTTTCCACAAATTTTAGGTGATCTGCGATTAACAGATCAAAATATATAGCAATAATGGCGCACATATTATAGAGAATTTATAATTGCCGAGAATGCCAATCGATATATATTATATAACAGCGTTATGCTAGCCGGCTGATGATGATTATTGACCAATAACAATCACACGCGACGAAGCAGTACGTACGTAATTAAAAAGATTTTAAAACGACACGATGTACAACGTATATTTGCTGAAAAACAATGAAATTCGGATGCATTTAATTAATTATATACAGCAAATGAAATTTTATCGTATAAGATATGAAAAAATATTTGAAGTATCGATAATGCATCAATAATTTATAAATTTTTATTTTTGTTACTAAAACGTTCTTCTGCTCCTATATATCTCGTCAAATAAATAAATAGATAGATAAATAGATTATATATACATATATTATATATGTATATATGTAAAATAAATAGGTATTCCTAATAATATCCGTTTATCACGCAGAACGACGTACCAGTGAAGCGGACGGTAACGCGCTATCGGCTCGGGGGAAGGAACGCGTTATTTCTACCCCTGAGGGCTCGAATGCGGATCCGGTGGGCAATTTTCGCTCGCGTTAGGAAATTGCAATTAAATCGACAGTGATACGGCAAGCGCTGTATTTGTACTATATGGCAAACCGACGACACACCACAAAGCGAACGAAAGTGCCGCGCGTCATTCTACCGATGGACGAGTATCGCGCGCGACCTACAATCTACAATGCGTTATTCGCCGCATGTGCGCGCCGAGCGTTATTATTTTCATTGGCAGGGTGCAGCATGAATCGAAAACCGGATTTTAATCCCTCATGACAGTGACGAGACGCTGACACGAAGATCTGTAGGAACAATTCGTAACCCTCGGAACCCTACGCCGGGATGGCCGGGATTCAAAAAGGTTTGGAATTAGCATAAGTGACACTATACACGACGTGCGTGCGACGTAAGCGCTTAAGAGAGTGTTTTTTAAACACTGAAAAAAGATTTAGCCCCTAGAATTATTCGGCCAATATAATGTGGCTTTGTTGACAATTTCTTTTCTCACAGTCTTTACGTAATTTCTTGCAAAATTTGAATTTAAAGAAGCCAAGGCTTCTATATACGTCCGCACTTAAGAATATCTAGTATTATGCGATAAAAATTTTTGAAAGATATAAAAAGTCAATTTTTATAACTGTCAAACGTTCAAACTCGTTCTCTATCAAAAAATGACACACTTTATGTTCTACAGATAGTTTATATGGAACAACTGTGACGAAATGATTGAACGAGAAAGGCTCGAGCTTTATCTCTCACAAGTTTATAAAATCATAGCGACACTTATTGGCGTAAAACATATCAGTGCGCAGTCATGTTTATCAATTAGGTTGTAGTTTGACAAATATATGATATGTATACCCAACACATATACTTGATTTATATTACAAGTATCGCATATTGCAGGGTTGATATGCGATCAATTACGCTATTGAGAAATTGATTACATATAAACGAGAATTATAGCAGTACATTTTAATTAAACGTTCATTTTCTCTCTTATTTGTAACGTTAACTGTCATTTGCAACTAGATTCTAACAGATCGTCTAATATTTTATGTTACATGTTACCTAATGTATGCAAGATAGTCATCGATATATAATTTTCTGAAACAAATATTTTTGAAAGCAATAAATAATTACAAATAATAACCACACCAACCACGCAAAATACTTTGCTAGCACATATATGTAAATCATATAATTAATTCAAAGACATGAAGAAAATGCAAAATGCTGAATGAGAAGTTGCAAAATAATTCTATAATAAATGTCTTTACAAACTGCTGAAAGGTATGAGAAAGTATCTCTTTTTCAGTTTTTAGAACATAAAAAACTTATTTAATAAAAAGTGTTGTGGCTTAAAAAAGGCTTTCATAAAATAATTTATTTCTATTATTAATCAATGTGTGTGTGTTAAATTAATAGATAATATTACAACTTTTATAATAAACAGAAAATATCTAAAAATTGAAACAAGACAAAGAATTTCCAAAAGGTTCGATTACAGATTTTGTCAAAATATTTTTTAACGGAAAAAAATAGATGCTTTATGTAGAGGAATAAAAAAATTTAGCAATCTCTCGAAAGATTAAATTATAATTAACAAGGTTCACAGCCAATCTCGCTCGTGTCGTGCAAAATGAAACGGAATTCGACACATCCGTTGTCCGAAGAGCAACGAGGCTTACGTGAAAAGAAAAAGCGGACGAATGGTCTCGGCGCACAATTATCATCAATACAAGAGCATACATGGTACGCTATACGCGACGAGCGATCGTCCGGTCGGTCCAGATGGTAGCCCGAACGGGACTTATAAGCCCCGCACGTTTTGCTCGGGCACGCACCGTCGCTACCAACCGACCGATACGATCGTAATTTCGACTTAACGTCGATTTATCGCAACCGGAGCCGCGGACGCGTGGGACGGCACTCGTGCCTTTCTCGAGGTGCGAATAATAGTGTCGGAGGTGCGGCGGTCACGTTCGTTGTATCAATGGCCGAGTGTTTTCTACGTTTCTCGCTCTCCGATGATCTTTTTTTCCGGCCTGGTCGTCAAAGGGCCTTGGCAGAATCGTGACGACCGACGAGGTGACGGGATCGCCGGTATGAACGAGACTCCCGGTTCGCTCTGTCGCGTCGTGTCACGACTTGGGCGAAGGGCGCGCGAACTCTCGTCCTTCTCTCTCTCTCTCTCTCTCTCTCTCTCTCTCTCTCTCTCTCTCTCTCTCTCTCTCTCTCTCTCTCTCTCTCTCTTATTCTTCTCTCCTCCTCTTGCTTCTCCTCTCCTACTCCGTTTCCTGCCATCTCGTCTTTGCGAAATAAGGTCACGGCGGAGATCGGCAGCGCTTAAGCCGCGCGCAGGAAATGGATCGCAACGTCCCGGGGCGAAATGCGTTCGCGGGCCTTATCCGATCGAGACAGGCGGGACCGCGTCGTTCTGTTTTTGTCGCGTCCGCGTGCGACTTACCAGTCATTGCCGCCTGACGAAGAAGAACTTGCAATTGATTTCAATCATCACCAGAGATTATTCGACAAGAAGAAAAGAGACGAAACAAGAAACAATCCTTCACTAAATATGGATCTAGAATCTAGCATTATTTTTAAACTTTTCATGTTTTTTTATACATTTTTTTTAAATATTTTAAAGCATAAAAAATATTAAGTATTTATTTGAAAGATAATTTATAATAATTTTAATTTATTAGCCGTATCAAATTTTTGATATAAATATAATTTTAAATTCTTTATCCTTTATATATATATATATAAATAATTCTGGTGTTTCAGCGTGACGCGACTGCGTTTCTCTCGATGAGGATTGACATTTCACAGAATTCAATATCAATTTTAATTTTAGCGAAAAATGGTTGGTGCGTTTAATAATCGTGGAGAGCAAACACGGTGGCGAAAAGAAATATCGCGCGAGCGAGAATCAAAACGAATATGCGGCACGTTTGACAAACGTTTCACATGAATCGCTGTACAATCCGTTATCAGAGGACGTTTTGTAATATCAAAAACCAGGCGCTTTCCCTAATGCGTACAAATATGTTACGCTACAATGCGGAATAACCGCCAGCTATATTTTAGATCTGTATAAAATGCGGAATGTCAACGGCCAATCATATTGCGTTTACGGGACAGGATATCGCGCTTTTACGCATCAGGAACGGCAGGAAATCCTTTTTCCATGATATGAACTCATTTTTAACGCTAAATCCGAATCGTCGACGTTTCGAACTCGCCTTTTAGAAATGCGTTCCGACGAAGCGAAGCGTCGGCTTCGTAGATGGAAAATCGATCGCTCTTTCCAAGCATATGCATATGCGATGAAAACGATTTTTGGGTGTAACAATACGACAACTCTAAAATTGTGTTAATATGCAAATGATTATGCAACAAACGAAAGAGCGTAACTCTTTTTTTACTAAAAAGGAAATATTCAAAATTATTATGCAAACTGTATTTATAATTGTAGCTTATCAAATATTTATAGAATTGCGTGATGTTTTTACCAGTGGTTTACCATGACATGTATAAACACTATAAACAAAGGAAAAACAACAAAAAGTTTTAATGGAAAAAGATAACTGGTTATTTCAAAATAGCTCGAATTTGATGTAATAGACTAGATGACTAGAATAATTTTCAATATGTCTCATAATCGCTTATTTCTTTATATACATAAATATAATATTTATCTCAAATGTCACAATTTATTGTGATTACACAATACAGTTTATTTCATTTTTAATAATTTGAGAGTATAAATTTGTTAATGCTACTTTTTAATGCGATATTTTTCTAATAAAACTTCGTACCTTGTTTCGACAATGAGTTGAAATTTCGTTGTAACTCTATCGCCTTGTATACCGTCGACTTTTTATAGTCAGCGATTTATCGAAGATAAACTCTCCCCGACCTTTTAACAAGCGGATGCATCTCACGCCGAAAGGCCTTAATAGCCTCGAAACCATCAGCGACAACGGCCAGTTGATTCGCGATGGCTTCCGGTGCCTCTTTTTTTTCACGGGAAAGCACGGGAGAGTAGGAGGTAACATGCGGAAAGAAAGGGAACAGGAAACGCGAGATCGTCCGATAAAAAGAAAGGAGCGATCTGAAGAAAGCCCGTCCGCGGCTAACGCGCGCGAAGGAGAGGGAAGAACTTTGCCGTAACTCGTTTAGGGAGTTTGAATCGAGTTCTTAACGGCGAATGCATTAAAAAGTCCTTATGCACAGGCCGGCCGAGGCGTCCGCGCGAACCGGTCTCTGAATCTAATCTAAAACTCTATTTCGGCGATCTGATAAGACCACCCGGCTGCTGCCCGAGCGCGCGAGCGGTCTATCGGGTCGGAATGGACGGACGCGCGGCCCGTATTAGCGCCACTCCGGAGGCTGCCAGATAACGGCGACCAGACGCTCGTTATAAGAACTTACTTAAATCCTACTTGAACGCCAGGAACAATCCCTGATGGCGCTCGTGAGTGCGTCGCGTCGTCGCGTCCACGGGAAACGTAGCAGGCGATGGTCGCCGGCATCACCAAGTTTCCAAACACGCCGAGGGTGATTGCCGCCCGCATTCCGAACGATCTCTCTCTTCCGGTGTCTTACTTTTTGCTATGCACGGAATGCGTTTCCACTTTGTTTCCGCGGCATACGCGGAAGTTACCGTGAGCCCGCGCGGACTCTCAGGTCGATACGCTCGGGAGCTTTAACTTCACGCGAGTTTAACCGTCGTCGTCGGGCGCATTTTCCAATAGCGAATGGTATCTCGAGTCGTCGCAGAGTTATTTGAGGAAACACGCCGTTGGGACGATTCCCACAATTTTCTCCAAACGTCTTTCTTTCCTCGGTCGACATCGGTTTTCGAAAATTTCATCAAAACACTGAAAAATGCGCGATGTGGACGCGCGATAGACTTCGGGAAAGAGAGGACACTTAAATTACATCGGCGCGGCGCAGCGAATGAAAAAGAGATGGGCGGGGAAAACAATGTTGTCGTAACGAGGAGGCGCTGTTACCGCATCGAAGAAATGTATAGCGGGTGCTTTTACCGCGTTTTCTTAACATTATGCGATACGATTCCCAGCGGAATTACCCCGGGTACCCGAATAATTCGCGGATGGGCGCCTTGGGGGATAGCTCGGTGGATTCGCGCGGTCGAATGGAAAGTCGTTTCCGGGAAAAATTCGCATCACTCGGGGGGGGGGAGAGGGGGAGGCGGGAGAGCCGCGTACAGATATTAGAGGCTGTCGCAGAGCGCGGGGGGAAAAAAGCATTATGCTGAGCCCCCGGTGGAATTATCAGGGAAGGTATATAGCGAGAGAGGGAGCGAGGGAAACGTCGTGGGAAAGGGGAGCGAAGGGAAACGATAAGTGTATGCGGTCGCGCGCAACGCGCGATAAATACTACTACACACGCAAATGAAATATATTCTATATATATCTTTTTTTTCGCGTCCTCGTGTTTACCGGCGTGTAAATTCCGCGACGCGCCGTAGAGTACACTCTTTATACGCGCCTAGAATTCTAGCCTCGTAAAACGGCTCGCGAAGATTGCGCGGGACTGCGGAGTTTATTATTTCGGGAAAGGGGAGAATGTGTAGGGTAGTGACTTTAAAGTACAATTTGTAACGTCGCTTCCACCGCGGCGCGCTAATATATTTCTGTTTAAATACGGTATACCGTCGTGCGCTCCCTTCAGATGCACCGAGCGAATTTTTGTCGCGTGACCTACAGACACACACGGGCGGAAGGCTAAGCGCGGAATACGTACCACCGCGATATTATTTCGTGCGGGTCCGAGGAATAGCGCCGAGTGTGGCCGTGGCAGCGCTCGTAAAACTGACAACAGTTTTAACGAACACGCGTGCGGGAGCAATTGGCCTTAAAGTAAAGACCCTTCTAAAAAAAAAAAAAAAGAAAAAGGAAGAACTGGAGCAGCTTGAATGTACATTGATTTATGCTCCACCGGTGTCGCGTCTTCTAGTTTAGCTCTTTACCCTTCTTGACGGACAGTCGCGCGACTCCCATGGCAACGGGGGACATTCGTAAAATATATACCGTGGCAATCAAAACCGCGCGACGCGCGAGCGCGTTAGAGCGACGCGCCGTAATCTCGGCGGCTAAGCAAGCGTCGTGTTTACGCTTAGCGCGCGTAAACGCGACGCGAGGTCATTCAAATCCGTCTTGAAATTCGCACCTGAGGTAACGGCGACGCGCACCAACGCGCGCCGTGCCAACGACCCTCGTCCGTTCGCTCGCCCGCTCGCTTCACCTCCCCCTCTGTGAAGCGCGCGCGAGCGCGATCGCGAGTGCGAGAGAGAGACGATCGAGAGAGGCGTCGCGTGCGCGAGCGAAAGGGGGGATGCACGTACGGCGTACGGTCGCGCCCCCTCTGACCATGGGGGTTAAACCTAAGGCGCGGTATACCAGCACACGAGGAGAGCGGAGTTACGGCGCGCCGTGCCGCGCCGCGTCGCGCCGCGCAGTCTCGACGCCGATTGGCCGGCGAGAAATCCGCGCCAACGAACGGAGACCAGTTGAGCGCGAGACACCGAGTTGAACGGTTGTACGTACGGGCGCAGCGCGCGGGTAAGTTCTTATCGCGGTTTCGAGCGTGCGAGAGCGGCGTGAGACCGACAGGCGGCCGGTGGATCCCGTTCCACGATCCACGGATATAAATCAGTCCGAGACCGAGGCTATACGAAATGACGAGGTGGTGATCGGCTTCTCTCTCCTCTCATCCCCTCGGCCCGCAGTTCGTCACTCCGTTCCGCGGGATTTTGCCTCCGAGTCCTCCGACTGCCCGGGACTACTGCAGAAGGATTCGAGGAGCACGCGACGGGAAAAGTGACATCGCCGGCTCGATCGGTGAGTAGCCTAATGTGAGATTTGAATATATATATATGCGTCTCTGTCGGTGTGGTGAAAAGTTTCCGGCGACGCGCGAAATATTCTTCTCGCGACAGTCAGGCACGCGCGCGCGACTCGACTCCTAACCCCTCGATTTCGACGTGACGTCACATGGTCGCGCGTTTCAAGGTGCAGCTGCGACGTGCGCGTCGTGCTCGTGATTCGCGGGAGATTTTGTCGATCGAGATCGCGAGAGTCTCTCTGCGATATGCAAATGCACGGTTTCTCAACGACTCGCGAAGCGTTGCTTGTCGCCGGATTGTACTTTAGTTCGGCGAGCATCAGTGACTCCGGTATTTGTGTTTAGGTGCTTCCGATATGACGGTAAACGAATACGACAGTTTTGTAACGTGAAATTTGATCTCTCTCTATCTCGTAACTTTAAACTCGGTTTATCGGAATGTAATCTGATCCTTTTATCAAGTGATTCACCAAATTTTCATACAACATTCCTATTTTATTGAGGAAAACACGAGAGTGATATATATATGTGTGTCCTTAAAATAACGTTTCTCGAGGTGAATTTGGCGAGTAGGTATGCTTTTTATTCGACACATGTTGCCCGTCACTTTTCATCATCCACGCATGAAAAAGACATGAGCTTGGCTGTTTATCGATAAATTTTAAATAAACTGTAAACATATATAGGTTATCGATTACTCGTTACGCGCCAACGCTTGCGTCTGATTTACTTCAATATTTGTTGATTTTACCGTACAAAATATGTCTCTCAGGTCCGTTTGATAATAACTTTCGTGACAAATTCTTTCGCGAATCAAATTCGCTCACGTCACTTTCAGTAAACAAGCGCATATAATGTTTCCCATAATAATTCATTTATCAAAAGTTATACATAAACAATATTTCGTTGACGTTTCTTCGTATCTTTCAAACGCCGCTGCAATCTCGTATCTCATAACTTCGAGCTCTGTTTATCGAAATGTAATCTGATCCTTTTATCAAGTGATTCACCAAAGTGTACACATAAAATTAGAAAGAACGAAGCCTTCGGCGTCGATCGACTCGAACGAGACCGGCCGAAGTTGGGGTCGCGTGTGTGCTGGAAAGTTCAGATTTAAGGCCACGCCGCCGCGTCGATTTAGCGCGTTTGAAGTGGATCCGCGGAACGCGCCAGACGCCTCTACTTAAGTTTATCGGCACGATTTTGACAGGCCTTCGGCCCAGACGGCGAGCGTATAGCTCCCAACTATACGGCAGGCGGGTTCTCCGAAGTTTAAAAGCGTAGAGATAAGGTAACACGCGCTTCCGAGCGGCGCGGCGCCTTCCACACTCGGGGGGGGGGGGGAGCCGGGGCGACTAATGCGGTTCGCGTTGCAGCGAATTAGCCGAGGCGTGCGTTGCGGCCGCGTCAAATTGAGACGAAATCTCGTTTCGTCGCGGCGCGGCGCGACGCAAACTCGCGTCCCCCCGCGCTGCCAAGCTGTTAAGTACGACGTACACGTATGCGATATACGCGAAACGTCTGCAATTACGTTGGGCGCTGTGTAATTCACCTAGCACGGAAACGCCATTAACGTCTGATTTCGTGCGCGTATATAGCGCCTAGCGCTGTCGTTGTAACGCGTTAGCTTTCTACCCGGGAGGCGAAGCTCGTTCCGACCTGGGGATCAATTACGACGGACGCGGCGGGAAACGCGGCGTGGATCGCAGGCCGTGGCTCGGCTCGGCTCGACTCGGCGCGGCGCGGCGGCTCGACGGCGAGCCGCGCGCAATCTTCGAATTTGAAATAATAGCCGATCGGTCGGCCGATCGTTCGGTCAGTGGCCTATCAAGTACACACGCGGGATCTCGAGAGCGGGCATTTAATCGGCTGTTTGAAGAGAGAACGATTTTCATCGGATATCATGCGAGACCGTTTGTTGCGTCTTATGATATCAATGTTGTTTTTCAAACAATCTTACATTTACAATGAAAAACAATGCATATAGCATTTTTGCTGAACACTACGACTATTTTTTTACTGTCTAATACTGTTTATTTTATATTAGGCTAAGTTCTATAATTATCCTGTATGTATTTTTGCTGTAATAAGATAGCGAAATTTTATCTCTTTTTAAGAATACCATTCTAGAACAGCATTGCAACGATATCCCCTAACGTTGCCGTATCGAAACACGTTCTCTCTCTAATAGGTCCCAAGCCCTTTCGTGGCGGCAAAATCATTTCTCTGTCTCGAGAACGCGGCCGGGGCTTGTTAGAATAGCGTGCAAATACGCGTCTGAGAAAGAAGACGTAATGAGCGCTTTTCAAGGTAATGCCTGGTTGCACGCAGAAATTACGTGCGAGTACAATCAAACAACACGTTCCCTGTGAGAATTATGAGATACTTGTCGAGTACAAAATTTGGAAACCGTAGAGAAAAACGCATAATTGCGGACGAGAATGATTGTTAGGAAAATTAAGGCTCGCGGGTATGCTATCATTGATATACGTCAACATATCAGTGACAGCATACATTATAACGTTGTATACGAAGTACGGGTATTATTGACTGCGAAATGAGACGCATTTCACGTGATGAGCGCGAAATACTTTGAGCAAATTTGCGGTTGGAGAGAGATCCTCTCGGTACCATTTTCTGAATAAACATATGGTGCTGCATACTCTCGAAGTATCTACTTTCGTATACGCCGTACATGTATTTGCACTTTTATTCGCGTAACCCATATCTTCCGAACACTCGATAAACCCCTATCGTACTTACCGAGTATATATATATATATATATATATCGGCTTTCCACACTTAGGCAACCATTAGCTGTATACCATAACCACAATGTTATACTTGTGAAGCATTAAAACCAGTCTTACATTACAATTTTACAAGATGTGGAAACGTGCTGTGCCATCGTAACACGTATCTTAAACATACTTAAAAATCCCGTTATCGCGGTTTATTTTGCGTGTTGAGCACACAGAATTTTCCTCACTTCTCATTACATTAATAAAATAATTTATTTGGAGCAAATAAAGTAATGATTTAAAATTATATATTAATTTATTTATTTAATATTAAAATTATATATATATTTTTTTAAATAAATAAAAAGATCAAAACACATTGAAAGCTTCTAACGCAAAATAAAAATGTACCGAATTAATATTTGTTTGAAAGATATACTTAAAAACGGTTCTATATAATTTTCTCTTGAAATGAAAAATTGAGTCGAAAGTTTATTAATAAGGTGCTTTGATTGATATCGGTTTTTTTAACGTAACTTAATTAGATTAAATCGGAATACACCGTTAATATGGGTAGGCTGGGGAAAAGCAGGGCGAAAGAAACTTCGTATGATACGAAACTGTGAGTGAAAAGTTTTTGGAGGATTGAACGGGGAATCTGGGTCTCTTCGCGAGATATCCAATGGCAGGACGAGCGAGCAGACACTGACGAGATCGATCCACTTTGTCACCATAAAAGACCGACGGAACTTGAAGAGGGTTCCTCGAGACCCTTTTTAAAGCGAACGAGAGCACAAGAGGCGCGCTTTTGAGGCAGTAGAAATCTCCCGACCGCTCGCCCCCGCTTCATACAGTTTCGGGTACGTTTGTAGAGTGCTTAGATGTTTACTTTCGATCGTAAGAACTTCGTGGCCTAAAAGAATAGAGCCGTCCCCTGATAGCATTTATCGTCAGGAGGGGAACGGAGGGGGGCGGAGTTGCTTTCAAACGGTTTCGGTGCTCTTTGTGCACGAACGATGGAAAAACCGCGAGTAAGTTTCAAGGGGTGACTTTTACCGAACGTAAATAATAATTCCTCGATATTCGATACTAAATAATTACTTTGAGAGTATATTCACCAATAAAAATGTTTCGCAATTTTAAGGAGAAACTAATCGTCAAAAGAAATATTGTTGGATAAGTAATAAATTCGAAATATGAACATAATATACGGCAATAAACTGCGAAAAAGTTAAGGATATGCAAGTTGTGCTTCCGCGAACTTGTTCGTCCACTGAACTATTCGATTAAGTATATCAAAAAGTTCGTTCGCGGACTTGCGCATGGTGAACGTATAATTAAGAAACGTCAGTTTTAACACACGAATGTGCCATAAAAACATAACATTATCTCGATTTTACCCGACATAAAACGACATATCGCAAATGGTCCATCGATCACATTTGTTTCAACTAGGGTTTGCTGCAATCCACTCGGCAACGTACTCCACTCGCTGCGTCATTTTTCCCTCGCCGTATGAAATATATCGCGCACCTAAATCTAATGGTCGCCTCGTAAAACCTTCACAAAATTATATGGCAAATGTGTAATGGCGCCCAATGAATCGTCGCGGACAGTCAGCGACGAATGTAACCCGTCGAAATAAAATAACGAGCCTGGATACTCGCTAATACCTCGAAATGTATATTAACGTTCGAGTGAAAAAAGCTTCCTTGCTATGATGGAATATCATATAATATATGCCATATCGTAATACTTATTTTTTATTAACGTTACATTTTTATTATATAGTTTAAGAGAAAATATATTTTGTGTGTATTTTTACTTTTCTCTCTGAATTACTCATTTCGAAAAAAATTATTGTAGGATTATTATCATTTGAGTCAAAAATGTCTTATCTTTTTAAACATTTATTAACGTTTGATTTTAAGTTACGTTTCTGTGCGATGTATGATTTCGAAGATTGAGATAAATGTATCTCAGTTTTGTATAAAATTCTGCTGCTGATTTAAATATAGGTGCGGTCATATCTTTATAACTGCGCGAGACTTATGACGCTCTACGATCCATATGTCTATCTCGCGAAACGTCTGTGAAAATATACAGGAAATACACTATGACGCTCAACGAACCTCGTGTTGGAGTACTGTTCGCATGCCGGATGTTGAGGTTCTCGGACACTCGGGACGAAATGAACGGGCTTAAAACGAAATAACAAAGCTTTCTGTTCCGGGGAGAAGAGCTTATCCGACTTCTCGTTCGTCTCTTTTCCTCATTGCACCGTTTGCTTCCTCGCGCGGGACTACCAGTCAGGATCGACGAATAAAGGCGCGGGAAAAAACCGTATAAATTGAATCGCGCAAGAAAGACGCAAAACGCGTCAGGCAAGAAAGGGATTCGATATTTTTTTTGTCGTCCCTCTGTTTAAAAGGTTTTTCCGCGGAAGTTACTTTTTGTTATTTTACGGAGGAAATTCTACGTAAATATTGGAATACTATAACAATATATAAAATATATTCGGAATTTTACGAGTGCATTAATCCAATAAATATTTTATCAAGGAATTGCAAAAACGTTACACACGATGTCAGAACCATAAAACGTGAATAATATAACATAACCAAAAATGTTACTGAGTAGATATACTATAATTTCGGGTTTTATATGCTATTTTAATTATAGCATTCGCGACACACATATTATATTCACATTCATTTCACATATTGTTCAACACTCGTCTAACAGTTTCACGCTCCAAATAATCGGTCTTGCCACGTAATGAACACCACCTCAAGTCTGTAAATTATCAATGATATCTGTCCAACTGGATTTATTATGTGGTTATATAACTCACAAAAAAGCGAATTGGTTTATAGCTGCTTGTCAGTTTCTTATGCCAATTGCTCGTTAATACGATTATATCATCGACTTTCATGGACTACTGAGTGAGTTCTATTGACTTGATTAACTATTACGCATATCTGCCATCGTTATTTAAGTTATTTATGACATTTAAACCGTTGCTCTGTACAACGTTCTCCATCCAGGAACACATTGACGCCTTTAATTCAGAATTAATGCCGTATGGATTTCACTGTTAGATAGCATCGGCTCTCTCAGCAATTGCTGTTCGCGCATCATGCACTTCGATATAGATATAGAAGCCACCTCAAAACGGCGGCGCGGCCCCACCGTGTTCGCCATCATTGATTATACTTTTTTTGCGTAGCTATCAACCGCATCAAATTAATACCTTGTTCCGATACATACCTTGTATAAAGCGAAGAGTTTCTGGTAATTCGTGCCAACCGCAAACAGGCACGCAAGCTTCCAAGAAGACCGACCTGATAATATCACCTTCGTGATGTTTCCACTTTTATATCTCTTTCAAGAATTTAGTAACGTTTACATGATGTACAGACAACGTCATATTCGACTAGGATATATTCGCGATTATAAGCCTCTGTTTCGGGTGGAAGATCATCAATATGCAAGAGTGCTAAAATTTTTAAACCCGCCGCAACACTGCAAGGTTACGGTTTTAAAGAAAGCATCCAAGAAAAGAGATGTTTCTCACCGAAAATCTGCATACGTTATCAAATAACTTTAAAATATTCGATCCGCTGGTAGTATTGTAATTTATTGATAATTTACTTTGCATTGTCTATCATTACTCCTCGTTTTCGTTAAATATGTCTTATCATAATAACAATATTTATTTTTTATAAAAAAGTTAAAAATTCAGAATTCCAAAATCGGACATTCGATGCTTAACAACATAATACTTTTACACGCGTTATTCAACTAATTTTACAATCACATACTGTTGAAATAAAAATTTTGTTTTTTTACTGAAACTTTACTAGTCTGGCTGTGTACATGTAATTATATTACTACTGATAGGGCGCATTCAATGAGGTTCCGAAGTGTACGCTCATCCGTAAGATCAATTTCAGGTTTATGAATGTATCCAGTGTACAAGCGTATCCGTCTCTATTTCGAACAATATAAACAGCGACAGACAGCCAGCGGATATTAAATTTGGAACCGGGTTTTGTCTAAACGTAAGAATACGCAACGCCTGAATGCAGCACGCAAGAGCAGTCATTGTTGCGAGGGGGGTCCTCTGGTGATGGAGCGAAATCCATTTGTCTCGCATCGCCCGGGTACCGGCTTAAAAGGCCTTTCCATCTCCTCTCTTTACTGTCTCGGGCCCGCCGCCAACCGGACGAAAATTACTCGTAACAAGATTTATTTCATTTAAATGAGGATGTGCGCTAGGCGCCCGACTAGAGAGACGCGCCATCTCGTTTTCTCATTTTCTCTCCTGCCCTTCTTGTCTCTCTCCCTCTTTTTTTCTTGAAATTCCTACTTAAGTAACGCGCATTGACCCTGAGGCGTGACACATCGCGACCTTTGCCGCGCGTGCATTCCCGCTGATTAGAAGAAATTCCGGAGCGATCGGACGGATCCGAGAGTGCGGTTAACAGATTTATTGACCTCCGTTGAAATCGCATTAAAATCTGTGTAGCAAAAGAAGACTTGCCCGAAAAGCAGACGACGGTGGGACATGGGGAAATGTTTCAGTTTGACGAACATTTTGATGCTTGATAAACATGCGAAGCTATGAGCTATGTTTAATAAAGCAATATAAAAACATTGATGATAATTAGTTTTCGAAAATAGAAGCAAGCACATTTTATTTACATCACATTTTATTTTACAGAAATTAATATAAACGTTTATCGCATAAAATGCTTCGTAGATTTTAGCTTTACACTTTGCCTTTGACAATATTTTAATAATGCATTCCACTATTTTTAGTCTTTTATAAAGAGTCTTATAAAGAGTTATGAATAAATTGAATTCTTCCTTCATCACATGAACGTTCTCATCATCAGAATTGCAGTAAAAGTGCCTGTCTCATGTGTAGATAAAGAGGCTTATAAAATCGATTATTGACGATCGAGGGAAGATGCGACTTTAAAAATGCATCTCGACGATCGCCTTTTCTCTATGAATCGCGAAACTTCCACCACATAAGCAAACTGAAATAACCGTATAAAACCATAGCCGCGGATATTACGACTATCCTTGGAATCGACGTTGAATATTTTACAGCCTCGTCGAAATGGCAATTTGCGCGTTGGCTCGAATTCGCGGCTTCGGATCCGCGTCCATAATCTGCATAAATTGGGTTGTTACTCTCGAGGAAAGCTAGAGTTAAAAAGTAAGTTTAAGGAGTTATCCCGTGAGAAAGTTCGGGCTTCTGATTTATAAGGCGCCGTATAACGCCAAACTTTTACTTAACTCGAGCTCTAGGACGAAGTATAGTGTCGAAGTATCTTCGGCCGAGAATTACTTCGTAGCGTATTGAAATTACGAACCTGCGAAGAAATTTTATTGGCATAAGAATTAATACGGTTCTCAGCGCTCCCGAGGTGTATCTCGTTTAAAGTTGCTCAAGTCTGACGCGATCTTCCGCCAAACGATTATTGATAGTTACAAAAAACCATCGTGAACAATCACATTGAAATAGATTTAAACGAATAAATTTACTTATGTGCAAGCTTTTCAGCTTTCTATTAGTCTGCACTAAAAGACGATTTATTCTCTATAACTACCTGTTCTTCTGATAATTTCACAGACTATCTGTTCCTGATTACGATACAACAACTATAATAATCCAATTTTGATGAAGAGCCGCTGTTTCTTCTAGTATACAGACAAACTTGAGGAACGAAAATTACATTAACGGCTCCGACTTATTGCAAGAAATTTCGCCCCCTTTTTCTTTCTTTTGTCAGCTCTCTCTTTCCTAATATAAATGTATGTCACGTTTTTTCTTTGATCTTCGCCGTGTGAAGAGGTTGCTTTCTCAGCCTCTTATCTTATTCCTTCATACTTTCCTGTCTACGCATTATTTCGAAGATATTTTTTTCACGACGTTCGTGTGCGTCTTTTAAACTTTTCATCATTTTCTGAGCACGAAAGTTACTTCATCGGTATCAATTTTGGTCGTCGCGATCACTTCCGTTTTGTATATTTGTGCAACGTATTTTAAAACGTTCGAAAGGCGTTACTTGTGAGAGTAGACAGCGTGTCACGACCCTCGATTGAAGAGCGATCTCTTTTTTTTTGTACGTTCACGACACGTGTTACGGACATCTGTCATCCGTCACCAAGGAAGACACGTGTCAGAGCGGCGACTTGGTGCTGATGTAAATGCATGATGACTAAATCTGAATATCTTTTTATTAGGACGCTTGAATGCATTTAGCATAATCTTATTATTCTCGTGAAATTGTCGATATTCTGTTTGATTACTTTAAGTCGTTAAAAATACTTAACACGGAAATCATTATAGAAATAGATATTGGAAAATGCGAAATATTATGTCGGATGTATGAAGCATATTTTAAGCATGCATTTGAAAATATGTGGAAGTACGCATAAATACGTATTTAATCGTATAATGATGCTTTCAGCATGCTTGAAATTTTGTGATATCTCATCCATCATAATTTTAATAATATTATACTGGAATTAATATGTAAATTTCAAACATATTTTTCTATTTTTGCATAGGACTATATTTAAAAAAATAGATATATCTTTTTAAAATTGGAATAAATGTTTTAAACATGATATGTGAGACTAAATATATCGTAAATTCTTATGGTAGATATTTTGTATTTTTGTGTAAACAAAATATTCTTGTTTATTGTATATAAAGTTGAACGAGTTTTCATACATCGATAAACGCATAGCAATCTGGATTCGTACGTAAAAATACTCTTTTGATACAACAGCAACGTGCCGATAAACTACCGGAGCCAACATATATTTTTGTCGCATGCTACGTCGATTTTTATCAGAAGCACCGCCAGACAAATCTCGAAAGGGGAAGAAATATCGTCAGACTTCAAACGTTCGCATCGCCGCGTCTCTCGCGTTTCTTGCACCATAAAATTTCCGAAGAGTAGCGCGAAGCAGGAAGCGCGGAAGGCCCTGACGTATTTTATGGACGTCGATTTGAATTTTAAATCTTTCGTGTGGTTTACACTTGACTAATTTTCAATGACGTCGCCATCGGACACCCTCGCTCGCTCGTCCGATCGGTTCGATGCATTTTATGAAATAATTAAACTCGCATCGCGACAGATTAATCGTTGTAATGTTGAGGTTGCAATTTAACCTGTCTGCATACGAATAATGTCTCGACACTGATAAGCTTGCTTTTAGATTGGTATTGGTGGTATCAACATTGACAAATGTTTGCCCATCATTTAGAAACAAATGAACAATATATCTCATATGCTGCAACGTTTCATTGTAAATATTGACGCGATCAATATGTACGCGATCTTTTCATCCGGAAATCAGAATTCATATCTCGAGAATAGCTTATAGAGATAAATAATTTGCCAATTTTATTTTAATCGACATTTGATTCTAATTTGATTATTTATTACTAATTATTCATATTTTTTACTACTTTCACAAAAATCATTGAGTTGACATGTCATATCTTTTTCTGACAACTTGATGTCAAATAATTTATGCTCTCGTGAATTTCTTTTCGACAAGCAATTATTTGTTATTGCAATGATGTATGTATACGCTCATGCAAATGAAGAAAGTGTTTAAGTATTAAAGGATCTCGCAACTTGTATTTCCCGCGAACGTTTACAAATGCGTAACGATTAGCGCAAGTTCAATGTTTCTATTTGAATTGCATACGAAATGGCTTGTTGCGAAAAGCGGTTCGTTAGCGCCGATAGTCAATATTGATTACCCGGAAATTTTGCAGCATCCTATTTACCCCTTATAAGCCGCGGTACTCGGTAACAGCGGCGCGATTTCTCCGCCCATCATCATTTGCAGAGAAAGGGCAAGTGCTTTTCCTCAAAATGAACGGCGACGCGAGCGTTAATTTCACTCGGTTACCATTAAACCGTGCGTTCGGAGTATCGATATGGAGGGTCCGCGACGATACACTGTCGCTTTATTCAATACGATTCATAAAGATAACAGTGCACACAACGGCCGATATCACTTTTATTTCATTCCTGTTGTGCCACGTCCATTTTTTTTTTACGCGCGGAACGTTGGATTGCATTGCGCGCATTGTATTCGAAGTCACAGCGATACACTTTACCGTCACTTCCTTTAATTTAAATTGCTAGAAGACTTGTAGCTTAATCGAATCCTTTGACGCACTTCCTTTTCAATGCACTCGGTAATAAAACGTGATAAAACATGTATATTAGTACACGATAAAAAGAAAAATACATTTGTTTGATTTAAAAATTATATCAACTACGATTGTTAATATAAATGTGAAAGTAAACTGAAATGTAATATTATATCCTGTCACTTTCTGTAACAAGAAGCGCGGTGAGGAAGTATATAAAATAGATAATAGAACTGAATTCTTTATCTTTTTCGAAACTTTTATGAAGAGTAGATAAATATTTTCACATTTACATTTCGGATTTAAATACTTAAATCTTATGTTTATAAGTTCCATAAAAATTTAAGTATGAGATATTACGATATAAATATAATTTGATCGAACGTATTTGTTGAATTAAATATAAATCTTATAAATAATATTGATATTATGAGGAAAAAGAGAAGCACGTCAATAATAGCGTTATGTATTACAATCCGTTATTAATCGCCGTTCTCTCGGATTTTCATGCAATTCTCATTCTTAATTCCGCTCGGTTGAAACGCATTTGTCGCTATACCGTAAAAATATAAGAACACGAAAGAAGTGAAGTAGCATGGTTTCGCATTCGAGACTATAAAGTAGGAAGTCTCCCAACCGATTCGGTCCCATCGTATTTCTCGATACTCGGTTTCACGGGGTACATACGGCCCCATCGTGCCGACTTTCTCATACTTTCTCTCGTGCAGGATAACGATATCGAACGAAGGCGCGACGATAAAGGAGCATCGAGAGAATTCATCGACTTTGGTCTACAATCTCTCCTTTCTTCGGTAAGCTTTATTTCTTTGCCCTTCTGGCTGCTTTCTAGTCGTCTACTTAACTTCACGGTTTTTCACGGAGAAATATAGCTAAATGCCGGGCGATCTACAATTCACGCTGCTTTCGACGACGATTACGGCGTACAAAACCTCTCGGCCGAGACGCAGCGACGGTAAAAATCGTGAATTATAAGTAAGTATTTGACGGCGTTTGCCAATACAAAATGACCGGAATAAGGTATAACTGAAATATAAGTAGGAATATTTTACTACTATCGGTGAGATCTAATTTATGCATTTGAACAATGACGTTACGTGTATTAGTCGGAACAAAATAATGACATATAATATTAATTTTATGATAATTTCCAATATCTACTTTTATTTATAATTAATAATATGCGTTTAGATAAAATCTTTTTCGGTAGAAAGTAATTTAAAACTTTTTCTTTTCTTTTTCTATATTTGTACAATCTTCTTACATCTTAGCGATCTACAATTCACGTCACGCTCTATCTATAATTAGCATGTAAATAGTCATATAGTTTGTGTATCAGGTATTCACAAGCGATTTCTGATGCGTATGCATTGCACGTATGATATTGATAGAGTGTTTATTTCACTGCGTGGGATTAACCAAAGTGTAAAGCGGTACAAATACGCAATGGCTAAGTAAGTTGCGGGCGATATAGATAACCAACGGCGAGAGTAAATCAACTCCAGCCTCCACCCACATGGCAGTTACGAAATTCAGTGCAGTTCGCCGATAAATATCTCTCTCTCTCTCTCTCTCTCTCTCTCTCTCTCTCTCTCTCTCTCTGTCTCTCGTCCTGTTTTTTTCGCGTTTGTTCAATTCCTTTAACGTATTCGCACTCCCTCTGTAATTTGTCACGTTTCAATCGCTTCTTCCTCTCGAGTCTTTCTTATCACTTCTTGCATTATATGTAGAATATCCTTTATCAATAGTTACGCTCTGCGTTTTTCTTTCATCCAATAGCTGTGTCTAGCTGAGAGAAAATAAGATTGCATATTAGAAGATAATTACGCACGTACAAATGGTATAATTGAGAGAGAACTAAAAAGGTCAGTTCTCGATAAAGATCAGGGATACATTGAAGTTCGGGTTAGCCAATAGATCGCCCGAAGCGCTATTCGGAATATCGAAGGAATGTTACGATTCTTGTTTTACTTATTGTTTCGTTATACAATATTATAGGGCGCGGTCAGTGCAACGAGAAGAGCCGCACCTTTATTTTATTCATATAAATTATGCATACCGATCTTATCTTACTTTTGGCATACCTACTTTTTCTTCGCGAATCTTCAAGGTTATCACCCTGCCCGTGTTGCCGAAATATCTACATTTGATGCTAACTAACGAGTTCAGAATTGATATCGGATCGAGATGCAAATCCACTCGAGAGAAAAAATGCTCATTTGGGAAACAGTCTAAAATCACGCAACACGCATATATTAGCGATACTTAGCGATTTAATGTCTCAGCACCCCTGGCACGCGTCAAAAACTATAAAGGAATTACGTGCTAAACTGGCACATGATAAATACCCTACTCTAAGACGCATGATGAAGTGAAATAAAAAAGCGGAACTAGCCGGACGCTAATGGCTTTGACGAGTATCGTTGTACTAGTGGGTCGCCCCTGGGCTCAATTTACAGAAAGAGTATAAAAAAACAGGGGTAGGGGAAGAAAAGAGCAACGTGCGGGCCCACTGCGGGAACTGAATTATTCATGTTACCAACGCTTCGAACCGATGATAAGGAAAGAGGGGGGAGACGACCGTAAATTCCAATTTATAAAACTGTTAAGCATCCGGATGTCCAGTTACCTGCGTCCTTCGTACCTACTTTTCAACCATCTCCATATATTTTTACCATCGCATATCGATTTCTCTCTCTCTCTCTCTCTCTCTCTCTCTCTCTCTTTCTCTCTTTCTCTTTCTCTCTCTCGCATGCGCGCGCGCTTGTGCCGCCTTGTGTGCGTATACGCACACACTCGCTTTCACCTGTCTGTTTCATCGTGTTTCCGATGTGCTGTACCTATAAAGCGAGAACCCTACTTCGGTCTCATGGGGACGCGGTAATGCTCGTCGAGAGGATGAGGAATGCCCTAGTGTATATAGCGTATATACGCACACGAATTCGCACGTGCGTGTACGCATGTATAGACTTATATATGCATACGTTCTACAGGGGGTAGTTCGCATACCTCAAGCGGTGGCTCTCCTTCCCACGTTTTGAGGGGTGAAAATGTGCCCCCGGCGTACAGGAAGGGTAGGTAATTGTTTTGCCTTGGGTATGCTACTCCTCTCTCTCTCTCCTCTCCCCCTCATTCCTTTCCCTCTCTTCCTCTTCCCTCCGATTTGTATCATGCCCTTTATCCCTTTCCATCCCTCCCTCCTCCTCGTGGATATCACCCTTCTTTCCTTTTGTCAGCCCGTCTTGCCCTTAACAGTTCCCTTTGAGGTGAAGAAACGATTTCGGCGGTAAGTCGACTCGCGCACTAATTACACGCACTGACTTGTGTCAGACGCAATCGGGTTGTGATCGGCGCACGTCTGTGTTTTGTTCTCGATAAAAAGAAGAGAGAAAAGCGCATCCGCTCGTCGACCACGCATCGCCAGTTCGTCCCTTTCGTTCGAACAGTCAACGAGTTTTCGCGGAAACGATTGTCCAGTGCTAACCGGTACTTTGTGCTTGCGCGTCCCATTTGCCCGGGCGATTCTCTCATACACGCGGTCACGAACGATCGAATTACAGATCCATCATCGATTCCCATCTCCCGCGCATACCTCTATCGCACCGCGCTATCCGTTCGACGCTAGTCCGCGTCACCTCTTTAGAATCACGCGTGCGGCGTGCGGTATACAATACCTGCCGGCGGTTACTTGTGTCCGAGAGAGATCCGCAATTGGCAAGCCTTTGTATGTATGGCATGCGTCCCATAGGAGATCGGAAAGAACGACGGGGGTTAAAGGTGGCCCTCTCAGCGGCATAGTCGGCACGGCGTGTTGGTACCTTGAAATCGCAGAGTCACACTCGCGACATTTATCATAATTCACGGCGGTCGACATACTTTTCTCTCGAAGCTCGTGGGACAGATACCTCTTCACTGTTTTCTCTCTTTCGCTCTCTCCTTCCCCCTCTCTCTTCTTCTCTTTCTTTCTTCCGTTGTTCTGTTTTTGTTCTACTTGCTGGATCCGGCTGATCCAACCTCTCGCGCAGCTTCCCTGCGTGGAATAAAGAATAAAGCTTCGAGACTCGTGCGCGATCGCTATCTAGCGTGAAAGCGTACGTACGTCTCGCTGTTTCTTTTCTCGGAGTATGGGATGCTCGCGATGCTTTCCTATGCATATACGTCTCGCGAATGTGAGCACAGTACATCCCTCCCTCGTTTTCTTCTTCGTTCAGGGTACTGAGGGATTTCCGCGCGGCAATGTCGGTGCGTGGATGGCTTGGAGGATGCGTACATTCTTTATACCGTGCGCCTAGCGCCATGCATTATTTTCATGCCGAATCGCAAGGAAGATGGTTTTTTTTCGGATGCGTAAACGTGACTTCCAGGGAAAAGGAAATTTATTGCTTAGGGAGAGAGACAAGACATCTATATTATTTTGCTTCAATTCGTCCTGACAGTTTACAGGCATGTTTTTAGGGGTTATCATGGTAAAAGAAGGGAAAACAGTTTTTCCATTTCTTCCTTGCGCACATATTTTATTAATCAGAAACTTTAATTTCGCAAAATTTCATGTCAGCATTTAATAAAGACTCTTTGAATCTATATTATTTCGTTAGATATTTAATATGAAAACAAAAATATATTTTTAAACTTTCTTTCAAAATGTATTTTTGATACTGAAAATATCTTTAATTGTATATATGTATTTTATTTCTGTATGCATGATATTTATTTATTACTATAATATCATGTGTATAAATCACTTTTGACTTTTAACATTTTCCGACATGTGCAGTTCGAACGCCGTCGTAGTTGTAGATGATATTATAATCCCCGCGAGCGTATCAGTGCGCCATTAAACGGCAAAATATATTCTCATAAGGCCGCGTTTTACGTGCGGACGATTATACATCGTAAATAATGCATCTGCAGCCGGTAGGTGCACCATTTTGAAGTATTTCGCTCGATATCCTACGCCGGACACTAGAACGAGCCCAGTGCAAAGCGTATACTCAAGTACACATGGCGTATAGTTACATGGGCCCGGGATAGAGTATGCACATTGGTCGGGGCAATTTCGAGAACTGTTATTCATAAAACGATAACGACCTGCGTGGCAATCTCGACCGCGGTGTTCAAGATAGGGACTCCATTGCGAAGATAAAGCCGTATAGAGAACGGCAAAGCAGGTCCGGCGGTCTAGCTGTAATATAAGCCACGTCGAAACATTTCGACCAATTCGGCGAAACGACTCATTCCGGGACCCTCGTCGAATTAGTCGCTCTTCCGTGTTTTACGTATTTGCCTATTACTATCATAAACGTTCCGCGTTCACATCGCGAACGTCATAAATATTCGTTTTGGCAGCGATTGCGCTAGTTGGCGTGCTTGCTTAAGCATAATGCTCCATTCTTTCGATAACGATTCAATCCGCCAGATAATTATTAACGACCGGTGAACCTCGCTCGTTTACGGGTTTCAATTATCCAATTTGATGCGTGCATTTAACATTTTGTGTGCTGAAGCATTTATTGGCATGTCATGGATGTTTATGTTTCATTTAAGTTTTACTGCCGTGTTTACTGCCACGCTAGATAACGAAAATTTTCAATAATGATCGCTGATGCGGAAAACAATACAAATTGGGGCAATAATATATTTACGATATTTTTGCTCACATATATTATATTGTATAGCTTTACAATTTGAGTATATATAGGGTAAACTCGGGTCATCTTTCCTGTATCTTACCGGAGTTTACCTTAATTAACCACAGAAATATTTTCTTCAATTGCATATAATTTAATTTTTGATTATATTTGCAGATACAGTATATTTATGTATACACTTATAGATGTTTTCAAAATAGAGTTCTATTCGATTTAAATTATTTCCAATATATAAAGTATTGTGTTAAAAAATTAATATAAAATCAATATTAAAATTTTTACTTTATTGCGAAATATAACAACGCGCTAAAAATTAATGTCATGGAAGAAATCGTCAATCGGATTTTCATTGAGGACGTATCGATTACACTTGGTTCGATTAAAGAATCCATTTATGTTTCATGCATACGTTTAATCCTAAACGCCATGAAAATCATACCGTACGATTAAACGACGCGTTTCCCGTCGGGGCGCGTCTCGTTCTCTTCGCACTCCAGAAAATCAATCACCGCCGCGTAACACTAGCGATCTTAAACACGTCATGCGGATACGCCGACGTACGATCCGTTCTTCGTACACGGTTTATCACGCTGTGTGTATTATATACCTCTGTCGCACTCACATGCCGCATCCGCCGCGCCGAGATTAGATACGCGACCGCATATTCGATGCGGGATTATCGCGTTGCATCCCGACGATCGATCGATTCTCAGCGTCGCGCGTCGCGTCGCCGTTTGCTTCGCACCACACACACACATACACACACACACACACTCGACGCTTCTCAAGAGACGACAAAGCGGGTGAAACTGGTGCCGGTGAACAAGAAAGGAAGGACCCTTTAGTCGTTGTGGAGCTGAAACGAAACCGACATGACCGAGAGTGGCGCGCAAAAACAAAGAACGATAGGAACAGAACGTTGCGCGATGGGGAAAAGGTATACGCGGAACCATTATAGATTTGCCATTAGAGAGCTGCCTCTGCTCGATGACTTTATTTAAAAGTAACGGGGAAAAAAAGCATTTTCCGCCTTACCTTTTTCTGCTCTCGTGCGCCTCGCCTCTCGTACCGTATTATCGGCTAGATACATCCGCGCTGTGAGAGAACGTTGAAGCGGGTTAGAGAATATACTTTCTTGCGAGTGACGTGTTCGGAACGCTATCGTGATTAATGTTGCGTACGAGTGATAAGCCAACGTCGTGTCAATATTGAACTTATCGGACGCTGCTCCATCATGGATATATGGGTGACCTGAAGTTTAACGACCTTGGAAAGACTGTTAAAACAGAATATTGAAAAATTATTGATCGCGCGACGTGATTAAAATGAGGAATTAATTTACCTGAATGTTCCTGGAAAATTGTAACATTGTCATCTGACTTATACTTTAATAATGTAATACATGCGTTCGCGTTAAATATTTAACATCGTGGTCATTAGAAGCTGGACCATGAATTATAATGAACGCAGCATTATTAATATTTATCTCAACCGTCACCGATTTTAATGCGGTTTGAGTTTCCCAGTTTCATGTATTATATATAAACGTATTTTGCTCATATAATTAAACTTAAGGGCATTATTAATTTATAGCTACATAATAGAAGAGCCTATTATATTAATTGAATATCACAATAGCGCAATCCCTAACAGTGATCACGTAATTGATATTTATAGAAAATTGTTAAAACCGCGTAAAATGCAATTTAGAACAATAATTTTTAATTTAGAAACACACGTTTCGCGTTAAAATGATTTATATACGTATTTAGATCTGATATCTGCGTGTGACTGATTACTTTTTCTGATCTAATATTTCACTGTACGATCATATGACGATATATGAGAACAAGATTGACCCTCGGATGAGTTTATATATCCACCAACGCACGTCGGTTCTAATAGAAATAACGAACGCATGCTAACGTGTCCGGGTGCTTAGTGGTCGAGAAACTCGCACGTGTTATAAGGAACCGATTGAGTTCATTTATCCTGGTCTACCAATTGCTGACGCGTCACACGGAGAAACGAAATACTCGAGGGGCAAGAAAACCGTCTCGACTATGTACTCGTGGCTTCGTTTCGCCATATCCTGACGAAGGAGTGTCGAGGAAGGAAAACGAGGATTTCGTAGGACAGGAGGGGGAGACGAGCAGAAAACGGAGTCTAGACCGATTAGCGTTTGGTCGCCGGAACTTCGAGACGGGCTCGGAAAACCGACGGAAGTGGCTGGACTTCTTCCACGGTCGAAGGATAAGAGGACGGGTGGAAAGACAAATAGAATTCGGAAGGAGTTTTTGCCGGTCGGCAAGATTTAATAGCCGGCAGACTTCTAGATGGGCGCACGAGAGGGGACGAGCGGGACTAGCGAATGCGAAATTTCCGTGGACCAGACATGAGGAATTAGGGACATGCTTCCTGCGTTTTCTCCCGTTTCGCGAGGGATGTTCTTTAATGATCACTCGCCACAAAACACACCTCTTGGCTATTGGCGATAAAAACGAGCGAGGGACGTTACGATCTCATTCGCGTTAATAAAACGTAATGGCATAGAGATGATAATTAATATACAGTATCAAGACATATCTGATGAAGATAATCGTTATGGTGAATTATACATATAGGAAATCATGAAGATGTGTTAAGCTAAATAATTACATAGATAATAATGGTTTACGGTTTGAAATGGAAGAAATTTATTGTCTAACACGAAAAAACATTAATATAACAACTCATTACAACATTGGATTGTAGTAATTACAGCTTCGCAAGTTATATTATCGCAGCTACGATTGATTGCTAACAAGGTTTTAGCGCATTTCTCTGTTTCTCAGGCCTCCGCATTAATGCTTGTACAAACACGAAACGAGTTGTTCAGTAATTAATATATAGGAACTAGACTATAAATTTCTTATAATTTAAAACGTTCTAGTTAACTAAACGAACTCGCCGCATGGCAAACGATTAATGACAGTTATTTAAAATCTGACGATACAAGTAATTCAAGTAATTTGCTCTTTATGATTTTGAATTTCGTTGATTTATAACAGTTGGGTTTAAAGATACGGCAGGACGTTTTATTTCGCCAAAGTATTTTCTTCAGATTATTTTAAGTAGAAAAGCAAACGAAAGGCGAGTTTAATACGTTTTATTAAATAAACTTTCCTGGAAGGAATATAAACGAACCCTTTCAGCTTACTTAAATATTACTGAAGAAAGTGTTAAGCGAAACAGAATACATTTTTGACGCTTTTAGTTTCTATCCTTAACTCGTTAACGTCATTTGTTTCCTTGAAAGAGCAAATGCAATTTCCAGAATTACAAAAAAAATTAATTCTACGGAAAAAATTTGTATCAACAAGAATGAAATAATAAAGAGTAATGATTTCTTGCAATTATACTTTTAATGTAAAATAAATGAAACATTAAGAAAGTTTTCTATTAGTTTTATATAAAAAATTATATTCCATATTAATTTGTAATTTTTTCACTGTCGGTGATAATTATTAAAATTATATCTGACGATGTTACTTTTATCAAATCTACAACGCTAACAACTTTAACATTAATCACATTCTGGATTTTGTACGGCTCGCAAAGTTTCGCGCAATTTTAAGAGAAAAAAAATCGATATTGATTTCCGCCAATCACTGAAGTGTCGATACAGTGGAGAGAAATACTACTTCTGCGGTAATCCTTTCTCATCTCTTCCGGTCCTGGGGGACACGAGTGGATGCCACAAGGAATGAAAGAAGATCCTTTCCCGATTAATACACAGCACCGTCTCCATGTCACCAAGGACCGTGTACCGCACCGCACTTTTGGACCTCCTCTTAAGCACGTCGGGAGGTAAAAGGAAGGGGTGGTCTGAAGCAAGGGGGTGGGTGGGGTAGCTTCCAATTCGTATCTAGTGTGATTTCCCCGGGGTAAAGTCGACCGATCAACCGATCGAGTGGGTGGTTGAAAACCGCACTGGGAAACCTAATATATCCGAGGGTCCTCCGCTTTCTCACTCTCTTTACTGTGATCTGTAAAAGCTTTAAGAGAGCATACGAACATTACCTCACGCGTGCGTAGTCCTCAAACGTCTACATTTCTCGTATGTATGGCGTGCAATATCTGTAAGCATTTCAGCAAATGTACATATAGGACACAATTATCTCCAGGATAATTTTTTTAAGGAATAATTTCTAATTTTTTATTCCTTGATCATATCATTTTGTCGTAACCTGATATAATTTCATGTTACTGTGCGAAAACTTCTCAGTTTTCAAATATCTAATAAATTTTGCAGGAATATCGTTACTGTCGATGTTGACGTTCGATTGTTTTTTTAATGTTGTCAGCACGACATGACAGTTCCGGTCACTGTTATAAATAAGCAAATAGTGGTGTCCGATCGATCGCACGATGCGCCGCGACATTTTTTTCCGATGGATATTCGTTCGCGCATCTTAAAAGAAAGATCTTAAAAATCCATTTTGCACGGGCCATTAGGCACACATGTTAGCCAAACATCTCCCGTTCCAAAACAAACTACGTCCCGGAGGTTTTTCACGAAAAGTCGGCGAATTTCTCCAGTTCGTAGGGCACAGATCCGCTTACCGGGGAAACCCGCGAGAGATAAAACGCGGAAATATTGAGAAAAGTGGAGATGTATGTATGCGCCATTCACGATAATGTCACCGTTATGTTATCGAGTAGCAAAGGGACCTAAGTCTTTATGAACTTGTCGGAAACAAGGAATGGTATAAAACAGCCAGAAGGATTTCAAATATTTGCTTAGGAAGTGTCAAGAATTAGTGATGACACGCCGGCCTGCGTGAAACATCGATTCTCGCCTGGATAAGTATCGGTGTATTTGAAGAAGAGAATCAAATATTTGTTTCTCCTGAAATAAATATTAGAAACTAGGGTCTAACTTTCGCTACCGGAAACAGGAATATATAATGACGTAAATTGAGTATAATATGACTGTAAAACATAATAATGAAATATAACTATAAAAATTGTGCAAAGCATAATTTCATTAGATATGAAGTTTTGATTAGAATCTTACGTATAATATCCGGGGAGAAAGCAATCCTAGCCGTGAACAGGTATAGCTAGGATAAACGAGCTCTCCTCCCTCTTTCCTTTATATAGCTACCGGCACCATAGTCGCTTCCCTTCGCGCGAGCTATAACGATCCACCCAGCAGGAATATCTCTATCCACCTGTCTACATCCATATCCTACAGACAAAATTGTCTTCCGAAGTGGCTTACAAATATATTTCAATAGAAACGTAATATTCCGGAGTCAGTTGTATTGGCTCTTCCTGAATCGTTTCTGGTTTGCTCGGCCCCTTTTTCTTCTCAAAGGGATTTGCTACTACTCCCACGGACATGTACGTATCATACATTCGTCATGTCTAAGCGGCAAAGTAATATCGTCCCTACTTCCACACGAGAATCTTGTAAAGCCGACGATATACGAAGTATCGCAGACAACGCGAGCGTATATACGTCGTGTTAAAAAATGTACGCGCGTTCTTTCTTGAACGGAAAATACTTACTTGCCGAACAAACGCGAGTCTTCGATACAATCGTGCTTGCACGATATTTCGATTTCAATGGAAATTGGGTGTACTTTTGTCTACAGACTTCATAGGTTCTAGAAAATAAGAACAGGTCTGTTCCGAACGGTAAATAAGTGCAATCTCACTTTGAACAAAATAAACCTTTTCAGGTAGGCATTTTAAAAATCGAAAGTTTTTTTTTTATTCTTTAATGCGTATCATAACTTAAATAGATATGTACATCATAAAAAGATAAATCAATGCATTTTCAATTAGTTGATATTATATTGCCTAATAACAAGTAAATTATATTAATTTACATTTACATACAACTCTACATTCTACAATTTACAATTTACATTATTAGTGCTAATGCAAATTTAATTCTCACACATGCAAATAATACAAGGTAAATTTTATTGTCACTTATATGTCACTTATCTATTGATACTTATATGTCAATTATTATAACATAGACAAAGAAAAGAAAATAATATGCGGCATACGTGATTATTTCGCGAGCACTTAAATTTGTTGTAGATTTAAATATAAATTCAGCCGTTCACATAAAATATAATGCTCGCTGTTTGAAGAATTGTTTGCAAGGGTAACATCGTATGTACTATCCGTAGGATTATTATGTTTGTCCGTTGAATTTCTTTGCAGGATGTAGCATATGCTTCGTACCTTATTTTCTCGTTTTACACCGCGACGTATCCCGGGAGCAGACGTTTCGGAGGGTTGCGACAGTCCCGAACTTTTGTCAATATTGATCCCCCTCCCTGTGCACGCGAGGGACGTACGTGTTCGGGCTAACGTATGTCTTCGATTTTTAAAAGCTTTGGATGCGTTTCGCAAACAGACGGCCGTTCGACAACTATATACTTTAGCGTCACTCTCGATGTGTCTCCTACCCATATGACTAATCGTGTTTTAAATCATGTCACTTGCGAGTCACAAGTGTTCAATTTACAAGTACAACATTTGAAGTATAATTATGTTGAACATTCGGACTCGTTGACAGACCTAGTCATACGCTTACTTTAGAAAGTAAAACAGAATTAGTTAGTCGCTGTTGTAATACATCACAGCTGCACGTTCACGGGCATAATGTTATTAGTTGTCAATCGTCGCACGAATAAATTAAGTCTCCATGCATAAAGTACAGGACGTAAATTGAATTTTGTAGTTGTCTCGCTCGTTGGCTTTGCCTTCAACCTTTTCCGATCTCCGAGTCATCGAAGAGCGCATATGTATACGACGAGACGCAAGAAAAAGATTTCAACCTGCCTGCTCCCATTTATCGGCGCGCTACTTTGCTTCAATTAATACGCGCTAACAACATTAATTAACGCGGCACAGTCGCGACGGGTACGGCCGACGAGGACGTGATCGTCGGAGGGACAAGGAATTCTCGTCTCTTTTGCGTCTGTCTATCCATCAGGAGCGGTCGCGCCGCTTGTGTCGCATTCAAACCGGGTTGGCGCCACCCCTGCCACCTTAACTTCGACATCAGAGGCTTCTGGGGCGATATTATCTGTAGGAAAGTGCTCGAGAATATTATACGTGCGTAGTGTACACACCCTATCGAGGCCAGCTACTTTAGCCATACTCGATGTTGGATGATTGAGAGGAGCGGAGTGAGACGGGATGAAGAGGGTAGGTGGAAGCATCCATCGTAGACGGTAGCGACTACTGCTAATCGAATTATCGATCCCTGTCCGCGTTCTCGAAGCGAATATTAGATTTTCCGCGAATTTTAATGTACAATGAGGGCCAGTGGCAGACTTCTTTTCCTCTTTCGTCGAAGAACGTTGACGTATTAACAGACGGGAGGATGTACTGAAATAAACTTGTGGCATGGAAACATTGTGTCGACGATAGTCATTACATTCTATATTCCTTTTTATATTTCTATATATTACATAGTAATTAAGTTAACAATGTTATCTATATATTTATATAAAGCAACATTCATAACAATTTATTGTGTTATATACTAAAGAATGTTTTTAAAATGTTTACCATAAAATACCATAAATTATTTACAATACCTGCACGGAATTTCGTTCTAAATTTATTCGGTTCTAAAGTTTCAAGCTTACTTTATTGTAGCCACTTCCGGTCATAATTTCTTCTTCTATCGTATCGCCTATAATAGACATTTATTACAAGCGAGTGATTTCTTTCATCTGCATATCTGAGATCTAGTTTTAAAAACTTCATAGCGGCACCGTCGGAGCGTTTCTCTTCTCCTGCGGCATACTCCAGCTGTATTCTATTTTCAAGGTGTCCGCAGGTAGAGATAAATCGCAGGAACGCAGGAAGGCAGTTACGCGGTAGAAACATGTACATGGGACATCGCGTAAGCGTGTTCGAGGCACGTTTCCTCGCATAGGAACCGCGTGCGGTCGGGCGGAGAGAGAGGAGGGGGGCGGAGAGAGGTTGAGAAGGAAAGCACAAGAACCTCGGAAAATGTCAGAGAAAAATTCCAATATGCCTCGAAATTCTAGCGGCCGTGCATGGAATGCATCTGAGCCCCTTGATTGTGCTTCGGTAGCATATTTTTCTCGTACTTCCGATATTGCACAAGGCGAGTTTCTTCGCTTTATAACTGTGAGCGCCACTCGAATCTCCGCTTTCTTCGGTCTGCGCGAGGTGCACCATGTGCGCCCACAAAAGACACTTTTTCTCCATTTCGTGCGTCTATATCAGGAATAGTTTCCGCTATTCCCCCTCGTTTATTTATTACGACTGAATGCGAGACATTCACTTCATTTGCATTTTATGCTTGTATCATGTCTAGTGAACCCGCCCACCTGCGTAAACCTAATGATATCGTAGCTGGTCACTTATATAAGTCATAGCTTTAGGTAGAAATTAAAAGTTAGATCAATATCATGAAAATTTTCTACTAATACCGCATTAACTATTGATATTATCCATATATATATATACAAACATTTCCATATTTATAAAAAAAAAATAGTTTAAGTGAACAATTTAAAATTACATATAATTATCTTTTAATTTATAAAAGACATTTTTTGTTACAGGTGATGCCTCTTCCCCGTACCAACTTCTTGACCACTTCGTCATACTCGAGCAAATCTTTGATGCTAATAATGTCCGTGTAAAAACAATCATTCCAACCGCACCGATTATCCTTTATCCGTGAGCTGACGGTCCGTTTGCGCACTTGTCTCGTCTAACGCATAACTCCATCGTGGATTTGTCGCCCAACCAGTTGTTGGTGAAAGCACATTGAACTGAAATCGATCCGACGCGTAATATCACCAGCCATTATTCGAAATAGTAAATGGTTGTCGACACACCGCGAAGTACCGGTAGAAAATCGTATCGCGGCACGAGTCACGTACCCGTTTGGGTACGGTAGAGCCTCGGCCGAAGACCAGCATCAAGATAAAGTCAGTGGGAGCTGTACCCAAGGATGCGCAGGAACGGGTGGTGTCGTTAGTGGTGGATAACAACTCGTTGGAGAGACCAGCGAGCGGCGAAGAAGGGGGCCACGGAAACGGCCCCCAAAAGGGCCCGCTGGATGGTTTAGCCTACGAGCAACCATCGAGACCCAGCCGGCAAGAGGGCGAGTACGTCCGATCAATCGAGACGCAGGAGCCTAGTACTGCCTTTGGTCCAGATCTGGTAGCCGCAGTGGACACCGGGCTGGGATCCACCGGTGAGGGAATAGAACTCGATGAAAGGACCGGAAGCAAGATCAAGCGGCTACAAAGCCCCATAGTGTCGACAATCGACGATCACGTCCCGATCTCGATACATTACAAACATCATCCGGAGGGATTCAACGGCGCAGCCTTGGAGCTACAATCGACCGGCGACAATTCCGACGCGCGCTCAAAGCGTTCGAGGAAGACGTTGGAGAACGACAACAACGACGACGACGACGACGACGACGAGCAACCAGCGAGGAGAACCTGCGCGGTGCATCGGCACAGAGTGTCTTGCAGTCACGTAGCGCGAGCCCATACCGAGCCGCCCTGTCGAAGAAGCGTGAACCGAAGTCGACCCTGTCGCGTTCATGATCGCCGGCGGGACTGCTCGAGAGGAAATTCGACGGAGAGACCGGAACATCGGCATCTGAGGTTCCACGATCCGGAGAACGTCATCGTACGGTTGGAGCAAGACCCGATACTTCGACCGGTACGCATTCTCGGTTGTCCTCCCGCGGAGGGCCAGGAGGTATCCTCCTATCTGGAGCCGGCCGGACCGAGTTACGTTTACACGGGCATCGGCGTGAGCCAGTTTGCCGGCGGTGAACTGCACTGCTTCGATCTGCACAATCCAGACAATATTCTGCCCAAGAGCCGCGTCGGCAGCATCGCCAGACTCCTCGACGGGCCGAATCGCGCCGTGAAGGACATCAATCGCAAGGTCCTGGCGATGGCGCGTGCCATGACGCCCGCCTGGTCGCTGCGCCTGCTCGGCGTCAGCTGCGGTTCCGTGCTCTGCGCCTGGGGACTTTTGTTGATATTATCCGTGCTTGGTGGTGGTGCCTCGCATGGCACCGGTATCGGTAGTTTCGGCCTCGGTAGTATGACGGGTACGATGGACGATTTGAACGGCGTTAGATGTCCTTGGGCGTGCACGTGTGGCGGACAGGAGGTCGACTGCTCTCATCGCGAACTCACGCAGATCCCTGGCGACCTGGCGAGCCTGCTCATCGCGGAAAAATTGTAAGTAGTTAAATGCTTTTGATTACGCTTTCGATTTCGCTTTCAAATACGCAATAACGCAATTTAAAAAATTGCGTAATACATATTGTTGAAGGAGAGAAGATTATATTACGATAATTGCATTTAAACACGCGTCGTGTAAATGGGAAAAAGCACATTTTAAAACACTATTTCGTGAAGGCAAGCAGTATCTAAACTGTATCTTAGTTGCAATTACGATATTATACAGTTGGAGCGCGCCGGTGCTGTAATCGCGTAGCAAAGTTAACCGAAAGTCTGACTTGCGTAACTACAGTTATTTAGTTTCTGGAGAACTCGTTAACGATTTCAACCGCCAGCCGAATTAGCGCTTCGTTGAAAAATTTCAAGTGAGAGAAGTAGCTTCTTGTTTAACTTTTCAAGAATTAGTTCGACGCACGGAAAGGGGTGGGAATCAGCCGCGTAAATTGCGAAATATTTCTTCGGATCGTAAAACATATTTGTACATGACAGGGTGCACGTGTCGCAGCTACGTGTAATTGACGCTTGTCAGCATTCACGTTTTCCGCGCTCGATATATGACGGACCGTTGCAGCTGCAACAAATATTTTCGGTTTACCAATAAATCAACGAGAAATTTAGATTCGTGTTTGTTCGAGAGAGCGACTACGTTCAAGTATCGCCGATCAAACAATCGACGAAACGATGAAAATCGCCGGCTTACTCTTGTAAATTTGCTTTAGCGTTCACTTCGTTATTCACGACCCATTCCTTCGAGAAACAATCCACGTCGTCCTTTTTCGCAAAGCTACCATCGCATAATGAACGCTGGCTGCTGGCACGATAAGCTTCTCACTTGCGTATCTGTATACATATTTAAGTGAGCCAGATTCAACGAAAGGCGAACGCCGCGAAAAATTTAACGGCGCAGCCGTCTCGAATGTCACGATATTTGCATATTTTTATCGAATCGCGATGCCGAAGTAACGACCGTTTAACAACTGCGCGCTCTTGCTGCCAGCGGGGCAGAAGGTAACGCAATAAAAACGAAGACAGCGCAATAATATACATTACAGCCGGCAATAGAAGGAGGCATAAAGAATGTCTTACGTTTTCTCGGAGAATTCTTGGAGATATTGCGGCGCTCGCTTTTTACCAATAATACTGTCTCGAATATTACAGTATCGCGCGTATCCGCATATTGCGCGTATAATAATGTGTCGGTATATTGATTCAACGAGAAATATCTCGATTTTTCGGGTAAACGATATTGTCAAGAGTCACCGAATGGACGCGCTTTGTTTCTGCTTTACGCAATCTACACAATTCAAATAAAAGCGCCGACATTTATTGAAATGATATATTAACTCTTTAGAAAATCTTTATTTACCGATGCAATATTGCACAATTTGAGAGAAACCCTATTTACTTTTTTCGCGATATTGGTATACTTTCGTTGAAATATTACAATATCGCGATCAATATTAAATGGTAACGTAATAAAACGAGTAAATGTTTAATAAACATAATACGAATTTTTGTGTATAATCTGCGTGTGTTTGCAGCCTGTCTACGTAATATTAATATGCATTTCAAGTCCATCGTATTTAATCAAGTTGTAAAAATACGTTGCGTCTGACTTTGGCGTTCCCTTTAGCACTTTCTTTCGAATGGTTCAGTCCTAAATCACATTTTTGTAAAATCTATGCCGATGTTCAACGTGGACACATTAATGACCTTTGATTAGCATATGATTAATATGCCGCGAGCGGACGACGGAGATACCGGGAATAATTAAATCCTCGAAATACATCGACGGTAACTTGTTGTGGGATGCGGTGTCGTATATAGGAAGGTCCCTATTATGAAAATACCATCGACTCGAAACACGAAGTGCTGCCGGGGCCGACGACGTCTTTTTACGCGCGGGATTATTATGGGCGCCTAATGTTGGCGCGGGCCACGAAATTCATTATGTCTTGTAAGCACGAACCGCTCGTATCTCAAAGAATATGCGCGCGCGTGTCTCGCCTGCAAATTGAATTTACAACTTCAAATCGAGCGTCGTCGTACTATACGCATCGCGCGTTAAATTGCGCGTACGATATTGATGTTAAATATTAGCGCGTTTTTACTCGCGCTGGACCGTGCTCGTGTATATGCAGTGGTACTTTGTCGCGTAGGCACACGTGCGTGCTTCGAAATCTGCTGAAACCGCCGGATCGATACCGATATAATTTGCGCGAAATATATATTTGGCGCAGATGCGTCGCGCAGATACGCCGCGTTTTATATTTCTCGCGAATAATTTTTATAACCCTGCAACATCCACAATATCGGGGCACGAATATTTGAACATCGGTGGGCGTTATTTCAATTAATAAATAAGAATACACAAATTGCGTTGAAGAAAGCTGTGTAGAATTACTCCAGCTTATATTTTCACGTTTAAACTATCGAGAACGTATGATATCGCTACTTGCGATCGATACCAGCGAGCGCTTGAAATGAGATTAATGACTACAGTCAATACGCTTGCATGAAAGTGACGTGATTGATAATGTATAAAGTAAAGTTACGAATAGTCGAGCGAAAAGATTGGAGGGACGGGTGGTGAATAGAAGTAACTCGATTGAAATAACGCCGTTTGTATTGAAATTTTTTTTATTAAAACTACTAACATTTAACGAAATTTTTATTAAAACCAGATTATTATGTCATTTTATTAAAATTTTATACATCAGTTACACAATAAAAATCATTTTGCTTAAAAATACTTTTATGTTGCACGGTTGTCAAAATTTTAAAATACACGTTTAATTGATTTTTTATATTAACCCTAGCTAGCCACACTTATTTTCGAGTCCTTATAATTCGCCACATTCCGGTCCGTGAGATCGCTCGATTTTGTCGCATTGTCATTTTCATTCTAATTAATATTGTTAAGCTTGTAATGTATAGAAATTGGAAATACAGAGTCGGAATAAGAGAGAGAGAGAGAGAGAGAGAGAGAGAGAGAGAGAGAGAGAGAGAGAGAGAGAGAGAGAGAGAGAGAGAGAGAGAGAGAGAGAGAGAGAGAGAGAGAGAGAGAGAGAGAGAGAGAGAGAGAGAGAGAGAGAGAGAGATGTTTATAATAATATTAAATCAAGAAAATCATTTGAGTTTAAACTAAACTTATTATAAGAAAACTAGAAAATTATGTTATTATGTGAAAATTAGAAAACTGAAAAAGTTGAGTGGTCCACTGGACCGGAATGTGGCGAGCTAGGGTTAATTTGTCATCAAGCTACGATAAACGTCCGCATAAAATCGTTAACTATAGGAGAAATATTTCGTTCCGGGCTATATAGAGATGGCTCACTTTGATCACTCTCTAATTGAGAATCACTGTTTATACCTGTTCCTGTTCAGCCGCAGCGAGTCGATCTTGGGATAATTAGGGACCGAAGCAACTAGATTTCCCTCTTCATAGTTAACCCTATCTAAATCCGTAGCCTGAGGATGGCTAAACGTTCTCGTGTTATACATTGATTGGTGTCACTACCAGCCATAGTGCGCTATCAGTAGTTCGAATGAATCTCCAGGGACGATTCTAAACTAGGATGTATATGATGTATATGATCTAACGCACTGTTGCAGAAGACTCTGGCAGCGCATACATCAATGCGTATACATATATTCAATATAACATGTTGAATTAAATTATCTTGATACCGTGTCAAACTCGCAATTATCCTACACCACGTTAGCAGAACTTTCTACAATAACGTGTCACGAAATATGTTATTATAGATAATGTTTGCTGATAACATCATGCATTTCATTAATCATTAATTGAAATCAGTAATAGGGTGTATATTGTACCGAAGACAAAGAGCATTCTAATAGACTTTAAAAAGTCTAAAAAGAGACATATTTCATTCCTTCCGTAATATAATTTTTTAATTTCGTTATATATGTATTAATGTATAAATATCTTCGATTTCGTTTAATTTAAAAGAAAACATTGCAAGAAAATTTCGGTTTAAAGGAAACATTGGTGAAAAACTAAATACAAAATTTGCTTTTTGCAAATTTTCCACTTAACGATTTCATTCTCTATATTCGTTATTATACCGTTAAGAATAAAATATAAAACTTTTCACACGTCACTAGTTTTATATTCAATTTTTCGACGAAATAACGTATAGACAATAACGTAGCAAACGCAACGTATTCTTTCTTGTGCTATTAAAAAATTCACAAATAAATAGGGGCTGGAGGCCGATGTTGCGCAGCGTTCCGCTTCTGGCAAGCTTCGCTTGCGGCAGCGTTCCGCTTCCACGAATGGCGAGCGCACCGTTGTATAATAGCCGTACGTCTACTGGTATCGCCCGCACTTATGATTTTTCGATTAAGCTACGTAAACAGTGTATACGGTAAGCTAAACATCTACCGACGCGGGCTGAGTGTTTGGGCAAGGCTCCGATACGATATTCCACCAACCAACATTCAACGAACTAACGTCCGTAAAACGGACGTCTCACATTTGGTTACATTCTGTACCGCGACTTGCAGCTACTGCATCACGATGCGATAAATATTAAAATCGACACGTAGCAGTTGTTGATACATCTCCGCTTTCGATATTTACATTTTTCAAACGTTTCGGGGAGTCAGATTTTATCTTCGTTCATACACCGAATACATATTTCCCTGTTGGTGATGCTTTATTGTCTACGCGAAATAAATTTTTTTCGTCGAATATCTCTCAATTAACTGTTACGATTCCATAGTGGAGCTGCTGATTAGTCGTTCAAACGAATACCTCGCGTTTCCATTTTTTACAAATCGATTTAAAAACCTGCAGCAATGCGTGCATGATATTGTAATAACGTACTACATATATCGTAATATTTGTATATCACGCGTTGTTGAAGATATAGATTTTATAAAAATGAAAAGGCTATTAAAAAAAACATGAAGCGGCTATTAATATAAGAACGCCGAGAAACAAAATGTTTCACAATTTCAAACATTTTTGCCGTATTTTAATTTAGCAACGAAATGTTTGGAAAATCAACTGTTCATAATATTTTAGAAGAGGATAACGTTGGAAAGCTCGTACAATATATTACGTTACAACCACAAAAATTCAAATAACATTACAATTATTTTAGTAAAGTCATTTTTACGAAACTCAACTAAAAATATTTCTATTTTCGTGACACTTCTCAATTAAAAAGATAAAATTCATAGTTTTACACTGTTTTATTCTGTAACATTTTGAACGTAAAGAAAAACAAAGGAGATTTGCGAAATAAAGGTGATACGCACTCGGATTTAATTAGCATATTTCAAGCATGCCTTTTTTCAGTCCGGTCGCGTAATTGCTGGCAAATGTTGAAAGTTGGTGACCCTCGTGACGATCAATGGTTTTAATTAGATTTTTTTACGCGCAATCCCATGTTTCGCGACGTGTGAAATCGGGTAAGATATGTAGTCAGTTCCCTTCAGATTCCTCGAGTGCAATGCAGCGATCCGCATAGTTGCTCGAGCGGCGTGAAACTACCGTACTCGCTTCACGGAATGGGAAATGTGAGAAAGTGATATACAGGACGGTTCAACAGTACCGCGATTCAATAATAATTTTCTATTAATCTATATATTTCGTTAAATAGGTTAAATAGGTTAAATTAAAGGTAAGAAGGTTTGTTTTTTTATCTGCAATTCTTTTTACGGTTTTTTAATATTAAAATTGTATTAATTTTTAAATTCGCAAAAGTGATTTTTTTATATGAAGCTAATATTATGTTAATGTGTATACATATTTTATGCAAATTATAAATTAAAGCTGATATAATTATAAATCTTAAATTAAACAATTTAATCTATGCAACTAAAAATATTATCTATCA
This sequence comes from Temnothorax americanus, assembly GCF_048541705.1. NCBI lineage: Eukaryota > Metazoa > Arthropoda > Insecta > Hymenoptera > Formicidae > Temnothorax > Temnothorax americanus. The sequence continues at coordinate 1,372,640 of NW_027509307.1, read as the reverse complement.
CTAATATAAAAATTTTCGTAACATGATCGAAATTTAACGAAAAATTTACACCAGTTCAATTTCGGGACTTTCAACGGATGCGAAATAACATTCTCGAGACGGTCGCGGAAGTCTATATACCGTAGAATCGTCTGATACGTAACCCTGTATTTTACAATATCGCTCTGCTAGGGGAGTTACGACGATGAGATCACGTCGCGCCGAGGGTTACACAAATATTTTCATTTTGATGTTCGCGCGTTGCGCTTTGGGACCTTTCCGCCACACGAGGGACGGAGACAGTGAGTGAGATAGAGATCGCCTACAAAATCGTTTATAAACGCCCAGCAATTTTGAAGCGGAGCGACAGGGTACCGTCTATACGGAAAACGCACTCGGTGGTTTCCATCGCACGCAGTTATTTGGGTTACCTCACCGACATCGCGCATAATATACCGGTAGATGTGTCGTGGTACGTAGTTACAGCGTGTCGTAGCGGGGATAGTAGGGGCTGCGGCGTTTTGCTGCCGCAGTATACGGGGGTGAGTAGCGCGGCGGCGCGGGGATTGCCACGAATATTTTACGGCACCTTCGGGCGAATCTCTCACGTACCTTAATTTAGACTCATACGCGAAAAAGTGGAGTTGGCCCGACTCGGGCATGCATCCTTAGACCCGCGAAATATAAAATGCAATAATGTTCCACCAAGTTCGCCGGGACGAACGAACCAACTTCGCACGGCGCGGTGTTAAAAGTGCGCTATATACCGAGATTCCGGCTGAATATTTATGTAAATGCAGACGGAAGATCTTGCGTTCAAGGCGTAAAATTTTTCCTTATTCCACCGAAAGCGCGCTCGTTGATGTGGTTGACTTATTTCGAACAATCCCACTTTGGCGTGATGGAAATGATATCAAAACTATGGTCAGAAAAAAAATATATTATATTTCTCTTTATACGTGCAAAAATACTTTATGAAATGTTACATGTCTTACATGCAAATCATTATCTGTATGATAAATTTTTCTACAGAGTTTATCATTAACTAATTTTGTTCTAATTTTAAAAAAGTGAAAATGTTACAATTAATAGCGAATTATTGCGAATATTATATAATTATATGAATTATTCTATGCACTGCGAATAGTGATATTTCATAGAATATTGCACGCGTTCATTCCTTTCACGACGTTAACTGCCTTTCAAGTTTGTCGAGACTTTCAAAGACCTGGAAACTCTGAAGGATTTTCAAAACTCTGGCAACTTCTCAAAACTTTCAAACTATCGAGACATTTCAAGACCTTGAAAATTTTTGGGGAAAAAATGACTTGTTTCACGCCCTGAATCCGTTCGATCGGTCTCCTGTCGTTTCGATAATTAACTGACGACAAACAGCTCTCCAAAATACACCAAGTCGACGAAGATCCGTTAGTGAACCCCTGTCTAGCTGTCAGAATCCGTCAACATTATAATTAATTCAACCATCGATAATTAACCTAATGATAAACGAGGTGCCAGCGAAATGATTTGTATGATTATTTATAATGACACACCAACCTGTCGTGCGTAACGCGCGCTTGCCGGTGTACGCATCGACTCACAACAATTAATCATCACTCCAACAACAATTACGGCCGATTACAGTGTGGATCGATCGAGATATATTGTAATTAGTATACCGGCGGCGCCTTGCTGCGGGTACAGTATCTGCGAAAAGTGTATGTCGATTCTCAAAGTGAATATGTAATAAGTTCGAATTAAAAAAATCGTGATTTTATAAATTACTCTCGCTGCACTTTAATTTCTAGCAAAAATTTCTGAAAATTAGTTTAATAATTCAGAGGTATAAATTGACAAATATTCCATATTATTATTTTTTGCAATAATTTTTATGAAATTCGTGATGCGTAAGAAGGAATTAAAGTTCATGTAAAGTCATGTCTGAACATTATTCCCGTATTGCATAATGTATGAGAAGATCGATATGGCGTATTCATACGTGACTTCTTCTCACATTCCGAGTGCGCTCTTTTTCATTATTGTCTGCATTGAACGTATATAGGGGGTGCACTTTCCATCGAAATCCGCGAAACTTCCATTAGACGTTGTGCAGCTTCTATCGGAATTCAGGAAGGGTGTCGATATGTCTGAGCGTAACGATTTTCTACCTGGTTCTGCTCGATCCATTCTGACAGCGGAATTAATGGCTTTCCCGGACGTGAAAGTGCGCAGGTCAAACAAAGAATTATTTGGGAAAGGGTTGGCTACATTTTTTCACGTTGTCGGATCTTACACACCTTCGACTTTCCATCAGATATTGTCCCGTTGACCGCCCTCGCGGTGAAAAATTGCGGCTATCTATTTTCGGATCAAGTAGAGAGGCCACGGAAATTACATTTTTATTGCATTTTATTGCGTTGCGCGCGGAAGTATGTACGCATAGTACTACTCCTGACAATATATTCCATCTGTACTCTACGCCTGGTACAATCAAACTCTTGTCGCTCAGAATAATTCACAAATGCTTGTTACATCTCTTTTTTCATATAATTCCAGCATCGTATTTTATTTGTGAAATTGTAACTTTTAAAATACAATAGTCATATATGAGCTTGATAATTTATTATTATGACATAAAACTAAAAAGTATTAAAAAAGATTATCAGTGATAAATAATTAATTTATAAGATATATAGAATCAATAGAATATGTTTACACAATTTGCACTTTCTCAAAGTCGCTTTGCTTTTTATTTAAATTTTTTCCTTACATTTCTTTATTAATTATTTCTTAACAAACAGTAGAAGTTCCAAATCTTTAATAATAATATTGTGTCTTGTTTTTGTTACGCGCAGTTCATATGTGTGCATTAAATATTTAAAGCAAAATAAATATGAAATATTTATATAGCAGTATTCAATAAAGAGATAATCGATCTATCGGAAAAAATTAATGGATTTTCTCGACGAGAAGGCACAAACAATGAATTACCGAAAGGAGCCGTCACATTTTTTCACGTTTCACGACCTCCGTCTCCGTTTTCGACATAATAGCATCCCCGCTGGGCGAACGCGGATGCTTCTCGGGCCGGTTTTACGTATACGGGCATCATTCTCAGTATTCGCAGTTGCGGCAAGTTTTGAAGCTTTTTGAATTAATTATCACATGCAGGTAGATCCAGACGCGTGCGGCACGTGACCATGCATTGACGGTCGGCATTCCCGAATTTGTAGAATATTGTATTCGTCCCGCGTTCATCGGTACCCGCATGCACGGGCACGTTTCCAAAATTCGGTGGCTGCCGCAGCAGACTCCAACATCTGTCTTCCGTTCTGCGGAATGCTTTACAAGTTCACGACCTGTGTATCTAGGCGTCCCGAGAAACTTCAAGAGTAACTATAGTCCCATGGTGAATTGATATAACACAATGAGAAGCTTTAGAAACAGAGAGAGAAAGAGAGAAGAAAAATAAAGAACTTAGAATATAGCCTGTTTTAAGAAATTACTGACGTACCTAAATCGATCGCAAACTACATCTCGATTCGTCATTGTCCTATTATTTTAAAAAAGTAATTAAGAACAGTTTAGTTCTGATATAAAGATACATTTTAATAAAACAAATTATTATCATGATTCATTATTTAAAAAAATGGTAGATTACAATATTTGAATATCTATATAAGTAGCTGATACCTTTCTCTCTTGACAAAATTAATATCTTTAATTTGACGATTCAGTTATGATACTACAATGTCTATAAATGTTACAATAATATTCTAGGTCAAATTCGTCATTGCTTAACTATGATTTGTGAAATTGCACAATTCGGGAGATTTGATAGAGAAATTCCAGATTGAACGTCATCACAAGAGATTACAATCTAAAAGTAATATAGGCTAATAACGAATCGATTCGTTCGCGACCGACTTACTCCGATGATGAAGACTTTCGCCATAGTCAAAGCCTGCAGATTGTCGATAAATCAGAATTAAGGCTTAGGTACCTTGTACGATCGATTTACCCAAAACGGCGTTGATCTGAGCATAGGTTCTCCGTTGTCAATAGATAAATCTCCGTTTAGATGCCGCCCATTGTCGGCGGATTATGTGCCCATAGAAATTCTGGTTGGCTCTTCCATAGATCCAAGCCGAGACGTCGCCGAGATCGGTAGATTTCGGATTTTCAATCGGAGAACCTGTTGAAGGCAACGATGGTAACGACGCATTTAAAGTGGGCGGTTTTGTATAAGATTATAGGACGAGCTAATCGAAGAGTTATCTTTAATAATGAAATATTCTATCTTCTTGGCACATATTATTTCTTTATGTGCTTGCATGTTTAATGTCTTTATTGCTCGTATTAATTTTGAATCTTTTCACGAATATATCCAGCGTTCTATGATAGATCAAGGAAAAAAAGTATTTCGTAATAAATGAGAAAAAATAGTTTGCAATGAAAAATAAATCTTATTATTATCAAAAAATTGTTCTTGGTAAATTATTCTTAGATTATTCTCATTGTCAGGTATATATAAATATCAGAAAATGCAACGATTTAGAAAGAATTTTCGTTCCCATGACGACACTTATTCCCTCACAATAAGCTTCGCGCGTATATTCGTTTAATATATAGCAATCCGGCCATCAGGAGGGGATTCGCCTCTCGGGCGCCGCACTCGCATAGTCCTGCCCTCTTAATTTCCATGCCTATCCCGCGCTCGGAATCCCTGACGTTCCCCAGGATACTCGACGGGCGAATTTTTCGAATGCCTGAAATCTCGACGATATGCCCGCAGACACCGCGAATGTAAATAATAGATAGGAGCGAGAAGAGAGAGAGAGAGCCGCACGGTCGAATGGGATGCACGACACGCCGCGTTTTCACCGCGCGAAACACGCCCCTGGACTTTTGGATCATGTCCTCCGCCCCGGGAGGCGAAACTCCGCCGCGCGTCCGCCGACGAGAAACATGAATCACGTGGCGCATGCAAATGAAAAGGTGCGCGCGGGGGTGGAACGCTACCTTCAAAAGGTCGGTAAGTACCGCGGTCGCGGGTGAAAGAGCGACCGGGTGAGGAAGAGACGTGAAGGAGAATGCCTGGCGCACGCGGGCCGCCGGGAATTCTTTTTCTGCGGGACGGCCACGCAAGTGCGGCGAAAACGTTGTTGCGGCTGCCTCGGTCGCCAAAATTTATTACAGCGTCACGTTACAAGCCCACTCAGGGGGAGAGAGGAACAGGGAGAAAACGAGAAACGTAGCTTACACGGTGGTGTACTCTTGTATTGCTTTTTGCGCGCGCGCATTCCACTACGCGTGACAGCGTATTTCAAGTACGGCTTCGCTCACTCTTCGTTCGGTCTTAAAACTCTCTACGCTGGATGTAAGGAGAGGGCGGACGCGGGTGGAATCGCGGTGAAAGAAAAATAAAACGTCGCTCTCTCTCTAATATAACAGACATTTCCATGTATTTACTTCGCGGTTTTCCCGATGGGCGGATACCGGCCGTGCCAGCATCCGTGCGCGAGTCCGTGTAACGTCTTCGTTTCTTTCCGACGTGCCTTTTTAAAACCTTCCTTCTCGCCCCGCGCAAGATCCGCATCCTTGCCTTTTCAAGTCCAGTAGCATTAACATTTATATTGCGCCGCTTCCCGCTTTCTCTGATCCCGATTCACATTTTTCGGACAATACCGACCGCCCGCCGGGAGCTCGGAGCTCAATTCCGTGCTCCGTGGTCCTGAGAACCTTTTATTATTCTCGTGGATCGTGCCGAGAGTCACGACGAGCACACCTGGGGGGATCGTCGTGCGAATTTCGTCAGGTTGACAATCGTGTAACTCCGGCAGTCGATACCATATGAAATTCGTGTAATGGGACCATGGGAATTAAGGGGGCACATCCGGGGCAACTGCCAACTGCTCCGATTTTTATTCCAATTACATCGGTCGCACCTTTATTGTAGTGCTAACGAATGCGCATGCAGTCGTTGAGGAAATGTTGATTATGGATGCATTACTTGCCACTCCATGGCTGCATAACGAGGACTCGAATAGTGACATTGTACTCATGGGGCTCTACATATCACCAGAATAGCTTATGCATGTTGATTTTTGACAAATAATATTAACACCCGCTATAACGGTAATCGCAATAACTTAGCAACACGATAAAAATTGTAAAGAAAACAACTTACAAAAATTTTTCACATCAGTCTTGTCTCGAATAAATGCTACATCTGCTACAAGCGTAAGCACAGTTAAAAATCGAGTGACGAAAATCGTCGATGAAACGATGACGACACGATCTCCCCTTTTCTTCGGATTCAACTTCAATCAACAGGATATCTCGGTGCACTCATGTGCGCGTTGAAAGCCTAAACGCGAGCGCCGAATCTTCGGCGTCGAGCGCGAACAAGATTTATGCCAGGCAGTGGCGAGAAAGAAAATAAGTGTATGCATGCGGAGGGTGAGCCAGAGGATTGAAGAAGTCCAAAAGGAAGGGAAGACGGAGACGAGGCGGACGGCAAGAACTGAAAGCGAACAAGGACGAGAAGAAGGGGACACGATGATGGAGGACCGAAAGGAAGTGGGTCGGCCAAGAAAAGATGAGCAAACAAAATGCATTCGTATATCTCTGGCGTCTGTCAAAACAAGTGACGGTGCTCCGTTGGAGATCTTTTTGGTCGTCGCCTACCCTATAACGCCTCCGGTTGTCGCCGGACGATTCATCGCGCGGTCGATGTGTCACAATTAACTGAATCATCGAAAGTGATTGATCGGGGGACCGGTCAAAAACGTGGAGGGCGCTCTAAAGTGCGAGATATTAAATTCACCTGAAAAGAGCGTACTAATATTATAGGATAAAAAAAATCTGACGTTTGATTGATACGTTATACCCCTACTACTGATAATGAGCTATCCGTTCGTCGACTTATTAAAGTTGACTCAATGATTATTGATGTATTTTTCACGAGGTACAGAATTCACCTGGCTATATGTTATTACGTCATTATTTGACAAAGAAACGTTGAGCAGCGCGCTTTCAATTGCATCATATATGTATATCGCGTTACCATATGCGCACATTCATATCGCGCGTCACTATCTTTGCGCGATGGGGCGATGGGAATAATCTTTTAACAACGCACTTTTAGTCGACCTGTCATGTACAATACGAATGCCGCGATAACGGGTTTTTGATCTCGCCGCGTAAAAGCCCGATGTTAATCGGCCGTGTCGAACGTCTCCTTCCTAACCGTAACTAATACTGACTTACAGCCGTCGCGAAATTGATTTACTTTTAAAGAGCATCGAACATGATTCTCAATCATGCTCTTGAAGTTGAGGATTAAAGAGATTTTGCGACGCCTCCGTACGCGGGAGGCGGGAGATCGATCGAAGAACACAGAGGCATCGGAGGGCCGGGCCAATCCTTAAAGAATTTGGTCGTAAGCCCGGATTAAGTTATGATGGCCGAGGACTTCTTTCCGTCCATTCACCCCATCCCCCTTTCCCGTTCCCCTACCTAACGTGGCGACGCGTCGCGAGCGAGCGGATGCCATCGAATGCCTCTCGCCGACACACACAGGAAGAATCGAAACCAGTTTCTCCTCGCGTCCAGACCATTATTGTTTCTTTTACTGAATCTAAGCGACGGGGGACATGCCGCGTTGGAGGAGGAGAAAAAAGTGGTAGGGTATAACGGAAGCGGCAGTGAGACATACGGGAGAAAAGCTATGTACGAAAAAGCTGCGGTTGGAGTTGAGAAATAATGGAACGAGGCAGAGCAAAGCGCGAAGATACCGAGGGGGGAAAAAGCACAACGCGGGAGAAATAAAACGCATCTGCGGTCTATTAAAGTCTGGACTGCGCTGTCTGTCCATTTACGTCTCGCCGGTGAGATACACGCCTCGACGACGGCAGATTCTTCTGTGTCGGGTACCTATATACCTCCGGGAGCAGCAACGGGAGACATAGTATTTATACGTCTTATCGGTAATGGCGCTTCGCTCATTCGGGATATCATTTCCTCGGGAAAATTACCATCCCTTATAGCGGGACGACCTTTCGGCAACGGGAACGAGAAGAAAAAAAGAAGACGCCCTATCGCGCCGTGGGTACGCACCAGATAAAACGTCAGGTATCCTGACGTCGACGAGCGTTCCCGTCGCGCCGATATCGCAGCCCGAAATGACGCGGCATCTTCTCGAACGTCAGAATGTTGAGGAGGGAGAGAGAAGCGTTTCGGGATCGACGATAGGAACGATAATCGATGTCGTATCGATGATCGTTGTTATTATATCTCGGCAATAAACCAATTTTCTACCCTGAGATGAACGAGATGTATAATCGGCGGTTGCATATATTGTCATTGGGTTTTCGACGATCGATGATAGAAGCTGTTCACGATCGCAATCTGGAGCGATAATGGACGCGGTGCCATCAGTTTGTCTGGAAAATCAGCGTTGGGGAAACACCTCGGGCAATTCTGTTCGCAAATGATTGAGGTCTCTGCATCGTCAGTGTAATTTCTACCGGAATCTGTGAAAACACTTTAACGAGCGATTTTTAATTCCACGTTTGAAAGACCCAGAATAATATGGTAATGGTATTAATGCTGAAGTGCGCATATTTCTTCTACAGATTGCTAAATGAATTTAGGATATCTTGTTGAGGATCTTGTCAATCGTATCATGCTATAATTAAAAACAATTATTGCTGTACTTCTAACTACGTTAAGTATATCTCAACTCTCAACATAATTAGAAATGAGTTGTGAATTAAAGTTTTCTTGGGTTAAAAGGTAATTTAATATTGATCGAAAAATCTAGGTCGTTTATTTATAATCTTGACGTTCTCAAAACTACTCGGTTACAAAATCGTTTAAGTAGACATTTCGTTCAAACATTTTTCAGAAAATGATTTAACACTTTATTTATTAATATTAATTAATTAAGAGAAAAGGGACTCTGATGCTATTATAGTAAATCTTGTTATAATTGATTCATATCCCGATTTGTACAAGACATGTAGCCTTGACATAATTCATTTTCTGAATTTATCGACACTACGGATTATAAACTGTAACGATTCCGATTCTCATCTGAAATATATTTGGTTCTCTCTGGCTCGCAATTTTGCAAGAACACGCACTGATTTCGTGGGGTAAAATGTACGTACACGCGCACGAAGGGCGTCAGGAGGAAATTGTAAATAACGTGGCGCGGGTTAGGGGCGCATCAAAGAAGATGATGCACTGCGCGAATTTCATATGCAACACTTCTATGCCATTTAATCCGAACAACGCCGCGAGATGATTTAGCGCCGTCGAAGATATTGTGTCCGCCGCTTTTGAACACGTAAGCGAAACGTGCGATTTTGTGCGTTTTCGTGGAAAACACGGGAAATAGCGGCGAGTCCGCGTTGTCGATATTCGATACTCGTGTGGTGGCTTTGCGATTTATAGACACCGTCGTGTTCTGGCCGCGTTGGATTTTTCCGGAAACCAGGCCGATTATCCAGAGGAAAAACTCTGCGGTAGGCCGACGACCGGGTCGAGAAAGAAATGAAAGCAAACAATTACCTAGCCGGCACTTACGTAAATGGCGGGGAACTAATTAACTTAGAATTCAGTTTTGTTCTCGACAACGCGAACTCGGCTAAAAAACTTCTGCGTGCTTTACCGGTTAATTACAGGGCTTGATGAAATATCGACGAAACTTTAAAGCTTCGTGTAATGCGCACGCCATTGCCCATAATGATACGAATTGCTTGAATTTAATTCCTTGATTGCGTCTATTTTTAAATGGGATTTTTGCTGAATTCATCGCTTTTGTTGGAAATAGGAACTCTTCTCTTTCAATAGTTTGATTTTTGAAAGAAAATTCTTTCTTTTCTATGTGCGATTTTATCCTCGTACAAAATCTCTTCTATCTTTTCATTTATGTTTAAATTTAAAAATATAGGATTTATTATTTATTAATGTATATTATTGCATAATACATTTGTGTTATAATATTTCTATCAATTGCTCTATATTCTTAATGAACAAACAAAACAGAATATCTTTAATATTTATTATATAAAATTGTACGGTCTTTGGTAGTTTATTCATTCAACTATTATTTGCATTTTTAATGTATTATATTGTATGATAGTAATATTAAATTTTTGCAACACGCTTAAAATTCGAATAATCCTCTTTATGTGCGATACAAGAGTCCCGAGGTAACAAATATTATTCATACATTCATACCGCACCATACGTACAATGCAAACGACTTATCGCACCCGCGCGAGACGCGAAACTCTCGTGCGAGCAATATCGCGTTTAGTACTTTTTTCTTTTACGGTAACCGCTTGGTAAGATCGTGACGAATCCGACGGCTCCACCAGACTCTTGTCTATTCGCAGCCACGACGGGATGTGCAGCAGCTACCCCTTTTCCCCGACTCGATAACGTTTATCCAGCGTATTCATCGAGTCTTCGTGATTCTCCGACACGACCAATACCGCGCAGCACACGAAGCCGGTTTTACGGGCAGCAACCGCATCGAGATGGGTTGTGTATCGAGGAAGTCTCCGGTCACGAGATGAGACTTCTCTGATTCTTCCCTTCCGCCCCGCGCGCGCTCTTGCATCACGGTCGGAATTGCCCTCCACACAATGCGGCCACGATTAAGTTTATTACTTGAGACCGAACCGTTAAAAGGCCCAGCTTCTCTTCACGCGGCCGACATGCGCCACCTGCACGCCGATTTACCGGATACGATGAGAGAGAGAGAGACGGTGGGTAATTGCTTTCGATTTGAACCGTTCTTCTCCCGAAACGGAGGCGAGATTTATCGTTGCGCGCCCGTCGATATTGGTCCGTAAAGCGATTCGAAGGCGATGTGATACTCGCTGCCGGCATATCGTAACGCCGCGCGCCGGGTTATCGAGCTCATACGGCAGACATGGCTCCGCTCCGTTTAACAACAAAATCCACGAGACGCGTCGAAATAATTGAAACGCCTGGTGGGACGAGAGCGCTGCGGCAAAGCTTGCGATGCCGCGGTGTGCGGATATGAATGGAAAGGATTCGAAAGCGCGAATGGATTCTGCTGATTCAGCGCGTTCGATGGCGATGAGAGGTTGAAATGCATGGAACGTGCGAAAAAATTCGCATGGTGGAATGTTTCAAAAGGTGTGATCTAAAATAACTATCATTAAGAAACCATTTAAATACTGTTTGTGATCAGTAAAACGCTGATAAATTTCTCTCTCTCTCTCAATGTTTATTTTTGATATCTGTAAATAAATTAGTCATAATCTAGAGATTTTACGTCAAATTTGCTGTTTTCATTTATTAGAATGGAAACTTGATTATTGGTGTAAGACATATTTTCTCATATCTTTAGCATCAAAAATAGATTTATTAAAAGAACATTGGATTTCTAATATGATCCATGATGTAAGAAATCGTGCAATAATTAATTTTGACAGGTGACTACTATACGATAGCATTTTAGAATTGACAGAAGAGTATAATATTGTACAAAATATAATTAGCTTGTTGGCTCACGTCAATTGCTTATCAAATATTATATTTCTGTTAAAACAAGAGTTACATAAGCATAAGTAACATATGTCAGCACAAAATCGAGGTTTATTCTGGGATAGTCTACTTACCCTGCATACGAGTACGTCATTCTCGGATGCTGCTCGCCACGTCGGCCTGATTCTCCCTGTCGACGGCGAAACTCAAACGTCAAGTTACGGCTTGACAGCTAAATTCGTTAAGAGGAGTCGTAATAAGGTTGGGACACAAAGTTTTGCACGACTGCATCTGCTCCCGATCCTCCTCAATCTCTGCATTTACTCCTGCGGTGTAAGTTTGTGTTTCCACCAAATCTGTCACAGCTACGCGATTAACCGCCATGTAATCTAATGTTCTCGGTAAAAAAAAATGGCAGTCTGTATATGAATAAGCGCCTTGCGGATTCGCAACACGATTTAAAAGTTTCGCCATTGCATCTCGCGAGAGTCGCGTCGTTTTACGACGACGGAGCTCGCCGATGAACACGAATTTTTCGCGTTGCGATAAGAGTTTGGAAAACTGAGTTAGGGCTTTTGCGCAGCTTTTTTATTGAGTGCGCGCGGAATGAGCTTCGCGCGAATTATGCGCAAAACAATTTTTTTTATCCTTTTCGTTTTATAATATTAACTAGCAAATTATTTATGCGATATAAATGCGGTACTGTGTTTTAAAAGAGTTTCTTATTGATGAAATTATTTTTTATTATTGATGAAAAATTAGCATGTATTACTACAAGAATTATCGATCTATATATAAAAGTTTGTTATAAGTAAAAATAATTATGTATATATCTGAATGAAATGCAGTTTAGTAATTTAGCATAAGAGGAAATAAGAGAAGGGTTATATGTCCAGAATTATTTATTCGAAAATATTATACAAGATTATAATTACTATTGTTCATAATAACTCCGACAAAAACATAAAGAATGCAGGGAAATTATAAATATACATTTTCATTAATTTAATTTCAAGCAACGCAACAAGAGTATTTTATTATGAAATTGTTAAGCCAGGAAAAATTGAAATATTTCTGTGTACTGATACACTATTTTGTGCTTGCCACACGAATATTTTTGAAAAAGAGATATTTTCATTGTACATAATGTATGCTGTGTAATTATAGATGAGAATATATTACCTTTATACTAATATGCCGCGGCTAAAGTCTCACTATTCTTAATTAATACGATGATTTATTATAATTTACATTAAAAATTGCGTGAAAAATGTGGGTGAATGATGCTGTCATGGAAAAAATATATCATGTGCTAGATTTTAAATCGGATTATTTTGTCAGTAAAATTATTTAATTGTTTGATATTTTGATATTTATATAAAATATACGCAAATCATGCTAAGTTTGAATTTATACACAGAATAATTTTAGATAAAACCCAATATTTCAAGTTGTTATATATGATAATATACGACACATCTATTAGCGGACTAATTTCTGCCTAAATATTGCACGTCCAACATTTCGAGGGAAATGCAACAACGATATAAATTGGGTTACTCGTATACGAGGTTAATGGCATTAATTTAGCTTCATAGTTCTTGTTACGAGTCAAAGGATATTTCGACGATGATAACTGCAAGCGCGCACATTTTGCCATCTCGACTACCATTTCCAAGGGAGACTATTAGTAAGTTTGTCTGCAAAGGTCTGTAAATATGTATGATGAAGTGACGGGAATCCTAAATTTGGACAGGAATATTCGCAATTTTCTTGGATCTTTTAGCAGATTACAGCTTGAATTTAGAACGCGCAAGCGTAGAAAGAGAATTCGTCAGTGACGTCTTGAATTGGAAATTATTATGTTTCTGTTGCGAGTGCAGAGATCAAATTTATCTCGTCAACAAATATCGTCTAATCAAATTTTCTATCTGTTGTCATATAAACTCTGAAAAGATGAATATATTTTGAGAGCAAACCTGCTTGAAGAAACAATTGTTTTCTCTTAAAATATGCATATGCAATTTAAACGTCAAATATTTTTACCTTTATGCTTTTCAATTCAAGCTTGAAAATCGTGGACGATATTGCGCGTTTATATATCTACGTACGCTTTGCCTCATTTAGATAGAAACATTTTTAAATTTACCTTGCAAATGCTATTCGGTAGGCCAGCCGTTGCATACATGTATTATCATTCTTATACTACTAACGCAAGAAACCTAATTTAAACTCGTCTAAGAATTCCACGGTAAATCACATTCCGTTCTCAAAACACTTAATGAGTTTCGCTTTCGTTGTTCACCGTATTCGTTGTTGCGGCTTATTTTAAGGCAAGAATGTCACGAGACTTCTTCGTGTGGGGGTGCACGAGCGAGCGCACCGACGACGACGCCCTTTCGTCAAGCGTTGCGGCGTCTTTCTGGAAAAGGGCGTAGCGTCGAATGCTTAACCGTACATACACGTCTATTTCTCGTCGGATAATTTGTCGCGTTAATTAGGCGTGTAACGAGGTCGGAGCAGAGAGCAATAGCTGCAGCAGCCTTTTGGCAGACTTCTCGTTGGCGTTCCTTTAAGCGTAGGCGCATTGTGTCGGCGCGTGTAAGCGTTTATTAGGTCGTTACCGATGCTTATTCTTACACATGATTGGCGAGAAAAAGGCCGTAGGCCAAATACAGAAGACAGCACGAAACTCGTAAATCAAGCCGCGCTTCAAATGAGTTTCGGATTCTCGGCTCCGTGCATATTAAAACGAGGATCGATTGCCGCACGCGCCGCACGAATTTGTCTGTCTTCGCAATATTACTGCGCGCAAATAATCTTGAAATAGATTTTTTCCGTTTTTTTTTTATTTCTTAGGAAATCTTCTTACCTCAAAGGAAATTTTCATACATATTATTTACACTTATTTATATATAGGTAGTCTTCAATAATGTGTTTACATAAATAATTTACGTTATTATTCATGAGTTTAAAATTATAAATATTGCATAATGCGTGTATATTTATATGTATAATTATGATGTAAATGTCTAATTTGTAACGAGTTTTCCGCAAGTAGAAGTATGTTCTTCAGGGAGACGAACGGGTTTTCCAGCAACAACATTATATGCCGTGGTAACGGCGTACTGCATCCCGTCGGGACAAATAAGAGGGGTATTCGGTTTCAAATGGGGTTTAAGCTTATGCTGCGCCTCTGTTGCTGAAAATTTAAAGGCCATCTCGTGTTTAAAGGGCCCGTCATGCGGCGCGGTACCACGTCAGTCTGCAGTTTAGCGCTTAGCTAATGACGTCACAAACTCCTCGCTGCTTTTTAGGCAGCGGCAGCGCTTTGATTTGCGTGATTTTCAACTGCATTTGTACTTTCATTTGATATTGAATCATCAAATTCTCGATCGCTTTGGGCGATAATTGTGTCATTAGCCGAACAGGACAGTAATAATGGCATATTGCTGTTTATTTTGGCCTCGGATTTCCTAGCGATAACTAGACCTTATCACATTTCGACAGCGGAGAGAACGAAAATCATGATTTGATGCTGGAATTGGGTCGGTTGGCTATATTGCTTTTGTACAGAGATCTCAATACAGATGTATCATGGTCATGACATTACTTCTCTCACGGTTCTCGTACACGAGAATGCGTTCTTTCGTGGATATATATAAATTACGCATATGGCGTACCCTATAACTTAAGCCATACGATACGAGAAAATGAACCCGTAACCCATCCTCGTTTATCCTCGTGTAATATAGGTACTATATTGCCTGTCACCCATGGCGAGCATAAATCTCATTGCGCCGAATACCGTTTTATAATTAATGGTGCTGACCCCTCTCAGAGAAGAGAAAGGTCCACATCGTGAAAAAAAAAATATTACACCCATCCATTTCACAGAATCACCTTAAGTTATCATCTAAGGGTTGATTATTTCAGCGGACATTCGACCATACTGCCATTAATATTTCCTCATTCTCAGATTCAAATAGCAAATTGTCTTTCAAATCATTAATATCTTTGATCTTTGATCTCTAGTGGTTGTACGTTATGTGATGATAATCAGTTAGGTGATTTAATAACGAAATGCTACTGTATTAATTTTGTCAAATAACATTAATAACAAATATAATTCACAGTAATGACATCATTAAAATCGCATAATTAAATACTTATGAATATTTTCTGACATTGTTAATGTTACTAGACATTATGATTTTTTGTTTTTGAACTCATGATGAAGCATTTGAATGGCAGTACCTAGTAATTTCTCGTAGCGTATCCGAACTCATTATTTTGTTTGACTTAAATAGGTATTATTAGGTGCGTCCCTAATTAGCTCCGAAAGACAGAAAGAGAGGGACGAAGAAATATTACGACGCCGTCGGCTTTAAACGAGTTCGTCGACGAAGCACCGAATACACCGCGCAAAAATGATTTACATGAGAAAAGAGTGTGGGGAACGATATTCTTTCTACCGGAGCCTCTTCTCATTTTCGTCGAAAACGCGCTTAACGCCAGGAGCTGTTTATTTCACGAGGGTTATTCCCTCGTCTACGGGCCAACATTTTTATAATTAGTTTGCTCGCGACTCCGTAAGAGAATGAAACAAAGGGAGGTTCGAAATGGCAGTCGAAACGACGAAATGGCGACGACGCGACGTTTGCGGAAGAGCGCGCGCACGCGAAAACAGTCGGAAATGGTGGTCGGCATGAAGAGGCAGAAATGAGAACGGAAAAACAAAGAGAAAGGGGGGCAAAGAAGAAAGAGCAAGAAGGGCTGATGAGCTTATGCGTGCGAGGAGAAGTGAGGAGAAGAGGAAAATATAGGGATTAGGTAGCATAGCGGTGAGCCCGCATAGTGAAACGAGAAACAGAAACGACATACGCGATATATGGGGCTCTAATTGCTATCGGCGCGTTTATAGGTGATTATTTTTTTAATTGCTATGATTAAAAGAACAAAATCGTGATGCATCACTGCGCACATTGAGCGCGATTGATGTACGGAGCAGTGCTCCGGCAGGCAAAACGTAACTCGACGAAGGGATAGTGGGCGTAGAATAGTCGTTAAAAAAAGGGGGAGAGAACGTACATGAATCGAGCATTTATCCATGAATGGCGCCTTTTGAATCTTCTTACCTTGTAAAGTCTCCCTTACCGCGCGTGTAAATCACCGAGAGGGTAGATGCGACTTTGCAGCGCGCGCTAATGAACTTCGAGAAGCGGATGTTTTTCGTAGAACATAAAGCATCGAAATGAGACGATCGCTGTTGACAATTGTCTTATCGTAAATGTATTCGTTCTTAAAATAATTGATATACCACGTCAGAATCGGCGCGACGCATGCTCGAGTGAAATTACATCGACATTTAGCTCGACTGAGAAAAGCACGAAATTGCATGCCGGGATCGCTTTGAGAGGCAACCTTTGCTTTGTGTTCCGTAAAAACGCGCAATTTTGTTGGTCCTTAAATCAACAGCGTCGTCTTAAAAAGGAAGAGGCTCCCTCGCGCCGCTTATACGGTTCTCCGGCTGTACATCATCGAGTTTATGTTACGAGTTATTTTCATACTTTACGTAAATCTACTGAACATCGCCTCCGCGCGTGTCGGCGGGCACGAATTTATTTCACAATCCTTCACGACCGACTTTATTGCATCTTAACTGCGGACATTAAATCGACCGATGTAATTAACGTCTCGCTGTTCACGTGGGATGAACAACGGGGAAAAAGTTTTGGCCGCACGACGTGCAAACTTCTTCGCAATCTCAGCGAAGTCCTAATGATAATAATGCATCAGGACGGCTAAGCTAACAAAATATGAATGAGGCATAATCCCCGCAAACAGGAAAAGTGTGAAAGCTATATACAATAGTCACGACGCACGTCGCACACTACGCTGTTTCTTAATGATGCCGATAGGCATCTGATGATGATGACCATATTGAACGTCAATTTTTATCCTTCTTTATAAAGAGCAAAAATGGTGAAAAGCTAACATAGTAATTGTATTCTTTATGGTGGTGGGAACACTATATGTGATTAAAATAGCAAGGAACTTAAATGCGCACTTGTATATATTTTCCTCTTTCAAAAGAAAAGAGTTTTTCATAAAATGAAATGACAAACATTTCATAAGATTTATAAGTTACATAAATTTTATTAAAGCTTCATAAGATTTTAAACTCAAAATTTGAATCTTCGACTTTATGATTTACACTTTTGTGACATCCATTCAAAAATATAATCGCGCGAGTATATGCTCGTCACCTGGGACGACGCTCAGCTTTTTCCATAATGCGAGTGCGTTTCAAAGTATTAAATGTTGGCGGCAAAGAACCACCGCTGCCATCATCGACGCATTAGTCGAGACATCAGGGATGATATCGAGTTACTGTTGCGCCCTATCTCCGACGAGTCGATGCGACGAAACAGCGTGTAATCTGGTGGAAACTGCGCGGACGAAATCGCATATGTACACGTAGTCTGCTCGTTAGATAATCGCATTATTGCAACGAGAAAGTATTGGAGAATACAAAATACGATGCCACGCAACAGGTTCGTTAAGCGCGGTACATCGAGTATCTTCTTCGCAGCTGCGATAAATTTGTGATTTCGTATTTAGAGTCTAATAAATTTATAAAATCTTTCCAACACTTTTTTACCTCAAAAATATATGTAATAAAAAAACTAATGATTTTTTTCGTCCTACGATTTCATAAAAAAAATAATTAGATGAAAATTTTAGCGCTACAGCATTTCTATCGCTTCGAGCGTAAACATTAAATCATTTATATACAGATAACGCTTGAAATTTTTAGCGTTTCTCCGTTACGATATCATATCTGAAGTTTAAAGGCATCAAACAAATCTGAGAAATTATGGTCTTTAACGACGTTGCGATCTCGCTACTTGATTATCGTGACGTAGCGAGGAACGCAGAGCGCTGGGGATCTTTAGGTGTCAGAGAACACGCAGAGAGAACGGCGCGCTCGTCAGCTAATGAGTCGGTCGCTTTGAAACGAGGCGCTTGTCTCTTTTCGCGCTTGCTCTGCGAGAGATCGTATACGTGGGACGCGCGGGCATGCGAAGTTATGGTAATAATTAATTTCGAAGTCACTTTGAAGCCAGCTGCGACATACACCTCGTCTCCGAGTGGGAGCATAATATAAACGCGGCGGATGCGGATATCTATGCGCGCGCGCATTTGTCCGCGGATGCAGCATCGCAGCATCCCACATCTGGGTGTCGTCACCGACGCCCAGTTTTGGTTAACCTACGTTTCGCACAATGTGTGCACTGGTATAAACGGTTCGGCGATTTGATGGGAATTTGAGTCAATTAACGTTTCCACGCGCGCTGACGTGAACTATATATAAACAAAGCGTTTATATTAGAGTATCACCGAAAGGGTTACCGTCGCGCTAACGAGCGAGCCACGTAAGAGGTAGATTAAATGTTTTCGAGACGATTTGTTGTGGCGGACGCGAGAGGATTGTTTGATCGAGAGAATTGTTGCAATCGCTGGCGGAAGATGATGCGATTTCTTCGCCGCTTAAATCCGTTTCGATCGACAGAAAAGACCGATACTCCACCTCGAAAATCTCTTTTCTCCCAATTGAAATCCATTATATTGTAAATGAAATAGTTTAACAGTAATTTTCTATTTAATTCTGGTAAACGCTATATTACGAACAATAAATTGGATTGTCCTTTGAAAGCCGCCGTCAGAGATTCATACGCAATTTTATTTGCGTGGATATATAAATGACAGATTTATTTTATGATATTTTAAATAAGATTATAAACGCATGCATCTCTCTGCGTATTGTCATTTTCTAGGGATATTTAAAACTTTATTGCAGTCTCTCACAGATTTAATTATTAGGTTTTGAATAACGTAGTATTTCTCTGCAAATTTTATTGAATCTTAACTTGATCCTTCCTTTATAGTTATATGTACATGTAGCCAAGTCTGCAGTTATCGATATTCTGCAACTTTAATTAATCTTGTCTCGTAGAAGGAAGTTCTATATTAATGCTGAGCTGATTCAGGCGACTTAGACGTCGGACCAGTTCCTATCGATTGGGCCAATTAAATACGGTCTAGCTGGCAAACAGCGCCGCCAGTTTAATTCCGACGACGTCGGTGACAAATATACACGGTTATAAGCCGCTCATTAATAGTTGCAAATGTTACGTATAACTTGAAATACACCGAAATAATCACTGGTTACTTTGTTTTGCGAGTGAGAACAATACAATTATTGCGGATATAAAATGCTGCTTTACAAATTAAATTCCTATACAGCGAGTAAAATTATAATGGATTCGATAAAATTACGTGGTCTTTCGTAATTGATACGACATATTACATATTCCTCGTTTAATTATATTTAATTGAATCCCCAATGGAAAACTATTATGGTATTTCCAATGGCAGGTATGCATAAAAGAAAAATTATTTTTTAAAAGTCTCAATGGAGAAAATTACATTTTTAATATTAATCTTAGGAATATGTAGAATGAATACGCGAAGTTTGTATTAGAAAGAAAATATTTCATAGCAAAAAAAGATAAATGTACACAAGTATAATCTCTGCCTTCCGCTTAAGGTTTCTTATTAATGATTTCATTCAAGTTAAATGTTGAACACAAGTTTCTTCGTAACTAAATCGATCTTTAAGTTTTTCTTCAATTCCCCTATTTTCTGCACGCTATACATTTCCTGACTAGATGTAAATGAGCTTTAAAACACTAAATATTTTGTCATTAAAACTTACTATCATCTATATATCTTTTTATAGTATTCTCGTTGAACAGACTTTTCGTTACTTTTGCGAAACAATGTCTAAATTAGAAAACATTAGAGCATCTGCGAGATATTATATTAGTCAATTGCAAAATTTGATCGTTCAATTTTCGTAGAACAGAAATGCCTCGCTTTTAGAAACGACCCAACAAAAGGGTGAACGTGCTTCGAGAAACTCAGGATCTTATGAAAAGAACGGAGTTCGCGCAGAATTAGCTCCCGTTTAGTTGGCCTCGAGCGTCATACACAATAGGCTAAAGGTTATAAATGTTCGCAACTGATCGTTCGCAACTGAAATGTAGCTCCAGCAGCTCTTTCAATATAGCGCGATGTGATGTATGAGTTCGTATTTTCCGGTCGCGTACGATGCCATCTTCAAGCCCCCAAGTCGCAGTTTAAGACGTTATTGCCGCGGCGAAGCAGCCCGTTAAGAAGGGCCCCGTCTCTCCGTGGCTCGCCGCCGTTAACGACGTCGTTACGCGTACATCCACGGTCTCACCTTCCAGCATCTACATTCGTATGGGAGATGGGCGGCGCGTAAATGTACATATGCGCACGTGCTGCTGCGGCCGACGCGTAAACGCGTGGCGGAACGAGCTTTTCACTGTTGCCCGAGACATCTGGTGACCACTGAAATTACGGCCTCCACTCGATCGGCGTTTCCGCTTCATCAACGATCGTAAATTAGGATTAAAAGATCGTCGCGAGTCAAAGTAAATCACGTAGCTCCGGATTCTTCGAAGGGTTACCCGCCAGTTCCCTAAGAATGCTTTCCATCGCCTTTTCTGATGGCGCGTCAGTGCCAGGTTCAGACCCTTAATTCGTCGTGATCGATTTAAAAAAAAAAAATATATATATATATATATATATATATATATATGTATAAGATATGCATATAAATATTTCTGAAAAAATTGTTACATTCTTTTGTGTTTTAAAAATTGTATAATTTGCTTTTCGAAAACATACTCTATTTACATATTACATTATTATATAAAAATCCACGTTTAATTGACCCAAAAATTAAGTATTGTATCTACAAAATATCGCACACATTAAATATACGTTGAGTAAAAACCCCGTGACGGAGGACAGTTTTTATAGAAGGACTCTTTCTTTAAATAGTTATTAAGTAACGATATACTGCTCGCAGGACTCTAAAAAGGTGTGACGGACAGCTAATGTTCGCGGTGGGCTAAAAGACACGTTCGCGAAGACTGGCACAGATCAAACAAAACCCGTTTCCCTCCCTCCTTGGCGACAACGGAACGCTTGTCGCCGAGCGGCAAACAGTCAACGTTGTTTGTTTCTGCAAAACGATCCACTCCTCGCGTGAGTTACGATCGTCTGGACCTGCTCGATCCTCCTCGGACCTCAGCCACTGCGGCGCGGCGTGTGAGGTCCTGCGAACGGTGAAGCTTTACTATGCCGACACGTATATACATATAACTCCGCGCATTATTCCCTACAAGCATAGTCCGCGCTTCCATAAGCTCACTTTCTTCACCTTCAACACCCTTCGCGGAGTCAAAGTCTTAACTCGTCGTTTTTCTGGGAGACTACGGGTCATCGTTCTAGTTGGTCATGCCGCTACCACTTCCTCCGGACTGCTAGATGCAAGCATGAGTCGTAAAAACGAACGAGCAGAATTCCTTGGTTCCTTACGGTTATATTTTGTAGAGGATTGTGTCGACAGATACCTTGCAGAGATATCTTCCTTTCTTCACGTACGAACATTTATTTCTTGTTGACGACTCTCAAATTATAAAATTTCATTTATTGTCGATCATTAATTTTCCGTGATTAACCCGACGTTTACATTCTATTATTTTTTCAAATAAATAATTTTATAGGTAAATTTATTATTTCATCATTTTTGGGATCATTTTAAAAATAAATAAATCCAACTACCAATGAGAAATATATCAAGAGGAACTTGGACAATTTAGTAACAATCTTGATTTCTACAAGCAGAAGCCTCAAAGTTAAGAGCGGCGAAATTCGTCCATCAATCTAGAAAATGGCATATTATGAAGGAACTGTAGTGTTTCGTCAATGTACATTATACATGGATGAGAGTAGGGCTTCTACTCCCGTGCATAAAATTTTCAGCCTAGGACTTCAGAGAGACGTTCTCTATGGCAGACGACATACGGAGGACCGTGTGCGTGCGTACGTCTTGAAGATGGAGCCCATTATGTAGCTTGTACACGCAGTCTCGGGTGCTCTTTGCTCTTTACTCACCTTTCTTGTTTGCAAGGCTGCCTGCTGCCGTCGCATGACGACACCGACGCATCAACGCACCTTTTCTTTGACTAATGCGTCCGAACGATCGTCGCTACCTCGTTTTACTTTCGCACATCTCGTTAGCACGGCCGAATGGCGTGAATCCATTTACTCGCTGTTTGAAGATTTTCTGTCCGACGATCATTACCGATCGTTCTTTGTCAGCGTTGAGATTTACTTTAGATATTTGCGATGTGCAAAATAAACTTACTAAATACCCTGCTAACATTTACCGCGCCATGCGATATTTATACGAAGATTATTCATAGACTTCATAATCGCAACGTGATCTTTCTTCGGCCTGTGCATAACTTTAGTTGCTATTCTATATTGATAAACATTTCTTATTTAATTTTGCATTTTTATAACAAAATTATATTTTCTTATTAGTGTTTTTTTCCGTTACATTTTGTAACAAGACTAACAAGTAAATTAATAATCTTTTTGCGAATGCAATAATGTACTAAAGTTACGTTTTATATAGAAATTGATTTACATGAAATTTCCAACAACCAAATCCTTAAATCGACATTCCGTAATTATTCCGCGAGACGCGGTAAGCCCAACGTTAGTCCATGCACAATATATAGAGACAGTATGTTCGGCATCAACTCGGTCTCGCAAACTCCAGTTACTCCGAAATCCACGTGTAACTTCCGACCGTGCACTTATGCACAACGGAATCTCCGTCATTGCCGCGGTACTCTCATGAAAGACGCGTTAACCCCCCCAGACGACAATGGTCATCCGTTCACCGAAGCGCGGAGACGCTTCTACCGAGGTCCGACAGAAGCTGGCGCGTTCCCTGTCTCCTCGCCCGCGTTATCCTCATCCTCCCGCGGCACTCAGACGGACCAAGAGTGCTTTTGGGATCCCTCGTTTTCCTCCCTGTCTATCCCTCAAGCTCCACGGTCCCTCCCCCGAGCCATTCGTTGGTACAGTGTATCCCCCTGTGCTCCAATTACGAGAAGGAATGCTCATTTGGTACGCGGCGGGGGACCCATAATGGTCAGCAACCACTCGAAACTATTATCGACCCGCGGATTCGCCTCTAAAGCATGAGCGACGTCGTCCGCCGTACCCCACGCCTTCGAATTTTTAATCCGGCTCCACCACCACCCACCGACTACCAATCTCTCGGAAAGCACTTTCGACCAACGACTGCGTCTTGCACGTCGGTGTAGACGGTTTGCATTTCTTATCACGGTGATGGTGCACGCCACTGAAGTGGAAACACCAATCGTGCGATGGAGATTGCGATGCTAACCTCCGGGAAAAGCCTTTCTACCGCGGCTTTCACCCCCCCCCGATCTTCCTCCCCTTTCTCTTCCCCTGACAGTCTAGGTGCTCGGATTCCCCCGTCTTGCATATTCGATGTCTCGATTCCAGGGCATTAGGTCCGCCAGTTTTGCATGATTAGATGAATGTTTCATCGTGAGATCGTTACTTTGGCATTATACGTATAATACTGTGAGAACTGGAACGTTCTTGTTATAGAATTTTTATCGCAGTCGCAATTGTAACTCTATAATCAATAATTTTTTTACTAGAATAGGACCTTGCAGAATTTTGTGATTTATTCTATTGACTTATACTAATCCACAACTATCAATTATATACACAGTGATATATAACACTACTTTAAAGTCAACTAAAATATTTTTAGTGTTGTCAAATAATAAACATTATTTTCGCCATACCACGTGATTTAGTCGCTACTTACAGTCCTATCTGACACTTACTTAAAAATGTTAACGATCACGCGCGAATGGAAACCGAAAACGAAGTACAAACATCGACCACTCGAGAGAGGAATTCCTCTTTCACAGCGCGACGTGGAGGACATACTTGTCGCTTTGGAAGCGCGTAACGAACAATTTCGACAACAGGATGGAACAAATTGGTAATGAACGACGCTGTGGATACCGCTCTCCCTGCTCCGTCTCCTTCGTCTTTCTCTTCTTCCCCCAACTGTGAGGCAATTTCGACGCCTCCGTACTCCAGGACGTGTACATGAATGATTGAGATGTCCGCGAGCAAGTATTGCGCGTCCGACTTGTATTGGCTGGAATAATAACAATAATCTTTCACGTACTCATTTGCTCTCGCGCGCACGCACACCGTTGCCACGATATCAGTGACGCGCGTGTGCGTGTTAAACGCCCGTGAAAGTTGACGCAGCGCGAGAAATAAGGAAGTCGTATATAATTCCAAGGCTGCAGGTGTCGTAAATGACGGTTTAATTCATTTTCAGAAATTGTGACAAGTGGCCGCGCCGGCCATATCGTGATCACGTGTGACGTTATCTCATCTCTGGCTGGGATTTTTACCAGAACTAAAATGTGCGATGTTTTGTGCATTCGACCATTACTTACAATTAGTGACGTTAATGTTTACTATTAAACTCTGTATGAGGCGGGCGCGCGCGCGCGCGCGCGTTGATTAGATATGCAAGTACAATTTCTGTTAATAGAATGAACAAGATTATTACTTGAGACTTAATTAGTATAGGAATATTTATTATTGCGATGTACGTTCTCTCTTTATAGCATACAATACACCAATTCACTTTATAACAAAAATATAATACAAATGCTATTTGTAACAATTGCAAAGAAAGAGAGAGAAGGGGAGAGGAAAAAATACATTTTAAATATTTGATATCTACATATCTTTTAAGTATTATATTTTGGTAAAATATGCATATATGGTTTTTTAAAGTCGTAGATTCTTAATTATTGTGGCATTTGTGGCCATATTTTTTAATTCTGAAGTACGCGTAGACAGTTTGGCAAAGTGGTAATTAGCGTATCAAATAGGTACGCTTTAGTGCTTCTATATTGTCTCATGTCTTTCGAAACAAAAGTCTTCCGTTAACAATACGCCTGCATGCAGGCCCTCTTATCTATGTATCAGATACATGCTTGTTCACGAACATATTCTAGCTGCGAAGTGGTGTACACGTACATTGTTGATACATACAACAGAGAGTGAGCAAACAGTTTTCTCGTGTTGCCCTAAAGTTGCTGCTTGGCGACGAGAGGTCCTTTCTAAAGCGAGCAATTCAATTACCCGCAACTCCAACTTCCGTCCTTGTTTCCAGCCGAACTGCGTGCGAGTACCGATATTCATGAGAAGGAAACGCGATCTAAATTGTCTTGTACCGCAGAACGAAGGATGATTAACAAAATTGCAATGAACAAAATTAAAACTCGACCGACCGGCGAAAATGCGCGAATGAAACGGTGCTCCGCTGGAAATTGTTTACCAATTATCGCTCGCGGTTCACTGAATGCGAATATTGTTTTGCTTCAATAAAGATATTTTCTTACCTATATCTTCCATGAGTAACAATAATAATATCTCGAAATGAAATTCGCGAACTAATAATATATGTATATTTACGGTCTAAACAATTTAACATATTCTATAATAATGATACCGATTCTAATAAGTAGGACACATGGTATATAAGTAAATAATAGTTATTAAAATATTTAAAATACCATATTTGTTATATATTTTCATTTTTCACTTATAAGCAATAAGCA
Organism: Temnothorax americanus; assembly: GCF_048541705.1. Classification (NCBI taxonomy): domain Eukaryota; kingdom Metazoa; phylum Arthropoda; class Insecta; order Hymenoptera; family Formicidae; genus Temnothorax; species Temnothorax americanus. The sequence continues at coordinate 1,346,481 of NW_027509307.1, read as the reverse complement.
TATAAATTACAAATTGCATTGCAAGAAAATAAGTTGCTATTTGTATGACACATAATATCATGTGAAATCTTTTCACTTTCTCGTATCGACTCGTTCCCTCTCTCTTCTTCTTCACATTCTTTTTCATGCACTGTCGGTGTCTCGAGACAATTTCGGCCCTCTTTTAAACGCTCTCATTCAAGCCACGCACACACCGACACACCTAAGCACGCGTCCACTTTTGTACGCACAAAAGGGGGACGTGACGCGGCTGGATACGCACAATCAGCCCGCAGTGATTGAGGCATTCAAGGCGTGGGCATGCACTCTTACGCGCGCTTACGCACAATTCGCTGTGGGATTCTCACGCTCTTCGCGAGCTTAGTTACATCGTGACATTGAGGAACATATTATCATATTACAATCATTTTATAAAAGCAATTATTACGCATAGATGTATAATATTATAAACTTACAAGCGTATTTTATGGTAATTCTTTCACATTTCGATAATGATTATATTGATTAGAAAAATATTCAAATCATCATCGACTTACACCAAACCCGCAGCAATTATTATCAAATAGTTTTCAATATATTTTGATTATATTGTCCAAGTTTGTGCGGAACTTCAGACTTTACTTCACATAATTGATAAGAATCCGCAACGTCTGGCGATAAATTACTTGGGACAGCTTTCAGTCTCGAGATGGAAAGTTCAGCACGGGATTTACCTGCGAGTGACAGTTCCATTAACAAATTTGCACCGGGACCTCGATTTTGTCGGTACGTTCGTTTTATTTTTTTCGTGGCCCATCGCGCTGCGTTTCGGTGGCGGCTGGTGGTCGCGTCGCGAGAGAGTCTTCATTGAGCGCGCGAGAGGTAATCTCTCGGAGAGAGCGGCGTTTCTTCCCTTGCCTCCAAACTTTAATTACTTCGTTTCATTTTAAAAGGGCGAGTAATTAGGAGGTAGCGATCACTCTTCTCCCGTCATATCTTTCCGAGCTGTGAGTAGAACATCCGCGGAGAGCGTTCGCGTCGAATTCCGGCATCTTATTCTCTCCTTAACGGCTTCGTCTGGAAGAGTCGCGTATCTCATCTCCCTGATCTCCCTAAAGAGCGCCGATCTATTTATTGATAGCACTGCACCGCGCCGTGCCGTGCCGTGCCGCGAGAGCCGCCAGATTAATCGCACGGTCATCTATAGCCAGTCTCCCGCCCTCTCCGTTTTTATTAACTTTGCTGGTTCCAACTCTTCCAATATCACATTATTGCACTCCACCGCCCGCAGCGTCACCGTAACACTCGAGTGTAGACGGTTGCTCATCTGGCCTCTCCTTTTTCGATTTACCTCCTCCACTTTCCGCCTGCTCGACGCTCGACCATCGTGTCTCCGCGACGAGCTCTCTTTCTCAGCCTGATGCTTTATTTCCACCTGCTAGGGGATTGTCCACAATGCGCTGCAATAACCGAGAAATCGACGTTTACGTTGATACCCTCGCGCCGTCCGCCCACTTGAAGTCACAACAAAGCGTCGTCTCGACATTTCTACGCCCGAGTCACGTTATCATCCCGATGTGTTCCCCTTAAGATTCGATACATTACGATATTTCGCCGCGATATCGATATATCCGCGATTGAACCGCGTGTATAGCGTGACAGCTCCCTTATTGTCATTGTAACAGAAATAACGTTCAATTTTTGTGTACTTATATAGAGTCTACCTGCATGAAGTATAGATATGACAGATATAGAAACGACGTTATATGTTAGGAGATTTGTAACGCCAAGCGTCATTAAGATATCAGATCAAACGAACGGCAGGAAATCATGGCAACATGCAGCCTCGAAATATCAGGGTTAGAGTCCGAGCTGTAATATTTTCGAGCACGACTACTCATTAGTGCGCATTAAAAATCATATATATCATGCATGTAGTCCGTTGGATCGTGATAAATAACTGTTCTTACATGTAAACTGGTATTTCAGACAAAAACAAATGTGCTCTTTCCGTGTTCGCAGTAATTGCGAATTTTGGGAATTGTAAAAACTAAATTTGACCGCACATATGTAGATATTTATAATTTTTAATAATCCGTAATTTACAATGTGGTTGACGATCCATTTCGCCGAGAAAGAAAATCACTGGTTTTATCTTGACACAGTAGCCTCAGAAATGACTTCGTCCAATCTCCACTCGTAGCGGAAGAGTGTGGCGTTAACTGTTAAAAGGAAGCCGGGAGAGATAGGGAGAAATTCTCTATTCCCCAGCTAATTTAGCAGAAATCTGATGGCCGCGACCGATGCTCGTTGGTCGTCACGATCTGTGCATTTAGAAAACTCATCTTCCTCCCCGCTGTGTAATTTTGCAATTTCACGAGATCCACGCGACGTCCTGAATATCAAAGTGGTGGAATTGCGCGGTGTGCACTGAAGTATGAACTTAATAGCCACGGCCGATGTAGTTCTTCGGCAGTCGCTGCACGCATCTCCATCTATTTCTGTTAACGTCGGCCACACCTTGCCCGATCTAGATTACCCTGGAAGATGTCTTCCTTGTCAACATTTGTTATTGCTCGATAGCTCGTATGCCGTTCCCAGCGGATGTCGTTACATGCCACTGTATCGTACGCGGTTGCAGCTCTTCTTTTTTTTTTTCGTTCCATTAATTGTAATATAATGTCGGGGATAGTAATTGCGATACGTGTTGCGCGAACGCGACCGATCCATTGTCGGAACTCATTGTGATGCTCGCAGGTGAGGATCTTTGACGCGCTTCAGACTTAGACTCTTACCTAACGCGCTGTTTAATTTCCTCGGCCCTATTAGTAAATCATATCCGCTTGAGTAATAGCCGTGAGGATCTGGCTGGGAGAAATTCCTTCGCGCGGTTATAGACTTTTCCCGGAGAGAATATATAATCTTTCTACGCCAAGCCCGGAGTAGTTACCGTCTCGAATTACATTATGGATGAAGGAGACTGTAGGAGGATTCACCGAATTTGTCAAAAGGGATCCGTATAGATTTCGACGGCGCGGATAGAGTTACCATATGGTACTCGCGTCATGGTTGATGTGTGTATTGTCTAAACACGTGTGTTGCGCCGATTTTTGCGATCGAATTAGATATCTCGTTAAGGTGTAAGTATCATATATCTAGAAATAGAAGAAAGAAGAGTATTTCCGTCTATAAATACAAAAATGTTTTCATCTCATACAGATAAATTGCTTACGATTGGAACTTACTTTTACATATTTATTTTGCTTATTATATTTAGATACGTTTAAAAATTTTTTAAAATTACGAAACGTGTAAATATGTATATTAACTTATCGCAAGAAAGAAAAGCTGATGCTTTCATATCCGAAGTGAAATCTTCTGATTATATGTCATCAAATTTGATTCAAAAATCACTTATCGCATGTATTCGACCATTAATATTCAATGACGCAGCGACGAATATTTTGCCAAACATAATTTGCGATAATTGGGCCCCGATAGAAGTTCCAGTGTAGAATTTTCCCTGTCGCTAGTTCCCAACACAATTTATTCCGCACACTTGGCGAATCGGGCGTATCTTTGAATTAAGTTACAGCAGCAGCCCCGTGTCGGTCGATGACAAAAGGAAAGGAAAGACCAGATGCTACCCGGGCAAGGGGGGGAGGTCTGTCGCGTTCCTCGCTGTTTTTATAGCCGTCGCCAGCCCACACGCCCGCGAATCCGGAAATTCTCTCGGCGTAAACGAATTAAACCGGCTCGCCTATCTGCAACGAAGCGCTTCCGGGCTTCCGTAGCGCGACGCGCGAGAGATAGGAATAAGTTGCCGGAGGAGGGAAAAGAACACGGGCTACCGAGAAGCCGTGTGCAAGCGAACGACGCGATGCGAGGAACCGTATTCCGTCGAGTTTCTACCGAGGATTAACAAAACCTCCCAGGTTGAGGTCCATTGTCTCGCCTCGTCCTCCTTCTTCGATCCTCGCCGCGTAGTTTCTTAGCTAATTTCTTGGCGCGTGCTGCCGTCTGCCGACAGGAACAAGGGCATTGCGTGGTGCGAGCGAGAGAGAGCGAGACGGAGAGGGGGGAACAGGGGGGAGTGAGGAAGAAACGTAGCGAGAGAGAGGATGAGGGCGAGAGGTTGCACGGGGTTGAGACACCTCGCGGATAAGGTCGGAAAGGTAATCAAACTCTATCCTAGCGTGGCTATTAATTACCGAGTACCGCTTACGCGACCCGAATTCCACAAAACTCGTCGCTCTTGGCGTATACGCCGCGCCGCGCCGCATTGCCTGAAATTCGAAGCTGCAAAGTGCAAATATCTCGACGATGACGGCTGTGCGCTCCTACGAACGTTTGAGTTTCTAATCTGTAATCTTGATATTTCGTTCTTGAAGCTTTTGGGCAATCGGAATGCACGTTTAATTAATTGCAATACGTTGTTGAATAAAATTTCTACTTGATCAATAGTCATGTGTAGTAATACGTTATAACGTAATTTTCGATTATTTAAAAAAAAAACTTATAATTTTTAGAGCAACTTGATCATGTATTTCTGAAACTTCAATTATTATTCTTTCCCTTAAACAATTTCAATGTCACGTAAATCATTTGTACGACATTAAATCATCTTGTTCCTTTATATCCTCTATTGTTTTACATTTCCATTATTCATGCTTCTTGTCCAGTATATCATTATTCAAATGTGTCTTGCGTTATCTCAGTCTCTGTCTCCGTCACTCTATAATTTGTTATTTCTACATTCTTACGTAGGAATTCATTCTTCTTATATTTCTTATATTTTTCTTACATTTCTATCTTGTATACATCTTATAATTCTTTATTTTGATTTAAGGAATTTCTCGTTTAAGGAACTTTTTTTTTCATTATTCTTTTTTCATCGTCGGTTATCCTTTATTCGCTCATTCTTTCTTCTCTCTAATAGATCTCGTGCAGCAGCAACGAGTACGCTTACCAGATTTTCGTCATTTTAATTTCATATGCGCCCGACAAATTCATGCACCGCGACGGCTGATCCCGTTTACCCCTAATATACGATCAGCATGGTTCGTCGGATTCATATATCACGCTGCGGCATCGGGAGCCGGGATCAAGTTAACCGTCCGGGTCGTTGTAACAATCGTTGAGTGCATCGCATAAGCGCCTTACGGTGTGTATGGCATTGACACACGGGGTGCAAGTAACCGCGCGCCCGCTATTGTTTTCGGCTTAAAACCGCCCCTTGCACGCATTGCGCGTCTCTCTCTTTCTCTCTCTCTCTCTCTCTCTCTCTCTCTCTCCCGTCTCTTTCCTCTTTCCCTCTCTCACGCGCGATCCCGTCTTTTGGGGTTCCAATTCCGACACAATGAAGAGACGTTTCTACGGCCCCAGTGCCGTCTGGCCCCGTCAGGAGAAGGCTGACGACGAAGTTGATCCTTTCAACAAAGTCGAAACCGGATAGTAAGATCTCTCGCGTTCTGAGAGCCATATACACTTTGCGACTCGATGAGACCAATCACACCGCTAAGGATTTCGCTCTTAGAATCTACTGGCTTGGCGCTCGTTATAACGGTCCAGTTGGTCGTTCGATTAACTGGAAACCAATAAGGACCGCAGAACGACAAGGAGCTGGGAAACGCCTCTAACAATAAAAGTCGTTTCGAGATCGTTAGAAAGAAGGCAAAGGGAGTTGACTCGGTGGCTAACGGGTATCGCAATTCCTTTTTTAGTATAGAAACTCATTGCGAGTGTACTTTTCATGACGGTGATCGATCTTATTGTTAGACGATTTTATCGGCATGAACGTTTCCGCATCTCCATTCCGTATGTTCTTAGAAAATGAAGTTAATAGAAATACATGTTAATTCAAATATGGTCCAAAAAATTAAAATACAATATTATGCATTATATTATTATATCATTAGAAAAAAATGTTTTTTGTATGTGGTCAAAGAGCAACAAATTGCACAGCACACATATACGGTAATTTACTTTGAATTCTTATCTTAATATGAGCATAATTGATATCTGCATATTTATATTTATATTGAAAGAACTATTAAAAGGATTATAGTTAAAGAAAGAAGCGCATGAGAGTTTAATATTTATACAACATTAAACTATTAGTTTAAGAATAAAGTTCGCAGCGGACGTGTTTCGGTATAAATACTTGTATCATAATCACCGATTTCATCGCGGAAAGTTTTGAGAAAAGAATGCCAAAATAACGGGTTATTTTCGAGGCACGCTTAAACGCGTATATAATTGAATTTTGTGGCACGATTCTGTAATATACCCGGTATACGTGGGTTTTTTAGTCTTATTATCGATAAAACAAGAAGGCAACATCAACACGATGGTACGCGCTACAGCTGCTCGCCTACAATCGGTGCTCCATATTTAGCGACGAGAGATTCAGCCTCTCGTGAACACCATCAAAGGAACACGCCTTAATCATTCTCCCCAAGCTCTCGTGCGTATAAAATTACGATAATGACGACCAAGTTATAATGATGCGACATCAAACGTCGTAGTATTTCTAGTGATTAACGTCATTAACCTTTTTTGACGGTCGACGTTAACCAAAGTTTGACTCGGGATGAGAATGAAGAAGCTTAGAATCAACTCGCGCAAAAAGATCTAGTTGAATTATTATGTACATACACTACAGCATGGAAAAAAAGCGCACAATGATTTCAGTATTGTAATAATTATTTCTCCGTCGCTAAGCATGAGCTGCGCTAGTAATTGCAATGTAAATAGAGGTCAATGGTTTAATTAACCACACTTAAGGCTAATCAGTGTTTTACGCCAGTAACTTAGAAACGTGTGATAAATTTAACTTTGGATATTATTATAATCGCGATGGAATAATATTTATAAATGCAGTCTTAAAATAATATAGAATTACTTTATAAAATTGTATAAATATTCTTTAGAGTCATGAATTTCAGTTCTCTTAACCAAGCGTTACACAACCACAGTATTTTAAATCATTAAAATCTCAATAAATTAACGGCTATTCGTACGTTTGCTGAATGCCCGTAGAAGATCGAAAATCAGCGCAATAGTAAGCCAAGCTATACAATAGGTAACTAATCGCTAATGATACTCTCTATATATCATTCACAGATCATTCTCTATATTCAGCTCATAAGTGTGCTAATTATCCTTGATTACGATATTCTAGTATATACGCTTAGATTTTAACGAGTTCAAGATTGTTAAGTGAATGGTAACTAATTTATCCATTTTGTCATTTATTATCCCGAAACTATTTGTAATATATGTTACAACATTATTACGTTTCGTGTTAATATAGAAATTTTCTCTCGATTACTTGCTATTTACGGAACATTATGATTCTCTACTGTATAATATGAAATGTCAAAGTTATTTTATTTAAGACACGTTTACACGAATAATAGTTACGTGATGTAGTGCAGTTAAGGACAATACATCTCTCTTCTGGTAAAATCTTCACTTCAGCTATTCTCCGTAGCGAGTTATCGCTGTTATATGCGGCATTTACTTGTTATTATACATTCTGTATCTTACGTTTCTCTACGTTTAATCTCTTAAGCAGACATGACAAATACGCTACGCCGCACGCTGTTAGGAAACTATTTACAATAGCTTGCGAATGAAAAGGGTTTTTGGGTTAATTCGTTAACATATTTCCCCCGTTATTCAGATTATTTCTGAAACATTATAGCCATCCGGCTATTCGTTGGATCTTAACGAGATATTTAATATTAATCCTGGTAGCATTATATTACATTAACAAAACATATTATAACGTTTAACTTCTTTACTTCATAAGATATGCACTTTATTACGCATGTGAACAAAAGAGTTATCATTTATGATTCACGGAAAATAATATTTTTGCGTTGGTTCACGAATATTTGCAATAAAGTTTTTATCAGTTATTTGAAAATTCTTTGTAAACACTATTATTAATTCTAGGCATCTCGCACATATTCAAATGAGAAGATACTGAATTACAGTCAAGAATCAAATCTCACCGTTGCTCGAACTTTGTGCAAACTACTCGCTGATCGCCTCCGGCACAACGAATAATTTGCATAGAATACGAAGGGGACTGAACTAATTTCTAAGTTAATTTCTAATAAAAATTCCGTTTTCAGTTAAAATCTCTATCTGAAGTTTTAAAAGAGAGTGAAATTAAAGTATCAAATTGCCGGATTAATGCAATCACTTTTCAATATATAACCTTTTTATTATTAATTTATTAAGGATTAAATGATGGCACGCTAAACAAGGATATGCATACTAGTGTAATATCCTTGTTTATATTTTTCCACAAACAAGCCATTCATAATTTTGCTTATTTAAATACATATAGCATAAAATTTGTTTAACGAGTTATACATCTTTGTTTAAAAAAAAAAAAATAAATTGTGCTTAATTCTTTCTTTAAAAAATTATATTCTTAATTTTTGCATTTAACTTGATAATTCAGCGCCAAATTTCATCGTATTTTAAACACGAACTTCCCAAATTTAACGTCAGAAAGAATATTCGAACGATTCCAGAGTACAATTCCATATTTTCGTGTTTTTAGCACATGGCATTAATAACGCGTTGTTCGTACTGTGTGCAAGTTGCACGCGACGCACGCGTGCGGCGTGCGTCGCATGTGCTACACGAGTGTAGACGTCGCGTGGTATCGTCCGTCGCGCACGGTACCGCCCGACGATTCCGCGGCGAATTAAGCGCATAGTGGCGTACTACGAGAGGCCGGCATTATGCAGATTCGTCCAGCCGTATAACGCCAGGTTTAGCGCCGTGCCGTCAGCGCGTCGCAGCCGCGGCATAAACTCCGCGGAGTTATGCGCTATTGCGGGCGCCGCGGTTGTGCGGCGGTGGCTGCATGGCAGCGGCAGATCCCCGTATCGCCGCTGTCATCGTTGTCGCCGACATTCGCGATGCGCGACACGAAGGGCCGCGAGCGCCGCGTGGCACTTCGGCACTTCGGCAACGAATCGACAGTGCAATGCCGCTAGGGCCCCCGGACCTCTCCACCGGCCACCCCCCGTTCCTCAGATTCCTCCGCTTTTACGAGGCGAAAGTCATTTACACCGCGCGATTTACGGCTGCGTTTCTTCCACCCTCCTCCCTTTGCCCTTCCGCCCCGGGCCGGCCCACCGACCGAGTATCGATATCAACGACGAAGGACTTTACTTCTCGAACTCGACCTTTCCTCTCGGACCGCCCCGCTCGTCGCGCGATGCACCTCTCTCTCTGCTCGCGCGATTATCGACCTTCGACGGACACTGCGCGAAACGACCTCGGTGAAATGCCGGGGTGAGGTTCTTATTAACGTTCAACGTTCCTGAATGATGGGAAACGCGATTCCAGGTGAATTGAAGTTTGATGCTATTGGAAGAGGCAACTTGGCCGTCCTCTTATATGTGAGATGGCATTTTAGCGTTTCCCTGAAACGTCTTCGACCATGTGCTCTCCACTAGAACATACACACACACTTCGGTCCTTTAAAAAAATTTATTTCCCACAACGTTTTCTCTGCAAATTTGATTCCGCTAATGTATCTTGAAATATAGCCAAAATATTTAAATGCTTTTATAAAAACAGTAATAATATGACATATATTTTTGGACTAGTAACAATATAATTTGAATTATTTTCTTTTAGAATACGAGTTTCGTCTAGTTGACGTTCAATATGATTATACCACGGCGATGTCAATAATTTACGATTGCCATTTCTAAGACGATGTAATATCTCAATTAATAACGAAATTCTTTTAAAACTGTTTTAATGTAATAAAATATTATTATTTTCTATTAATTTAAATATATTTTGCGGTTTTTTAGCGATCAAAATATTCTTCCTCTTGCTTCAATTTCTGCTTTCTTGAATATCCGTGGGAATTCTAGAATATAAATTGATCTCGAGATGGCGAAAAGCGATGTGAATTTAGTTTGAATACATAGTAAACATATTCTGAAAGATAAGTCGCTTTTTAACTTAGGAAAAGAACTTATACGAAGATGTATCTCTGATTTTTACCATTTCTCTCTGGAATGTGATTTCATTTCGAACGCGAATTTGTAATTTTTTGAAGTATCTCTATAGAAAGCAGAAAGCTGTTAGTCCGTATAACGTTGATTAATTTTAGAAAACTTTTTGTGATATATTAATGATAAATGATTATTGTAAAATAATAATTTCGTTCATTTAATATCTCCTCGTAAAGAAATCTTTAAAATTTTCATGAAAATAATTTCGGCCTACTTTAAGAGTAAACGAATTTTAACATTTTGTTGTATGCTAAAAGTCCCAAGTTCTATCAAAATTTTATCAAGGTAACGTTAAAAATACGAACAAATTCTGCTAGCGTATTTCACCATATATTATCTACTAAATTAAATCATATTTGGGAATTTTTTAACATACAGTAGAGTTCACGTTTGACATGGAATGCACCAACAGCGAATACTTACATTTTGCTTTATACATCCATGGCTCACTCGCTAATCCGCTAATCGTCCGCGAATCTCGGACCTCAGCCGCCGCGCTTGGTTTTCGTGACATTTGTTCATTCGTAGAACGGTGGTATATAAATTTTACTTTGGATGTTATATTGCGCGGACGATCGTAGGCCGGATCGGTTAAGCCGGTGGGTGGAACAAATGGGATAGCGGCGTGAAACAGCGTAGAGGAGGGACCGCGCACGTCATAAGATTTCCGTCACGAGACAAACAACCTTCGGGGCACGAAGCAACCTTAAGCGGGCGTCTAATTATCGATCGAAGCCGAATGTAAATCCTCCGCTTCGTTTGTCTTCCCGAACTACACGGCAATTTGCCAGGGCGCACCCTCCGGTCCATGATCGTTAATAAAATTTGAATCTTTAATCACGTCATGCGCTTGTCTCCGGCGTTTGACCTGCAACTCCACTGTTTCGCTTCACACACAATCCTTTAGCGGTGTGCAAGTTGTATTCATTAGCCGCGTAGTACTTTTCCAAATGAGCAGAGCCAATGAAACGTCAAAACTGCTATAGCTAGCACTAACACAGTCTGCTAATTATTATAGTCATCATTATTGTTATCGTTACCGTTTGTTTAACGCGCATCTAGTTTGCCAAGTTATTTTCTGCGCCGCATTGCAGTGGAGTTTGTAAAAATATTGCGGTTAATTGCGGTGGCATCTTCGTTTTCAAAATAAAGAACTTTTGTCTCACATTTTTCGACGTATAATTACTTTGTACCATTCGTATACTATCTCTCGATACATATTTCTGCTCAGCCAACCAACGCAACCAGTCAAGAAGGGAAGAAGCGGAGGCAATGCGTTTGCGGAACGTGTACTCCACGCGAGACAACTTTCTGCTATCTATCTTCCGAACAATTAAATTCGTTTACGAACGGCCCCGCACTCCAGCCGCACGGTTTGTTTTTAAATTTTCTACCCTGGGTTTCCTTTTCCCTCTGCGAAGTTTCTTCAATTTCGCTTTAACCGCGGTTCGGGCTGATTGCGGAGCGAAATACAAACTCCGCCACGGATTCTGACACAAACGCTTCGAGACCCCGCCGCGGCCGTAATCTCGAACGCAAACATGGTGTCGAGTTTTATCTCCGCTCGACTCGCGTAGCCTGCAATAAGGATTTAAGGCACGAGCTGGAACGCTCTTAAGCGAAGATCTTTCTCTTATCGCGACGCTTTTAGGTGTCTCGCGATAGAGTTGGGGCGCGCGGGCGCGTCGTTGAATTTTTAAAACGTCCGTATTACGCGTCGGGCGCGTTATCGACAGACATGGTAATCGGATCAGGACTCTCTTCTTCGGGTTAATCCCCATACATCTTGGGTGACGCAAGGACGTGACAATCCGGCAATGCCGCCCGCCGTTGCCGCTCGGAAAAAAAGAGATGGAATTAACGGGTGGGAAAAGATCGCCTGGTCCTCCTCCTGCAACTTTTCGTCAGCGGTCACCACACATCCGTCGCACCTCCGTTATTAATTATGGGATAATCCTTTGATGTGGGACCCTCGGGACCCGAGTTACGCTGCAACTCGGAGGACACTACGCTCCCTTCTTTTCACGACCTGCACTTGACGAGGCGAAACAAAACGATATTACACGCCTTTGTCGAGGCTTTGAAACCCTAAAATCGGAAGTCGCGTTAATACATCCCAGGCGCGTTGACATTCCGCAATTAACTATGAGTGTCCTTAATTTAAAACCAAGCGCGTTGTAAAATAATCCGACGGGAAGTTTGCATATGTAAACGATGCTCTCACAACTGCTTCTTTTATAAACGTTTATGTCACGTGAAGAACGAGGTTGTGTGATATTTATTAAAACAGGCAATTTTTTGCATCTACATATACTCATTTTGCCCCATGTTATATGATCAGAAAAAAAAAATGAATATCTGTCACTGACACTGAAGAAAATTTCAGTAATTAGGATGTAATATACATTCGAGAGACGTGCCGACAATTTGAAACGCGTTCACAAAAATTTTCCTTCCGTCGGAATAATTTCGCGCTAACTAGATCGTTGGCACTCCTCCAAATATAACTATTATATCCGCCGCCTCTCATATGCCGTCGGGTCCAACGAGCTTATTCTTCGATATACGTTAATCAGCAGATACAGTTTTGCAGAAGAGTTTCGAAGTAGAGCTCGCCCGCGAGCAAACAAATACGTATCCCGTATGTGTATCCCGTTGGTACGTATATTTCAGGCGTCTGACGGAAATTTGCGAGCAAATATAGGAGTTCGGCGGTGGTCTGTATGCGACACTAACGAGCCACCAAACTTTGCAGTTTGTACTTCTCGAAAATCGCGTCGTTGATCGCGGCGTAGCGCGGGCGGAAGGATCGGATGGAAAGAACGCGCCGGTATACCCATTGCGTTCTTTTTCTATTTGAAACTTCCGACGAGAAAACGTGCCGCGAGAGTACCGGCCGGTAGTTCGCTCACGTTTCGTCGAACGGAAACGAACGATCACTGCGAGGATGCTGATCGTTTCGGCGAAACCGGGCGACTTATCGCGGCAATTAGAGACCAATTAGCGGACACCTGCGCCGACTTGCCGATCGCCCTCTAATTGTCGACCGCATCGTCCCGCATTGGAATCGTACGGTCGCCGCGTAACATCGACCGGAATCCACGTCGGGCGTCGTCTACGTGATGTCTGCGAATAAACGTGACTTCGCTCGTTACTCGCTCACGCGCGGCGAAACGTGTCGCGCTAATCTGAACGCGAATAAATAATGTCGTTCGCCGTCACGACATACATACGAGAAACCCTGGGCGCAGCTTCGTGCGAATAGGAAGGCAATCGTGAGAGCCGCACTTTGCAGCTAATCACGGACGATAAAAAATACGGAGGCAAAAAGTTTTTTTCCTCTAATCAAAGGTCTCGAAACAACTTAATGCTCGCGCCGCGCAAGACGTAAGACGTTTGAATCAATGGCTACGAAAAATTTACCATTCAGCGACGGTGAGTGAACTGTAATCCAACGCGTACGGACGAGTAAGTTTAAACACAACGATTCTATTTAAGCACGATACAATTCGAAAAGTGAGAACCCGGTGGTCCGTCAACAATCGCCACCTCGTGTCGGCGGAGTAGCGCGTTCATCGTGGTTTTCATTGGAGCCGACTTGCCAGACTTCCGTCGACAACACGGCACTTTCTCGTCTGCGGTAAGCGAGAGCCGCCCGCATCCGGAGCCGTCTACGCCACGGAATTATTTCATTTTCAACCGGCTCCTCGCCCCCGCTCCGCGCCGTGCCGCGCCGGAACTTTTCACTAGGATCGTTAGCGTGACTCGTAGATAGGACTCCTTCGCGCCAGATTCACAGGAAACTGAATAAAACTCGCGTCGTTCCGCGCTTCGTCGAGGAGGCGAGCGTGAATGCGAGTTGCAATGCGCGCAGACATAACGGACGAACGACGAGGAAAGGAGGGAGGGAAATCATCTTTATAACGTGTCCCCGCCGGATGAGAAAAATGTGCTTCTAGGCTCTAGAGGATTACCGGGATGTTCCCCTCAGAGAGAAAGAGGTGGCGGGTCACACCGCGCCTTGATAATTGGACGCCTCGTTACTTTCTTCTCTTTCTTGCTTTATCTCTCATAGTCGATCTGCCGTGTACGAGAGATTCCGAGGCATCTCGCTCTTAAAGCCGTGGCCACCACTTCCCATTATGCATCTCGCCTACCGACCTTCGATCGGCCACTCGAGTATACCACGAATGAGAAAGTACTTCGTTAGCGAAGGAAAAAAAGCTGAGATTCTCTTGACTCTTGTTAGTAGCTTGATGTAGGTCCCGTGAAATTATGTCACAGTCATTTATCGCGCCTTTCGTTAAAACTGAACAAGCGGCAGTTTTTGCGTTCTTCGACCCTCGCGCGTTTCGTAAATCGTTCGTAAACGAAGTAGATAAGATTACGGGAAGTGTCCCGTTTACGTGTGTGGACGAGTATTTCTCGCGAATCTCTAGAAACCACAAGAAGTTCTTTTCTTTCTTCCTTATAGTTGTGAAACTTTTTTCTTCTTCGATAATAGATTGGCGTTCGCGCACTCCAGAATCATCTATAATGCATTCAATTATTTACTTCAGTCTTTCTATTTTCCAGCACCAACGAATGCATGTTTAAGTAATGAAATCACAATGAAAGACGAACATTACGTACCTATAATACATATATAGTTTATACATTTGTAAAGCATTTCGCGAGAAACTTATGTATCATAAAAATATTTTGACCTGCCGCCGTTTCACGAAGCTGCAGGCGCATTTCTGTGTATAATGCCGCGCTTGTATTTTATAACAGTATTCATTATGCTCGCAGCACTTAACCGTTTCGCCTTATGCACGAATTTTACGCTTCTGCGAGAGGGCCCCGATACACACTCATTTCCTCGCAGGGTCCGCACAGGCGGACTCGGTAGTGCACGTTGCCGTAAAATCTGCTCGTTAAAACGACACGTTCCTTTCGACGCGCTATATATCATCCATAAAGTCAAAGCTGTAATGGTTCCGTTCTGCGCGCGCGCGCGCGGGCGCGCGCTCGCCCTATCTCGAAGAAAACGCTGAGCGTTCGATTTCTCGACCGAACTCTGACAATCTCCGCCGGACACCGGCGATCGCGATATCTAATATTATTGTCGCGTGCGATCATCGATTATACTCGTCGTCGGCATCGATCAGCACTTTCGCAACTCCCGTGCGGCGCGGGCGCTTACGCGCAAACACCCTTTGGCGAAATGAGACTTTTGTCTACGGAACTTCGACACTTTGTCAGTGTCGTTTCTCGATTATTACGCTTCACGGTCGACGCACCAAATAGCTGGGCGTACAGGATGTCGCGGGGACACGACATGTAGACGCCTTGTTAGCGTAAACTGGCGACGAAGTTGGCGGAGGGTATCCGACTAACGACACGCAGGCATCTAGATGTACGAGGAATGCGGATATTCCGTCGGAGAAAATTCGGCGTGTCGTTCGCGAAACACAGCCGCTTCAATAAGTCATTTTACTGGCGTTTAATTGACTGTGAAATATTATTCCCGTTGACTAAGAATATATCTCGGATGACAATCTTCATTTATATCATTCTCAAATATAGATGTCCTAAACTTTAATATGTCACATTTTGATCTTATTAAGAAATATTAAGATGAAGAATCTTTAGAGAGATATTTAGTAAGCGTCGATGTGTATAAATACTCCTAAATTGAACATTAGAGAGAGAGATATATATATATATATATATATATTAGAGCGGATATATTAAATAAATTAAGGGCGGCGGTGTGGTCTAGTGGTAGAGCGCCAGACTCGTAATCTGAGGAACCAGGTTCGAGTCCACTAGAGCCATGTAACATGGAAAAGTTTTTTTCCGAAAAACCGCGCCCCTCCGTGCAAGATGCGGAAAAAACTGGGCTCCGTCTTTCGGAAGAGACGTTAAACCGTTGGTCCAAAGGAGGAAACAGTAAGGTAGTGGATGAATTGGAGGTTAAGGTTGGGTACGTCCCATCAAAACGCCCTTTAAGGCCCCTTGGGGTATATAAAGTAAAATTCTTTATCCTTTTTATTAAATAAATTAATATCGAGGAATAATAATGAACGAGGAAATAGAGACAATAGATAAGCCAGAGTGGAATAATGAAGGAGATCGAGTTCGCGGCTGTCGGCCCAGCTAAATTTGACTGGCTTTTCCGTCTGACACGTGTGACATGTCCACGTACGACACGAACTCACGGACAGCCAGCGCCCGGTTGGTGGTGGACAGTGAGAGCGAATTGCGGCGTCTGTGGGCAGCACACGTGTGCGATGGTCTCTCGTATCGTCGTCGTCGCCGTCGTCTGGGTTATGAAATATCACAGGGTCAGGTCGGCTACGTGTCACTGCAAGGGACTTGGACGCGTCTTAACAAGGCGAACTCGAGCCACCCCCTCGAATTCAGAGAGAGAGAGAGAGAGAGAGAGAGAGAGAGAGAGAGAGAGAGAGAGAGAGAGAGAGAGAGAGAGAGAGAGAGAGAGAGAGAGAGAGAGAGAGAGAGAGAGAGAGAGAGAGAGAGAGAGAGAGAGAGAGAGAGAGAGACGGTTCGTGCTCCACCCACCTCTTCTCCATAAGATCTATGCGATCGTCTTCTCGTCCTCCTCTCCTCAATGGACGGTGTCACGTGATAGTAGACCCGCTTGGAAACGAAGACTCGGGGGAGGACGAGGGAGAACAAAGACTCTGCGCGCAGTTAGCCCAGAGCCACTTCCGATCCCTTAATTGAGAGGCCCGTCCGGATATCTGCCCTCGTGGATCAGGAACTTCCTACTCTTTCTATCGTTCTCCTAGTCTCACTATCTATCGATCTATACAGACGCACACGGATATAGCTATCTAATTGTCTTACCTATTGATTCTTTACTCTATTTGTCCCCTCCGCCATCTGTATATCTTCTTCCTTGCTCCGTAATTTCACGGCGACATCACCGTATCCTTTCGCCAACACCTCCGTCGACACATGTATCGTCTAGACGATTTGCTTCATGGCTCTTTGTACCAAGTTCAAACGACGCCTCGATGAGTTCTTAGCGCCTTCTCGCAGCCAAGAATTCGCACTCTGTGAGGGAAGCGCGTCGTGTCGTGTCGAAACTTTTGGTAATTACACGGCGGGAGCTCTCTTGTGGCGAAAAATGTCGCTACCTCGTTAATATTTAACGAGTCGTTAATCACGTCTGGGAGCGACGCCGTGACGAGTGGTCCTGTACGCGCGTATATTTGTTAACACTTTCTTTGGAGCATTTCCTCTAACGTGTTTCGGACGTCGTAATAAATTGCTCTACCTGATGGCTTTAAGAATAGCACGAGGATAGGATTAATTTTACATATTACAACATATCTCTAAGATGACTCGTGAAAACTTGAAGAGACGGTAATACTTTTTAACGCCAAAAATGATATAGTATATTGCCCAATTTATTATAATACTTAATAAAAAAATCAATAATAAAGAGCGATATACTTGAAAAATATTTCCATCAAATATAATTCGTGCAAAATACAAATATAAGAAGTTAAAGGTTTTAAACGAATTTAATGACATTTCAAAATTTAATTTCTTTAATTGTGACGATTTCTCGATTGATATTCCTTTAACTGTCTTTAGAAACTAAGTTTTAAAAGGCTCGATCAAACGAGCTCATCGTACTTGATTTAAAGTGTGATCAGTCCGATCTAAATCAAGCTTCGTAGTGCAGAGAAAACGTGCATTTTTTACTTGCACGACTTCCCTTTTTATCACATTGAGATCTTTCAATTGGCACTGTTATAGTCGATCGATGCCTATTAAAGATTCAACTCTGTTGAAACGATTGAGTGACAGGCAAGCGGTTTACAAAATTGGAGCACCATTTCCGTGACAATGTCTGACGTTTTAATATTGTTGGATCTATTTCTAAAAGCAACTTTTAATAATGGCAACAACAATATGACTATCATGTAAAACACTCAAAAAATACTAGAGAGAATAAATCAAGTATATATCAAAAGAGAGAAATATTTAGAAACAATCAATATCGAAAAACTATTTGATGTTGCTGGATGTTTCTAGCAAAAATTGTAAGATATTAACCTTTGGAGTATGAGCAAGTTTTTTCATGACTTTTTATGATTTTTATTTATAACTTCTATATATGTGTTAAAGTGTTATACTACGAAAAATAAGCGACTTACGTGGAGCCTAAAAATAGGTCCCGTCCTCTACAGGTTAAACGTACACTTGAGAAATTTTTAATTTTTTTTTATTTGAATCATTATTAAAAATACAAGCATCAAATATATTTCTTAATGATCCGAAATAACTGATTGAGAGTACTCGCGCATCTTTCCGATCGCTGGCACTCATTTTCGTTTGTTGAACAGATATAACGAAAGAAACGAAGTTGTTACGTTAAATCAATTATTATTCTTGATTGCTTCACATTATTGCATTATATAAGGGTCCTTTTATCGCATTGTAAAATTTATATTTGAGATTAACTTTTTATAGGCGAACTTGACAAAATGTCACGATTCAATGAACCAGCAACAAGATGACACGATTGTCGTAAGCAACGTAAAAAGAAAGCGCATCAAACGAGATGGCAGTGATTTCGCCTCCTTCCTTCTTTTACTTCACTTCTTTTTTCATGTCGTTGAAAATAATGGAGATCGAGACAGGCTCTCGTTCGAGCGAACGAATATAATGGTGAATTTTAAAAAAATTCCACGGTTCAGGCTGGCACGGAGTAACGAGGACCACGCCTGTTTCCTCGCGCAACAGTGGATCAGCGATTGATCGTTGTCTCGTAAAAATCGAAAGCAATGACCTGCGATTGCCTCGTAGATCTCCACAGAAAACGATTCGTGGATGTTACGGATTGCGCATAAATGTTACCATTGATTATCTCTGCGCGAATATAACGTATATGAAAATTGCCATATGGTTATCCGTACTACGGATGATAGAAATGCTACAGCGAGAGGTATCACGCGCACCTGTTCGTAGCGACCAGGAACTTATTTGCTGTTACTGGAGAAACCTATAATTTTTTTTTTCGCAGAGTCGAGCTGTCCGAAGGTGGATATTATTATTATTATTATGACAAGTAAATGCAACGGATATATCGATAATTGGATACAAGGCAAAGGCGTGTATCGATCGAGTCTTTTCGATATGCGGATTGGAATCCACGGTAGGAGACAAGAGAAATGCGGGCAATTAAGCACAGGTGTGTGCGTAGCTACGCGAGTCGAATGTTGTTGCGTAAGCGTGCATATATAGGTGCGAGAATTTGTTGCGTTAGGAGTTGCAGAGAGAGAGAGAGAGAGAGAGAGAGAGAGAGAGAGAGAGAGAAAAAGAGAGATGATATTTATTGTTCGTCCGACGAATCCGCGCCGCGCCGCGCCGTAATTGAAATGATGATTTACAGTCCCGACGGAGGGAGCGCGCGTGAGGAGAGAGTTTCTTTATTTCCGCGACGTGATAAATAATCAGACAGTGCCGATATCTTGGATTAGACCGGATTATCGCCGAATCGTCGGCCATTATCACTGGCTCACCATCAAACATTGGCGCGTGGACATTTATCGGCGTAGTTAGGATTTATTGTCCCGGCCGACGGCAGACATTTTTCTTCCACGCCTCGACGGCGCCGCGCCGGTATACCTCCGGATTCCCGATCGATCCTTCGATCCCGCAGGATCTTCGCTCTTCGTTAAGGGCCACGGCACTCGTACCGTGCCGGATCGTCGCATCGAATTCGCTGTCGCCGTTAATCCTCGTCGCTGATATTTATTCCGAGTGTAATCGGAACGAGAGGCAGAGCCACGACTCGCTAACTAAGCGTCCCAAGACGTTAAATCGCACCGCCGATTCGCCACGGAAGGCCCTCCATTACCGGCGCGCGAGTTCCGAGCGAATTCATCTCGCGACGGACCGCCTCGACGAACTTCAGAAACAACGTTTTAATGGCCTCGAAATTTCCGGTAACTTTATTATCGCGAATTAGAAGACTATTCGATTATTAACTATAATATACGACGACCAATATTTCCTTTGCGAACAATCTTATTTAAAAGTTTTGCTACAAATATCTCGAAAATTATTAGGAGAGAACTACTACCGAAAATTATATTAATAATGTAGTACCACAATTTAACCAATTGTATATAATAAATTAGGAAACAATATCAGCTTCATCATATTGACTTATCACTATTTTGTTACCGTTAAATATATGTTCTATTGTACACGTATGGGTCGCGACGTTAGTTCCTGTATGCATGCAGAGTTTGGAACGCAAGCCACAGAGATTAATTATCGCAATCATTACGATAATTGAGTTAACCAATAACCAGTATGAAACACATTGGTGCGGATAGTGCCCCTGCGCACACTGTTAAGGGCATTGATATAATTATCGCAAATTTGTTTATCCTCTTTAGAGATTATCGCGCTCTATGTTTATCCGCATTTACACTAATGTTCTCTAAATAAATAAAATATTACATATTTGTACGTCTTAAATCAATATATCCATCGTGAGAAGCAAACCGTGTGAAAATTCAAAAACTTGTTTCAAGTATAGAAAGTTATTGGCACAGTTTTAAAAAACAAGGCAAGTTTGTTATATACGCCATTTTTGTCCGAAAGCTGCACTATTTAACTTTAGCGCTCGCTAATAAATTTCTCGTCAGTTTTTCTTGAAGCAGTTCATCAGCCCAAGTCGGTAGCCATTGACGTGCTCGAACTTATTCTCGCGAAAGGAACGAATATAGCTTTACGTACGTATATACAAAGTGCTGTTGTTCGAGCCTCGAAACTATCCGCTATCCAAACTATCCAGTAAACAAACTTAACGAACTCATTAAGCAAACACTTAATCACCATCCAGCACGTTTATTAAGCTTAAAATACCTGTAAACCAAGATGATGTAAATATTAACATAAGCAAAGTTCTGAACGCAAACTTCGAAGTTATATACGTAAAAACATGTTTTTAATTTTGTTCCATTTTTTTTTTAATTTGTAAAATTTGATAGCGATTTAGCTTACCGTGAGTTTGGCTAAACAATTTTTTATTGATGCTTTATTCTGTATTTTTTGAAGAATCAGCACTTTACATTTTAATTAATTCGACGATCTATGTTAACTGATATGTGGATAACTGAATGGCAATTTATTTATGTCGAAACCGGATAATTGAATTATGGTTTATTCAATTCGCTAATATCTCGAAACTCTTTGAAAAATAAATAATAAATTATATGAAATATTGGCCAACTTCGGTATACCTACCTTGATTTATACGAGATTTGTCATGACAACGATTTATCGGTTTGAAACAGCATCAACAATTGCAAAACGCGACAACATCAAATGTATCGAAAATCTGATCAAATGAAAAACAATGAATCAATTTAATCGAAATAGCTGACAACACGATTGCCTATTTGATTAACAACTTTCTTGTGTAATATATTTTTCGAGAATCGCACGGTTTTTTTGTCTTTATTAGTTGAATATACCATGCCTGAAATTTTTAAATTAAAATGATATAATACAAATTATACGAATTGTTAGGAAATCTCATTTGCGCCCAGATTGCTATAAGAATATTTATCATCTAATATATTCAGCAAAGCAAACTTTTCCGTGTATTTCCTTATCTGCCATCGTTCTGAATGCACTCCAATATATATTCGGATATATATTTTGGCAGTTTCGTACGTTTTCGAAATTATTGATCAAGATGTCACGATTGTTTTTTTATTATATATCTTTAGGTTTTAAATATACCTACTGGTCAAAATGGTAGTTGATTACGGAGTATTCACGTCATAACAATCAAGTCGCTATCGCTTGACAGAAAAAGGGTTAATTCTTCCCTGGGTAATACTTTCTACTTCGCGCGATAGTAAGAGCCGCGAGAAACTGATGGGTGAAACGATCGTGGCGGTGCGAAGAGTGCGAGGAAAAGAAGGTCGAGTAGGCACGGGAGGAATGGGAGAAGGGAGGTAAGAAGGAGGCAAGGAGTGGCTGAGGGAGTCGAAGAGAAGCGAAAAGCACGAAACTCGCATTTCCCTAAGTATAACGTATGCTCTTAATCCCGAAATTTATGCGAGCGGAATTAACGCTTGCGCTCGGCTCTACGCTCGATTCGCCGGCAACGAACTCTTGCCTTAAGCATGTACATGCAGTCCGCTTTTATACCGCTGTGAACGGTTCCAACGCCGTGCAAACGTCGCGGTAGTGATAGCCCGAGACCGATATCCAGTCGCAGTTTTCGAACGACACGGTGTATTCCTTTTGATAACCGGGAATAGAAGGGCAAACATCGGGGAGTATGGGGAAGTGTATGGCGACCGGTTATAGACTCTTATCGGGATTTACGATGCCTTCGAGGCACACTTCAGCTATGACCGGGAATGCGAAGAAGGATAATATTTTTGTTTGCGAGCTCTCGTGAGAATTATACACTTTGGGCGTTATATCGAAGAAGACCTTAAATTGCGCAGGGGCTCTCAGCCAAGAAACAACCATGACTTCGTTGACAATGATCCCGGCGAAGACTCCGATGGAATTAAAAATCGTTATGCAATTGTTAAATAATCGTTAAAACATATAAAATATTTAAAAAAATATGAGAGGATGAGTGAAAAATGTAAAACACATCCGTAATATTCCGTTTCTTTTTATGCCTCACTTTTATAAAATATATTTCACGTCGTATGTAAATAATACGTATATGAGACGCTGTCTCATTTCACCGCTATGTAATTTAATATGCTTATATCGAACTATAACTTATTAATCGCTATATATATTTAACGCATTTATAATATTACTTTTACTTTAATACTAATTTAATATTAACATCTTAATAAAATTAAATAATCTTAATAAAATTAATGAGATAGTCGAAATGTCTTTTTTTTTGGGTACAATATATAAAGTAAGCGTAACCCAGTTTCGCGAAAGCAAAGAACGTACATCTATTATCAGCAGGCGAATTTGCGCGATTGACGTATAATTAATCTTCGCGAGCGTCAGAATGTCGGCGCTGTTTGATATATCAAGAATTTCTGTCGTATTGGCAGCGCCAGAGAAGTCGATGCCTCCGCGCAAGGATATCGGCCCCATCGCTATAGCCGTGGATTCTGGCGTACCATGGAGTCCGTACGTCCCTCGTCCCTCGCGGCTTTGCCATACTCCTTCCGCCATACACTTCAACGTATAAAGCGAAAAACGCATGGGCGCACTCGGGCGCGGGAATCGTCTTGCTGGGTTAGGCCCTTCCGAGGGGGGACAGGAGAGAGTGCCGTGTCGAAGGGCGTCGCGTTGCGTACGCTGCCGGGATCCCATAAAGGGACTTTTCGCGACAGACGGCTGGTTATTCGCCGGAGATTTCGTAAAGGACTTTTCTGTAGTCGATGGCCCCGGGAGCGCGCGCTCCCGTCATCGTCGTTTACTCGTTTTTCTCAGCTTCCGAGAACATCCCGGCCGATTTACTTTCGATTGTGCTCTTATTGATCGACCGAAATTTCATTTCGATTACGAGTTATTTCGACCGGAGCCAAAGCAGGTTTGTTTGACCTACGGCGACTACGAATCCCCCTTACTATTTCCGTGCGGTCGAATCACGGCTGGTACCCTCCATCTTCACTTTTTCTATTTTTAGAACACGGATGAAAGATACGTTCATTACTCTTGATTCTAATAAAGTGAAGATTGCAAGCTCGTTACCGCTATGATCAATAGGCAAAGTTACTCATATCGTTGCGCGCATGCATATGTATGCATATTTTAAGGTACCTTCGTCCGGGTGACAGAATGAGATTTTCCACACCCACCTCAAAGTTACCTTATGCAAATTCATTTATCTGCATTACAAATGTATTACATGGATTGCATAAGTTCGTATATTAAAATATACTCTGGGAGTAAAGAGCACTTTTTGTGCTATTAAAATTCTGAAAAAGTCTGTTCTGCTGATTAAGTATATTACGTTTAAAAGTTCCAAATTGATTCTAAATTTGGTGAGTTGATCTTTCGTATCAACAATGCTCCAGACGTCTCCATGTTAATAAACGGCAACCAGCGCGACGTCGATAATGTTTAAGTTCACGAACGAGACCGATGTATAAATAATTTTCGCGATAGGGACATACGTTACTAGATTGCGAACGCGATATAAAAATTTCAAGCAACGTGCCCGCGAGGAGTTTAACCAATCACGTTAACTTAAGAAGTATAAAGCATACAATGTAGCGAGCAGCGGAAAAGATGTTTACTTGACGTAAAAAGTGTATTACCATGTCTCGATTACTCCCAGCGGTGTGCCTGAGTACGCAGGCACATGATTTTACAGGCAGCATGATTGGTTAGCTTTAATCGCATCCTTTTTAAGAACTTAACTTCTCTGAATGTGTATATGAAGATTCTCATCTCCTCTCCCGCGGAGTCTGTTTCGGCTCCCCGGTGATTGCACCAATTGGCGAGTTATAAGTACCGAAACCCAATATTTCTCTTCCCGTTCAATTTTTAGATAAATTCAATCATGGAAATGAAACAAGCCTTAACGACTAAAATACATAGTTTCTTCATAACGCTTAATTCGGTTCGCATACGATTAAAAATGATTTTAATTATTATATGTATACAAAATTAACATATCGAAACTCTCTGGCAGTATTTGAGTAGTTTTTTAAAAGTAAACAAAAAATATACGATACTTATTAATAATTCTTAATATTCAGTTTTATACGTTACGTTGTAATTAGAATTAATAACAATAACGCGATTACAGTTTGCAGTAGAATAATTTCCGGTTTAAATCCTGATAAACAGATATTATTGCAATCGATAAATGTATTAGTAGTGACGCTGCAATGTGAGGAGTAAAAGTGGTTTACGACGGATTGTGGTGTAACGTGTAACCGCCGGTGCATACCTCTTAATGATCGTGCAGATTTATATGAAACGCATGCTTGGCTATTACGAAAGCCGACGTGTGCGTGTGCGATGGACGATGTATAAACAGCTTGGATCTCGTTATCGGGGAATCTCTAAATCGCATTCGAGCGAGGATAAGAGGACGGTTAGAGTGACGTGATGTGACAGGAAATTCCGGCGCGGCTATTTCGGGGTATCGAATTAGTGTTGGAAATTGATGAAGCTACGACTCTCAAAGCGTAAGACTAGCCGGCCACCATGAATCCGATACCGGCGATCCTATCCGATCGCATTCGATCCGATTAATACTCGATCGCATGAACGATTCTGCTTCTTGCATATTCGAAACGGGCCACTGTGGCGGTGGCGGTGGCGATACCAGGGGAGGATTAAAAGATATATTTGCGGCTAATGCAGATTTGATCCGCGGCGTAATTAATAGATTGTTTCACGCGCGGGCGAAAGATAGATCGCGGATAGTAAATAAATTGTGTCGTAACACGCCGGTGTTTTCAAGGCATGTAAGAGCGCGACGGTGCGCGAGGCGTGTTCCGTTGTGCGATTACGTAATGCCGTTATACGTGCTAAATAATGCAGGCGGCGTATAAAGTGACTTACCCCATTTTATGAAATTGGAGTTCAGCAACATGATCTAAACTGAGTTCGCCTGCCACGTAGCGCTTAAAGCGTTGCTTCAACGTATCACTTACAAGATATTTATCCTCCGTTTGGGGGCGAAGAAAAATGACAAGAAATTATTGCATGTTCTTGCTACACTATTTATTATATTATTAATTATTATATTATTTGTACGATATAGAAATAAAGGAAAGAAAAAAAACAGAACTTTAGAAATTTTTAAAAGTCTTTTACATGAAGTGAGATTATTAAGAATTAAAAATTATAAGGCTCTCGTGATTAAATCGATTAAAGGAAAAGAGGCAATAAGAGCCGGCGCGGTAAATAGGGCGCAAGTTATATGAGATTATTAAAGACGCATATTGTAATTGATCGTTGCATTTATGTTAATCCTGGGTTGTTCAAAGCATTTAAATGTCGCTTATCTTTCACTCCAACAAGTGCAAATGCACGGATCGCGAAATAATAACTATCGATTTGTCATTTAACACTCAAAGTATTGAAAATCCACTTATCCTCGTTTCTTAAACGATATCTCGAGAACGGTAGTAAATCCCGATCCGATATGAACCGACGACCCGGCGCTTACAGCAATCTCAGCCACAGAGAGAAAAATCTCTCTGTAGTCGAGTCGCGCGTCCATGTCGACGCGAGGGTGGAGGTTTCGATTGAAGCGATTATAATAAAAATCGCAAATCGGCAGGAAGTCCATCGACGGCGGCGACGGGGGGGTGGATTCGTCGGTGGCGGCCCGCCATGACGGCTCTGCGGTTTCCAATCACGCAGATTTACATTTTTAATTTCCGCCCCGCGCCGTCTCGAGTTCCGTCCCTTCGCTGCCGGTTTAATTAACTCCGTTTTCTCGCTTCTTATATCGCTTGTCGTATCCGCCCCTCATCCTCCTCTCGCGCTCTCCTCCCCGTTCACGCTGCCCCTTCCCCCTTCTACATTGACGGCCCTCGGGCGCGCGTATCGGTCCCGACTTTCTTCGGGCTATCGACAATTTTTCAATTACCCGAGCGTAAGCGAAGTAAATTAATTGTTACGGCAAGTTTACTCTCTCGCTTTCTCTCCTCGGCCTCCCCTCGGCCCACCCCGAATACCGTTCTCCACGTCCGTTCTCGTTTCGCCTGTGTATCCGGAAGACTGTTCAAAGAAACGACTTTACGGTTTGCAGATCGATTCTCGGCTGCTTTTGCCGGGATACTTCATTAAAACTCCCGAAGCTGTTTCCGGAGGCAGCTAACGTGCAGAAAGCAGATTTTGGATCTGCAGACGGAGCACGGCGATCGCTGCTGACCGCCGCGTCGCGCCGCGCCGCGCGCCGGCTTGAAATCCGTTATAGTTAAAAGACTGTTGGTTCTTTGAGCACGGGGAGACAACAAACTTTTAATTAATTACGTCTTGAGTAGTCGCGCGAGCTATTCGCCTCCTTCGATGAATTCAGATTTATCTAAGATATTAACGAGCTCTCGTATACACGCTACATTGCACCATAAATTTGTTTTATCATTTTAGGTCTCGCGACATATACAGAGAACAATACTTTACGGCTCGCGTGATTCAGGTTACAGTAGGATTAAGGCTAACGTCAATCACACTTGGAATATATTATTGATATAGTGGTAAGAATGAATTTCTAACTACTGTACTTTTTTTTATCCTGTGAATTTTTTGCATTTATGTTCGGGCGCTCACGAATATTTATGCATCTACGATATAAACTCTTTTCGTGTAGCAATCTGTAATAGAAGATTTGTTTGAAAAGGGAGTTATTATAGTAATAATTTTTAAGAAGATATTATTGTAGTTATATAGTTATATATATATATATTGACTATTTGTATGACATGAAACATAAATTATATCAAACTACTTCTACGAGTCATGTGAAGTAAGATCCATTTTGTTACAACGATATTTACTTTTTCGATTCAAAAGTTTCCCGGAGCGAAGGGCCGGGGCGTTAACAAGCAAGGCACGTCCGTCGCCTCATTTTTTCGTCTGGCGGGAATATGACAGTCGATCGGTTTTGGTAAAGATTTCGGCGGTGCTAGGAAAAAAAAATTGATAGAGTGCCACGCGCGTGGAAAGGGTGGGCGTGGGGGGATTTCATATTTTTTTCCTCCCCTCGTGCGTACGCAGTGGAACGAGAAAGAGCTAATGGTACCAGGTGCGAGCACTCGATGGAATATAAATAAATACGGAGCGATAGACCGATCGATCAAACCATCGAACGTATACGTAGGTATTATATATATAACCGTACGTATATGCCCTGGCGACACGCATCGATGCTCACGCGTAGCGTAGGTTCCCAAAGTGTATGGGTCCCATAATCCATAGGTTCGTCTCTGTGGTTCCCTCAAGTCAGCGAATGGAAGCGTCGCGCGTTTCGCGATTGGTTATAATAATCCTGTGAGATGAATAATCGAGCGAGCATGCAATAATGCAAACGCTCGATCAAGCATATATAGCTGATTTGGATGAGCGCTCGCGGAGTTTGCTCGGCTAAAACAAACTTACTGCCGTTTAACGGCGCTACAGATATCATCCGGAATCGTAATTGCGCAACAGCTCTTCGAGAATCATACATTTGTACGACTGACTCAGATGTAAGAATACGCTCTTTTCAGAACAATTTAAAATTCTACTTACGACTGTTACTTGTTGAATAGAATTTCAAAAGGCAATCTCGGGAATTATGCATTGAAATTTTCTATTTTCTTATATGCAACGTTCATGAAAATTGCATATTGCCACTATTGCGAGTCTCTATGGTGTCGAGAGCATATGCATGATATCTCATGCCTTCTGTTGACTTACGTAGTTGTATCTATTTTATATTTATTGCATACTGATATTTTTGCATATATTGCGATTGCGGTAAAAAATTAAATAAAACGGTATTAGTTGAATTATAGAAATATAGAAATTGCGATTTAATTAACAGGAAAATACTTTACTTATCATGATTATGATAAAATTATTAGTTCAAATTTTTAGCTTTCAACCATTGTAATATTTAGAAAGAATAGATTCTATCCATATTTCAAACCGATCGTGTGACAGATTCAGCCAGACGTGAAACAATTATAGCGAAAAAAAGGGTGCATGGATATCTCTTCCGTCGTAGTAAATCCGATAGCCTGGAAACATTTCTAGAACAAGGCTGTAATACGATACACCCTGTATAACCCGATTCACGTCAATTCTCATGGCCGCGTACACCTTTCTCGATCATCGAACTCGTTGGACACGCACGACGCGCATGCCAAGCAACACACACGCTCTAATCAGTAACATACGCATCCTGCCAACGCAATCTCATGATGGATCACCACGAACGCGAATAGGCACAGAAGCTTTAAAAAAAAAAATATATATATATATCCAAGAAACAACTTGTCGTACTTAGAAATGCACGTCGTATTTGTAATAATTTAGC
Organism: Temnothorax americanus; assembly: GCF_048541705.1. NCBI lineage: Eukaryota > Metazoa > Arthropoda > Insecta > Hymenoptera > Formicidae > Temnothorax > Temnothorax americanus. The sequence goes on along the minus strand of NW_027509307.1, from coordinate 1,317,417 downwards.
ATTTAATTAATTTAATCTGTACCGACGTGTCTCTCTACTTAACGTATGTTATGATACACGTGTGATATAAATGCACAATTTCAAATAATCTCGGAATACATTTAGGATACATTGAATACAGAATTTCTTATCAACGGATATTGTTGAGCTTCATCCAATTTATCTCCGTAAGCCAGGCTTGGAAAATCAACGATTTACGTAATCTATATCGGCGGTAGCAAAATTTTCCTCGGCGCCTGTTTACGAGCCAGCCGTGGCTCTAAAATGGACGAGAAAATAAGAAGGTTGCGGGCACATGCGGTGCGTAAATACGAACGATTAGCGTGTCATCCATCATTCGGAGTGACGTTCGGTTACCAAACACTAGTACGGACAACACGTGGTCGTCGTCGTCGTCCGTCGTCGTCGTCGTCGTCGTTCTCGTTGATGCCTGAACTGACACACGTTCCACCATACGCCCGATGCACCAACATCAACGTGGGCTTCTCCCACGTTGTCACTCGAGCTGGGTCATCCCCTCGGGCGCTCGAAATTAGGTTTTTATCCGCTAATCGGATTCCTCGAATCCTGCGACGAGAATAAACTAATTCTTTGTACTCCTCGACCCGAAAACGTAGGTGATCTTTCCTCCTTCGTAGGCGATTTATTTTTTTTCCCGAAACGTTTATCGACAAACGAATTTTTCAGCAGATCATGTTATAACAATGAAATATTTTTGGAGGATGTGATAATATCCGGAACATCCTCGATACATGATGTCTTGGCAAATTGTTAATCACGGCATTATATAGAATACAGAATTATGCGAAACAGAACTGCATCGAATCAGACGAAGTATCAAAATTAAATACAATCACGTTAAGAAATTGTAAATTAAACTTATAAAAATAATTAATCTTAAATATAGTAATTCTTTCTACAAATTAATTTTAATTATATTGACAAAATTAATTAATAATTTCAAAAAGTGGTTGAAATCTAATTTTATTCAATTGATCAATTGTTTTAATTTGATTTGCGATCTCAGTTCGCAGATTTGCGAATGTGTAGCGGTACAGTGTTTTTACCATACTCTCTACTCGTCAGTGTTAATCGTAGGAAATTCGCGAATCTTGGAAACTGATTGAGGGTAATATACCGTTAATTTGGCAACGATGTTTATCCTCAGATTTATCTTGTGCTAGATAAAACACAATAGTACTGCTTATTCAAAATTTGGTGTTCCGCGGCGTATCTTCAATATTTCATCGCCTGGATTCTGTTCAAGAAGTGGCCGAGTCCATTATCCTCAGCCATTTCGTCTCATTACGTCGAAACGCAATGTCACGGCCAGATTCGAGCTTGGAAAAAGAGCCAGTGATCAAAGATACGTTTTCTATCGTGGAATAAAGTGTAACTAATGGCGCGACGTCAAAGACGCTTTAATGCATCAAGTTTTGCGTTCATTATGACATATTAGTATGATGCATCTTATAAAATCATTTATCATTCGTGGTTACTGTTAAAATACTATCATATTTACTTGCTACAATTGAGATTATGTTTAAATCTTGTAGTTTGCTGTCTGCAAGAATTTTCACAAAAACATAGAAAAATTTAAATATTTGTTCAGATATAATTTTTCATAAAATGATATTTATAAATTATAATAATTATATATATAATTATATCTCATATATAATTATTATTATATATGAGATATTTAAATAAAAAAAAATACATGACGTACTTTAAAAGCCTTCTTGCGCACTTGTTATCAAACGGGATCGTTTGGCGAGTTGCCCTTAAGGCTTAATTCTTTGTGACATATCTTCGTGACGCCAGTCAGTGAATCACAATTAGCCGCTGCCGGGAGCATAAATATTCGGAGCGAATTATAAACGCGTTCCAGATGATTATCGCGGAGGCGTACATTTGATAAAGTACGCGATCAAATCTCGGTGAGAGAACACGAGATTCACGAGATCGATATGCTGCAATCGTTGTCGTCGTCGGTGGTCTCGTCGCCGTCGTCATCTTCTCGTCGCGACCACGAAATTGCGCACGTATTTCGTGTCAGCGGGTCGTAAAGCCGGTGTCACGCGTTATGAAATGAACAGCGTGCACGAATGTACGGTAGACTTGTTGTACTGGTTGACGCCATAATAGCGACACGTACGCGTTCGCGGAGCGAAAGTTTCGCGATACAGTTCGCGCGGCATTTTGTTTTCGTCTCGGCGAGAAGATTCGCAGGAATACATAACTGAAAAATACTTCATGAAGAGATGGAAAATTTTATGTCCCAGAAGACGGAGAGATACGTAAATATCGGCAAGAGATAGTGCGTCTCGCGTTATGTGCTTTATTCCATAGGAACGTAAAATCGGTCTCTCGGGATGCTGTTTCTGGATCACATAAAAACCTAACCATATATCTATACCTTTCCTCCACTTTCCAGGCAATGTCGCACACGTGAATTATTCGGAATATCGACATGCAATAAAGATATAAACGTTATAATTCAATAAATAATAAGGAAGCATAAGACAATAAGACATGAACGTTAATACAAAGTTTTATGTAGTAATAAACATACATATATATATACAATCTATAAAGATATGCCAAAAAAAACAAAATTTAATACTAAAAAATAAATTAAATATAATGCATAAATTTGTATATACAATGAGATTCGTAAGCTATTGTAAATTTTTCAATATTATAATTATAAAATCTCTGTTGGTATATCAATTCGTAAAACACAATTAATACAATTAAGGTATTTAACAAAATCATTTATTTACTTTTTAGAAATGCATTCGATAAATCACGTTTCGCCCTTCGTCGGCCTTGTTTTCATTAACTTCTTTGGATTAGGCGAATGAATAAAATTTAAACACACGTCGGTAAAATCCTGTCTCACGCTGAGAGCCTCGCGAGGGAGGCCGTATTATTACGTGCGCGGGTCGATATTATCATCTCTTGCTCCCTGCTTCCCTCCATAAGAACTCGGAAGGCGAGAACAGGCGATCGAACTTTACGAGGTAACCCTCTAAGTTCAGATATACGTAACCAGCTTTGCAGGAAGGGCTCGTTTCGCAAGTATATACATATATGTACATATATCGATTTTTTTTATTCCACCATATACGAAACCACATCTCGCACATCACTGGCCAACACTTCTCTTTCTCTCTCTCTCTCTCTCTCTCTCTCTCTCTCTCTCTCTCTCTCTCTCTCTCTCTTTCTTCCTTTCTTCTGTATTTTCCTTGTAGAAGTCATGAAAATCTCCGCATATCGCATATCATGCGACACGCCAGCCTCCGACCAACACCCTACGTTTTCCACCGGGGTAGTCGAGGCCAATTAACACTTGCCTCGCGGCACTATGCGAGCACACAAGCGCGACTCTAGCAAACTGATTTTTTTTCACAATATGCGCGATATTAACTATAGTAGCATCCACACTTGCATACACAATGCCATGCATGCTGCGTTTTATTTCTGAAAAATTAGGAAATGAGTAAAATCAGATAAAATTATATATATGCAGCTATAGTTATTGAAATATAACATTGATAAAACTTGTATGAATTTTTATTTAATAAATTAATTTTTCTAATCTGTATTTAGGTATATGATAAATCAAATAATGAAAAATTGCATAAATTAACAAACATCGCGACACTTGAACTAATAGATTAAAATTGCGTTAATCCATCGAACGTTGGCTACGCAGTAGTTGATAACACGTCACTATCACTCATCACTCATCATGCATGAGAGAAAGTAAAATTCAGCGTTCGTATACAGTACACCGAATTCTAAAGCACTCAATTCGGATACAAATTGCCGAGCAATGAAGCGCGGAGGGTTAGTCCCTCCATTTCGAATTCCGGTTCCATGACGGTAAAAACGTAACGACAGATCGACCGGGTCAATCTAGCTAGCGATTTAAAGGAGAACATGCGCCGGGACACTGTAAGGCCCCGGTTCGTCGAACGTGTGTTTGCACAGCGGCTCGATGCTCGATGGTTCGCCTCATCGAAAGTCGGGCGAAAGAAGCAGAATTCGGGCGCAGCTGCCCTCGGCTAAATTCAGTCCCCGCCTTTGCACCGGTGGAATATTAAGCAATTCGCGGAGGGTAGGCCGGTATTAAAATAGGAGGTTCGGGAGTGGCGCAAAGTGGCCGTTATCAGTCAGAACCGTCAGCGGCAAGGCGCCCCTGGGTGGCTTCCAAATCGAGCAAATAAATTCACGTCACGACTAGTAGCTTACACGGCCCTTCAAATAATCGGTTATTTCGCTACTGATATATTAGCAAGAAATATATAGACACGTTATGTGCGAACGCACACGTCTAGTCACCCTCCTATTGTTTTCACCTCTATCTCTTTAGTGTACATTTTAAAAATAGAGAATTGAATTGTAGAGGACATGTATGATTTGTAAATTCGAATTGTACACACACACAGTAGTATAAAATTATTGAATAAATTAACAGAATTCGAATAAAAATACGAAAATGCAAGTACTCTTCTTGGTATCGTATTTCATTTCTTGTATTACGAAAATCAATATAATTATGGTAAATAGATGAAAAACTTTAGAAAGATTTGAATTTTTTGTAATTCACGGTTTAATAATATTACTGACATGCTAATTGTAAAATAAACATGTCGAACTGTTTCGATGATAAAATATTACGTATGATTCCATTTTTTAGTTTTTGCAAACAACAGTTGCAGCTTTGGAAATAACTCCCTTCGGTACATATAAAAACTTCACGAGTGCAGCGATTAAAATTGCACATCATTTCTTTCTCGTTAAAACTTTTGTCGTAACCGATCCGCGCGAAGTTCATCGAGTCTACTTGGTACTTTTTGACTCGAACTTTTAGCGATCTTGAAATGTCAACTTTTTTTCTTTCCACTATGTTTTACATTTCTTTGCGTGATATAAGAATATTATATTTTAACGATATCTAGATATCTAGATACATATAATTATTAACAAAGTGTAACGAAGATACGTTACAACATGTTATTATCTCACACTAGTTCAGAGAATACGCCATATTTTATTAAACGAACGGAGCAAATAAGTTGCGACGAATCTATGTATTTGCCCGAACGCGATGCTATCAAGCTCCACCCGCACCTCGTTTTTGATGCACGTCAACCGTCCTGCGGAGGTTCTTAAAAAGAGTCGGCCGCGAAGAGGGTACACGGGGAGAATGCGAGCAATAAAGCGCAATCTGTAAAACAGAGCGATACTTGTCCTTTTGTCCCGCGCGCCTCCGGGCCGTGCGATCATAATTGAATCCCGTTTTCAAACGGATAAGCGAAGCCGCAAACGCGCGATCGAGCCAGCGCGTCGTTATTAACGCCGCGGGAACGAGAGGGAAACATCGCGCGTATACAGAGGACACTAATTATACGCGGATAGAAAGGGTACAACGTCGACAGGGCGCGACCGATCGGTCGACGAAAGGTGCGGGTAAACGGGGAAGGAAGGGTTGCCGGGGGTGGGGGAGGAGGGAGGGCGCTGGGCGGCTGACGGCCGAAAGGGTTGGCGAAAGTTCGGGGGCCTAGTAGCGCGAGAGCAGATCGAACGAGAGGTCGATGACGTTAATTACAATCGCGCTCGTCGTTCTCCCCATTGTCTACGTGGATTTTAAAAAGTAAAGCGCGTGTGTCCCATACCACACCACCACCTCCGCACCGCAACTCGCGCTACTCCCCTTCTCTGCCCGTTCATCCGAGAATTCACGTGCAAAATTCTGTTCGCGGGATGGCGCGTATGGCGCCGTTCTCTCGGCCGTGCGTTAAAACCGAACGCGATTACACATTTTGCGGATCGATTAGCCGCATGTCGACGAGCATCGGGGCGATTTATAAATTTATAAATATTGGGCTGATCTCTGGGCTGAGAGGAATGACAACAACCCCACACACGTACATTTTCGGAATCTCGTACGCGGGAATAAAATACATAATAGCGTAGAGATTGGACCGCGCATGAATGTGATGATAGTGATCTTTGAAAAAGAAACTGTGCAGGAAATTCGAGTTGATTTCGCTCTCCGTAATATATTCAAGTATTACGTCTTCCTTTATAAAGTACTTAATTATGAGATATGCTATTATTTTTTACTACACTTATTTGGAATTACGAAACACAACATTCGCGATGATTATATTTGTAATTATGCACTTTATAAGAGAAGGAAAGCCACGCTTGAATAAATCCGACCCAAATGAATATCCGCTATTAGAGATGTCATTATGGTTCAATAATCTGGAAACGCATTATCTGAGTACACATATATTCAATCATAAAATATTATATAATTATTATTCCTATTATGTAGATAATATCCTTTTATGATGACAAATGTAGCCTTCTGGAGTAGATGTATCCTTAAAATGCAACTCAAAAGATATTTTTATATTCCTCTTTTTCTGAAGAAAAATATAAAATACATTCCTGTTCCTAAAATTTACTTTCTAATTGTAAGAAAGCTTAGAATAAACTTTTTCGAAAATGGTCCATTATAAATATTGCATTTTTCAATCAAAGACAGATTTGCATTTCCATCATCACTCATAATTATATTGTTACATATTGGGGCGCTTTGCAGAAAAGGCTATGAAATTCTCACGTTTTAACAAGCGCGAGATATAATGGTTTGATCAATTCGATATGGAGATATAAACGACGGTGAGCGCGAATTGTCGGCAGAAGCTCGTGCGCACCGATTTCAACCGATTGTAACGTCTGTCAAAACCTGCAATGACAGACTTTACCAGATGCTACTATCAGTTAAAGCCGGCAGTGACAAACGATAGCATCGGAAGAGAAACATATGCCCGAGTCTGAAACGTCCATCACCCTAGCTTGCTTTACGATTAAAACGGTAGCCGGATGGAACACTGTTTTATGCATTCAGAAGATCCATGAAAGTGTATCTTTCTGATATGTTGTTCGTTAATTTTTTATGAAAAAGTGCCAGGATAATTTTGTAAATACTCTTTGTGTCGTAAATATTTAGTACATAAGATTGAAAAGTCAAATTTAAAACTTATATATTGGAAATGTCCGCCTGTACCATTTTCATTATTTTATGTAACAAGTCGCGATATTGAATCTTATGAAAGCTACGTCTGCAGTCTTGACATACGAGATGAGAAAGCTCGATTCGATCACATCGGAGCGTGACTTTTAGAAAATTACGGCCAAACAATTTGTCAGACGGAATTAATTTTGGGTCCCAATTACAGATTGAACGAGTGTAATAAATGATGATGCTGATGATTCAGCGGTAGCTACGAAAAGCGAGCGTCTGCGTGTTGTCCAACCACGGCAACTATTTCCTAATCATGCGGCTTATTTAATCCGACCACCGCATTATATATCTTCTCTGGTTTCTATCGTTGGGCATAAAAAGGTGGGCTGTTGCTTTTTTATGTAACGGCTTTAGCGCATCATATTCATTACGCTTATTAGCTTTCACATATCAAATTTCATAAAATCTCACTGATCAATGGTGGGCAATTATAATACCATTAGGTTACTAATGGGTACGTTGACTCCGTGAGATCTAACGTAATATTTCCTCTCTACACGTATCTTTTTTTTTTTAATCCTCGGAACCATACAAATAATATTTCTTTTGTAATAAAATGTGATAACTATGCATGTATTATCGCGAAATGTTAACATTAAGAAATATTTTTCTTCCAATACTTTTTCTGAAAATAATATTTCATAATAAGACCGAATTTCTATATCCAATCATAATCACGCAGATTCCGCACGAAAGTAACATCCCAAATCCCAGAAATGCTGCGGCGAGATAAAATGTAACTACCAATGTCGAGACGTAATATCCCAGGATTGGACGTATATTCTCGCAACGTCGATTCTATTAATTCCGTCCGCGTGCCGAGCTGTCGGATTTGTCAGATCCCATACTGCGGCGAAGCCGGAAGCGAAACCGTCGCTGCCACCCGAAGTAAGCCAAAGTCACTCGCCGGAAGTTACTCGGAGGAAAAATCTCGGAGGTGGAATTTCCGCGCGTCATCGCGTTACATGCTCGCCGCGACCGACGAGTTTTGTTCAGTCAACCGCGTGGAAAGTGATTCCGGCCGCTTCTTATAGGAGGTTGCCTGCACGTGTCCTTAATTCCTTATTAGCCCCCTTCGGTTTCGTGGAAGGAAGGAATCCGCCGCGTGAGACCCCGGCCATCGTCGGGGCTTCTTTCACGTTTCCGCGACGGGAAGCGATCGTATCGGCGCTCACGATTTCTGCGCCGCGATCGTGTCGAGAGCGCCGGGAGCGTCCTATCGTCGGACGACATAAATTATTAATGCGCCTCCGCCGCGATCGTGAAACCACCACCGACCGAGAATACGACTGGAATGCTGCGGATCCACCAAGAACGCTCATCGTTAAAATCATACCGAGCCGGGAGGGAGGGAGAGAGAGAGAGAGAGAGAGAGAGAGAGAGAAGAGGCCGCATACCACGGCCGTAGATATATCGTTTCGGCCGTGATTGCCGCGAAAGGCACAAACTCGCGAATCACGAATCAGCAGTGCGACTTGAAACACGGGGTGGCAAGCTCCCGGCTTCGAGGAAGGGATAAAAACGTGGGAAACTATCTTCGTTAAAGTCAGGGTCGGTTTAAGACTACCACAATAACTGGTTGGAATTGCCCTGAGGGCAGTAGCCTTTTTGAGGATCTCAAATGGTGGAGCTGTCGTTCTGTCATAAAATGACATGTAAAAGCGAGCTTAGTCCTCCAAACTTAATATGAAATATTTCTGATGCCTGATGGTACTTTTTATGTTTCTCTTGTAATTGTGTACATTTTTGACTTCCTGCCGTCACGCGGCGCGTAATATGGAAAATTGTTGTTGTTGAAACAAACCACAACGTTAATGCAACTACCTAAAAGTATATTGCAGAAGTTATTTATTTCTAGAAAAAGAGAAAGAGAGAGGGCTAGAGAGATAGGGAAAACTATGTGGCAAAATTCTCTGAATCGTGAACATTTCGTAAAGTTTTATTTTTAGTTTTATTAAAATTTTTATATATAAAGTGAAAAAATTGGTTAATTATAGATTAAATTGTAATTATAAAAATTGAATTGGTCACTTCTCATTTAAAAAATTTCATCTATATGTAACAGTTCTTTGTTTAAAAATTAAATGTCTTTCTTATATATTACTTACGATCGCGTTACATTCGATTTCTCCTTCTGAAGATGTACTACTTGACGCTTTTGCGGACTCAATTCTATGGAGCAAACCAAAGCGGTTTACCTCACGTCGTAAATGCCGCAATTGAATCTTGACTTCCTCGATGTAGACTACCTCTTTCTGTCGCCTTAATCATTACTTTTCTCTCTGCACCGCATCCTTCGAAGTGACTATATTACAAAACTTTAAAAAGACAGGCAGACAAAGAAAGAGAGAGACAGAGAGAGAGATCTTGGACTTTTATATTATATTTGCTCATTTTGTGAGGTATTACGTTTTACTATCCATATACTTGTATGTATCGCGGGGATATCGGTCTCATTAAACTATTTAAATTTTTATCTTGATTTATATATGAGTTAAAAATTTTGAATTAGATATTTAAGGATGTAGTAGATATTTTAAGTATTTTGTGATAAAACAAGACGTTAAAAGGCTTGTGGTAATTTTCACATCAATATTTAAAGAAATAAATAATTGTACCAAAAGATTACATACGCAACTGTGATTGTTTATTGTTTATAAAACATTTACTTGCGTTACGTTTTTCAAATTTTATTGCTATATAAAAATATCTTATATAACACGTTACGTTGTGAATCTCAACATTTTTTTCCTCTCTAATTTTCCCCGTTTTTTATTCGGCCTCTTACGTCTCCTTTAGTAGGAGAAGAATTTACATAAATTTGGAGGTTCTTGGCCCTTTTATATTATGTCTATTCTCTTTTTCAAGTACCGCGCTTTACTGCCTGATAGCACGTATCGCGGTCGAGAGAAACGCATCGAGGACTCTCAGTCGAGTTTATATCCTGCCACCGAACATTTAAATGACGTATAACGGTACTGTCGTCAAATTTCACTTGAAATAATCCGCGTGCCTTTCCTCCGAAGAGAGAGGATCGGGTTCCTTTCAGTTTTACGCGGCGAATACACTGTCCCGGGGAAAAAGCCGCTTCAAAGCACGGACTGCCATGCCGGGGAGTTTGCCCTCGCCTATAGCGGACCAGGATCGATCCCTGATCCTTCCTTTCTCGGTCACGGTAGAGCCGTTCGGGATTAGCGGGAACTTTGATTGAAATATGTTTTGCCGCCGTTTACCGTCCCGTTCAACGTCGCGGTTATATCCTGTCGACCGTTATTACGATACTTTGCTCATAATACCTTAAAAGGAAGGATCGAAGCATTCATTCGAATTAACAAAGTACAGTCGACAGTGTTTCCTTGATAAGATGGATCAATTTTGGTAACGAATGTTAGCATCAGCGGGATATAATTCAATTTCGTAGCACGGATGAATTTTAACGATTCCTTTTTTATCAAATCGTTATACAATACATAAATATTGCATCTCGTATAAATTTTTTAATAATATTTAAACGAAACCGATATCACTAAATGCAAATTCCGACTGTAATTCAAGAATTTATTATATTTTTATTGTATACATGCAGATTTTGCGGGGCATACATTGTATTAGCATAATGATACAATGCACACGATAGGTTATGCAAAATTGCAGATTACAGATGTATGTAAATTTCGCGCCATTCCGCCACGTAGAAAATCTTTTCGCGAGAATCTCTATTTTTAGATTCACGCCGCGCAACGTACGAGCGCGAGAATTTAAGAAGCCATTAAGAGTTTTACGAGCGCGATATTTCATCCTGGATAGCTCAAGGAGGTCACACTACACTTTCCTTTGGCCTATCTCCGTCATTGTAAAAAATATCATGAGCGCTATCGATAGGAACGTACATGCGCTCAATCGTCGTCGTTCTGAAAAAAAAAAAAAAAAATCTTTCGCGGCACGCGCGAGACGTTGAAGTATGGCCGCCCCCATACGCAGCACGCATCTCTATTAGAAAATTGATGCCGGTTGCCTGTAGCCATCGTCTATATCTATATAAAACGCCACGGGAAAACGAAAGACGTGAAAGTGACGGGCGCTATCGCGACTGTCGCTTCACGCATCCGCAAGTCCGTGAGCGTCTCCGCGTGGCGAGTGTCTTTGCGATAAAAGGCGACAGTTCCTCCTTCAAAAAGTAACTTCCTCGCTCGCTGGTATGTGTCAGGATTCGACTCGTCAGGCGCGCCGCCGGTTTGACGGCATCGAAAATCCATAAACGACGGGGTTTCTTCGGCATCGCAGCTCTGCCGAAAGTCGTTCCCGCGGAATCGTCGATACTTTTAGCGAGGCGAATCGGCGTCGTCTACACGTCCGTCGGACACTGCAAAATATTGTTTTGAGGAATACCCTCGGACTTACACTGCACCCTTATTGCTTCTCGCTCCGTTGGTGCGGAATACGATTGTTTTATTATACGATCTTCGTCGCGAACTTGGAAAAGTTCTGCCTTTCTCTCTCTCTCTCTCTCTCTCTCTCTCTCTCTCTCTCTCTCTCTTTCTTTTGGATCTTCTTCGTCCTCCCTCCGCTCCGCCTTCTCCCGGTTCTTGTGACTTCGATTCCATTTCGTATATCATCACCTTACTCATCCCGGTAGTTCTGAAGTTCGACGATTCCGTAGTTACGACTTTTATCCGGTAAACAACGTTGATTTTAACATGATGTCATCCCGGTTATGGACTCGAACCAGTAACTTATCCATATCGATAGAGTATTCAAGAATATGGCTGTCATATCCAAGAGATATAACGCGCGCGGCAAATTTTATATCTTTCTGCATACGATTTCGATCCGTCGCGTATTTTTTAGTTCGAAGTTTACAAAGAATCGGAGAATCAGTTAAATTAATTTTAAATAATATTAATGAGCGCAGTATATATACAAAAGAGAAATTTTTACACATTTCATTATATACAACATTAAAATTATTTAATATTTAAATATTTAATGTCAACCCAGCCAATGTGCTCTCTACAAAGAATTTTTCTTAAGTTCAATGACGTTGTCGAGCGTATCATTTCGAGATAACAAGGAGTTGAAGGATAACAGAAGCAGCTGCAATCTTGGAGGTGTGTGTCAGTCTGTTATGATACGTTCACTTATGTGTATATCGGCAAACACGTGCCCAGAAAGTCTTGGGAGAATCGCCCGGAGGTACGTCTGCCAGGAAGCTGCTAAATCGCTTCTCTACGATCCATTTGGAGTCGAACAGTCGCATTATCGTTTTTGCCCGTAGGCTGTTTGCGAGTCCAAAAAGACTTAAAATTTCCACGGATTCGGCGCGGCGCATGAAATTCAAGATAGGGGAGGGCTCGTTGAAAGACGATAATTGCATCGACGTTACATCCAGTCACTTTGAATAATTACGGATTTCTTTACATTTTTTATGCATCCGTCTTTTATTTTTCGTTCACCGATAGAACATATCTCTTAGCGATTTATCACGGCTTTTGCCGTCTCTTTAAGACGCATCAATAACTGTTGGAAACAGAATCCGTAACTCAATAATATCGCACGAAAATACGTTTTTATCGTTTCAAGAGATAGTCTCCTACTCTCCGCGATTTGCCCGAGACTGCGCCGTAACGAGCGACGTCCTGAAATGCCCCGGTGAAAAATTGAATTCTCGGAAGTTGCGTTTTCGCATGAATAAAACACGGGCAGAACGGCATCGTCACGACCCGATCGTCACCGTCATCATCCTTTCGGCGGCGTGCGGCAGTTAGCCATGACGAGCGGCAGTCTTCGTTTTTGCGGGCGCGCGCCATGCGGCGAAACAAATTGTCCGCCTTCGTCTTCGTCGATGGAAGATGAAAAACGAGATTCCCCGATCGGACGCGCGAGACAGAAACGAGCCCCTGTGCCATTTTTCTGCACGGCGTAGCGCCTTCGCGCGTCCGAGCAAAAACCGAAATAATCGCTCCGTGGACTCGCGCGCGCGAGGACTTGGACGGGGCTCTCTCTTCATTTTTCGTACGAGTGCTCGCTAGGGGGTCGATGGAAATAGCCACCCTCCGTGCCACTGGATACCCGCTTTTTGCCGCGCATTTCTGTTCCTTTTTCCTCCTCTTCTTCTTTCGGCCTCTATCACGTCTTGCCAAATCGGCGAATTATTCCGCTGCCGATTAACCTCCCGCGTGAATTAATTGCCGGTTTCTTCGAACGTGCACAGTAACCCTCATGAATCTTGGTATAAACGAGAGACGCGGTCGTTCCCCCCGCGTACGTTTCATAATGGCGAAAGGTTTCGGCGATAATATTTCTTGGTTCTAAAGTAAGATCTTTTGAAATGTTTTTCATTTTATATTCCGCGCATTTTTATGAGAGAATATCGAAAATACCACACTTGTACTTTTTTTCTTTTCTCGATAAATAAAATTTTACACGTTATGCTTTTTTACGCCATTAAACATAGCAGTTTGATTTATGTATGAGAAGGAAAGATAAAATACGAAATGAAGTGAGAGACGCAATTTTAATTATCTATTAAATTTGTTCATTTATCCGCGCTAACAAAGTACGAACGTCTGTTAGAACTGAAAAAGGGTACTATGTAATCCGCAAATCGGTGTTATTCAAACAAATTTTCTAATTATAGACCCCACTCTTGAAATTAAACAAACAATTCCAACAGTTTCATCCGAATGGATATTAAACGTTGTTGGCAAACAAACCTGATGGGCGCGCACGCTCGCTAATTATAACAAATAGTTACCGGCAAAAAATAATTTGCGCCTTATCGGATTCGTGTAACGGGCGCGCTCCGTTGGGACGTAACGACAGGCAAATGAGCTTCGCCCACCCGCTGAACATCGACTTCGACTTCCGCGAGTCACTCCGACGTAGGCATACCCGTCGACTCGACGATTCCGTCGACGTGGCGTATCTGCTTATTCACCGGGCGCGTAATGGGGCGGATCTTTCCCTCCGCGTGACGAACAAAGCGAGAAGCGAAGAAACGAATTGGCAACCCACCGCCGCCCGAGAGGACGGCGGGGGTGTGGGTTAGGGGGTTCCGGTAACTAAGAAGATGGAGGACTTACGGAGAGGGTGCGCTTGGAGGCCGAGACACAGAGAGAAGAAAGAAGGGGTGGCTTTCGTGGGGCGGCAGGAAGAGGGAGATCGAAGTCACTGCTGGCGGTTACGGCGGCGGTGGCACGACGATCGTCGTACTATCTCCGGTGAACAAAGGGTGGGTAACCCCCTCGGCGTACCGGAAGCAGGGCGCAGGAGGGAGCGGAAGACACCCTGAGACCCCGACTTCCGGTTACTGCCTTTCATATCCAGTAGTTCCTCTGTCGCGCAGCCTATGACACGAAGGAATCTCTGCTGCGTATACACGGAATTGGCGACGCGTGTGCGTGCGCGTTACGTACGCGTGTACATATAACGAGACGCTTACCACATATCTAGAACTAATAACTCGGGGTTGGAAATTGGTTGAAGGCTTCGCGTTGCTCCGAAATATCTTCTCATTTAGACCTCCTCTTCGTGTCTCCTTCTTCTACCATACCGTCGCCGTGTCCCTTCTCGATTACGCATCTTAGATACCATGTTTGCAGTGACTCTGAAAGGAGAACAGAATCGTTCAAATGTAAACGCGAGGGGAGCTTTTGCGGCTATGATGGAAGCTTTATTCTCAAATATCATATAATATATATATATATATATATATATATATATAACATTTTATTTAAACATTTGTTTATCATTATCGCTATCATTAATATAAGCGTTTCTCCTAATTAAACTTCTGTGCCGGCAAATATTTAAAATTAATATCTAGTCTTTTTTACAAAGCAATAGCGACAGTGACGTGGGTGGGATCTAACAGAACATCATTCACAGCAATCGTCGTTATTCGAGCAATATCTGGTAAGCCGTGATCGATCGCGATAGCCGTAAGCTATGCCGGTCAAACTCATCGGTCCGCGAAAACCCGCCTCATTGGCCGATCCTGTCGCCCGAGGCTGCGTTGTATTGCCACTCTGTCGCTGTCTCGTAAAACCAGCTCTTATGTTAGACGAGAAATTTTAAATTATCAATTCGCCAAACGGCTATGTTTAAGTTATGGTAAATGCGCCGAACTTTCGATAAACAATTAGTTTCGGATATTATATATCAGTTTTCACGCTCCGTCTCGAATAACTTGTGTAACAACAAGATTTGTGATACATCTTAAAGCGTGGTAGTGTTCTGAAAACCGCTAATTTTCTTGCCAATACTATTAAAGTATAAATATAAACTGAAGAAACACGATGTTATATGCATGTCTATCTTTCTCTCTTGTACTCCTTTCTTCAAGGTAGTTACTTTTATTAATTATTCGAGAAAAAAACGAGTTTTCGACGAAACGGAATGTTCACGCGTGCATTTATGGTAGCGAAATAAATTCGTCTGTGCCAAGGAAAATTCTCCTCATTGGACAAACCACTCGCCATTGGGTACTCGCCGTTATATCGGTACTTTGTCACGGTCCTCATAAAACTACCTAAGCTCTCAGACAACGGGGTTAACTTATTTACAAGACGGCGCGGTTATAGTCGTGTAAACACGTCCGTCGTATTTACAGGACCATAACATGATACGGAGACTCGTGTCGCGACACGTTCGCGAGAGTCCATATCTTATGGATGTGAGCGTACGTGTGCATCGTAATAGCGGCACAATACAGAAAGACAGCCGTAAAGAACGGTTTTTCAAATGGCCGCGTATGACCGACGGCGGTTTACTGGCTATCGACACTTCGCCGCGTATATCGGCGCTTGCAACCAACCGTTTGCTAGATTAGATATTGCAATGATACATATATTACGATAACACATTGGTATCGTCGTTTCTACGCTTTATGACGTTTTAACATTTCTATTTTTCGCTTTTAATCATATTTCCATGTGACAATTGCGAAACTGCATCTTCTGAACTTATACGACTTCTAATAGAGTCATAAATGATTATAAAACTTCAGAAATTATATGATTTTAAGTTTTAAATCTTCCTATATTTATTATTGGAAACTATATATTATTTACGTTAATTTTTCTATGATATTTATAACGATAGTCACTATACCATAAGATTCGAATCTATGTATAATACCACCGAAATTGCTGACAAATTATCGCACGCATTTCTCTCAAATAATCCGATTGAACTTGTAAAATTTTTCTCGCGACTGTCGTTACTTTAAATATGCTTAATAAACGTAACGAATCAACACTTTATAGATTAACGTCAATACCGCTGCAATTGAAGCAGTATTTTCTATTCTCTCGGAGAAGTGTAATAAAACATGGACAAGAAGCAAATCCTTCCTTTTTTTTTTACTCCCAGCAGTATTTCCCGCAAGAGCTCGTATGTAACTATGTACTATAATAGCAATGTATAGTATGTCCCGTAAAAGACACGACGGAACGTCGGTAGGTGCCCATTAGGGATGGTCGTTTCTGCCTCGAAGGACGGCGGTCGCAAAATCAATTACGTCAGAAGCTCGTGGACCCCGGAGGTGGCCTCTGCTATAACGTGGTGGAAAGATCAGAAGTCGACGACGGGGTCGAAAGTGCAGGCGGAGTCTTCCTTGTAGAGGAATAGACCAAAGTCAATAACTCACCCGGCTTCATCGAGAAACAAAGTGAGCGCAGGCTAACTTCTCCCTTTCGCGCATCGCGGAAAAGGAATTTTCGTTTCAATAGCTAACGTGAAACTCATTATAAAATTTAGATTAAACATTAATTTTTGTCCAATTATCGCAGGGCACGCTCGCTTATTTTGAGAACGTTAAATCTATAATATACATTTAATCCCCTATATATGAGAGAAAAGCAATTTTAAAAATATTTTTCAAAACTGTTGAAGAATTTAATGAAAAACTGTACAGTTTATAAAATATGCTAAAAATGAATAACTTCAATTCTAATTTTAATGAATAATTTTTAATTCAAATTTTGAATATATTTACATACAAAACACATTTTGATTCTACTACGTTATACACTGGCGATCGATTCAGGTACATCCGCAACGAAAGAAGGGTTAATACAAGCAGAATAAAAGAATACATCGTGAGATAAGATACGATAGAGCCCAGTTTCATAAAATCCTGGTTATCCGCAAGAACCGTTGAACGAAGACCGACACGGTATTGATCCTCGGTACGTTTCACGATGATGTGAAATTCGCGAACTTAGCGAAGCACGAACAAGAAGTACGTAGTACGGGGAACAGGATACCGAACTATGCAGCAAGTAGTTGCTTAGTGACGCGTGATTCATAGTCCTAGTCAAGCAGTTCAACGTTAGCTTTGGATGCGATTATCTATAAAGGCAGATCATGGATGATTGATAGTTCGATGCGGTGCAACTTGCATCAGAAATAAAATTGAAGTATTGAAATATTTAAATCGCAAATTGTTTGTAAAACCAAAAGAAGACAAATACAGATAGCAACATATTACGTGCATTGCCATAAAAACTTCAAGTTTATCGGGGAATAAAGTTGTTTCCTGATTTTATATATTACCATATAATATAAATATCTTTTTAGAAATATTTAAATATATTCAAAGTGTGAATAAAGTTGTCTCCTGATTTTACATTACAATATAATATAAAAGTCTTTTTCGGCATATTTAAATATATTTAAAGTTTATTGAATACGTGCGGAGAACGGAGACATTTTAAGGATGTCATTTCGCTGATATAAATCATCTAAAAACAGACGTGAATACGATTATGATTTCCGGTAAGTTGACATAAGCAAACGCACGTGGCAGAAGATCCGCGGGAGCGGCGTCGTTAATGCAGTTGCCAAAGCGGTTTCCTCGGACATTTTCAAGCTATCTTTGAGTCGTCTTTAAAACCTCACCTTTGATGAGCCGCCACCGACATCGTAGTTGCAGAGCAAGGCTGCTGGCTTTAATAAGAGCCTGGCAAGCGCCGCCACAAAGGGCCACATGCCACAGGAAATTTCTATGTCTCGAAGATAGAGCGGTCGGGAGTAGGAGGGTAGCTCGCTAGATACGCGTTTTCGTACATATCCCTTTCCTTCTCTCCCTTCTCTCTTTCTATTCTCCCCTTTGTTCTCTCTGTCCATCTCTGCCCAGCCTTCTTTTTTCCGACTGCTTTAAATGCAAATAACACAATTACTGAGGGAGAGTGTGCGACAGGTGCGCTTCTTCGACAGAGCGCATAATTCATGTCCAACCGCAGAGGGGGATACAAAATAGGATTACGGAATTAACTCTGGATTCGTTTGATTTGATGTCGGATGAGCTATTAATCGGAAGGATTGCTGCGATCGGTTTGTCACGTCGCGCGTAGGGTAACACGAAAGGATAGGGAAATTAAAAGTGTCCCTGAAATGTCCATTAGTGGCCATGAAAAAACGTAGCATTGATCACTCCTCCTATTGTAACATGTGGTAATTCTGTATCTATTAACATTTAGGCTTTGTCTCGCTTCGTTTTTGTACACTGCATCGATCTATTTCGAAATCAATAGGAAATCTGACAGTGAGCTAGCTGACGAGACGAGAGCGCCAAAAGAGTATGAAATATAATAATTGCCGAACGTCTTCGAAGGCGCGTTTTAACAATTATCTCGTCCTAAATGAGGCAGCCCTGTGACGCATTCCATCCCCGACTTTCTTTCAGCCTCCGGGGGTAGAGACTTTGCCTTGAAATTCCTCGCGAGCTTCCCGCTCCGCCACCTTTGTACGCAATACCTACTCGCCCTTTTTCACCGTCACGCGCCTCCCTCCGTCGGCGTCGTACGGCTCGCCCTCCCTTATTTTCCTATCGTCCTCGCCATTCTTGTTCCCTCTTTGTCGCCTACCATAGCTGTTTCCTGCGGATCACCCTTCGTTCACGCGGCACTCTCACCCTCGCCGCAAAGGGCATCGTAGGACGAAAACGAGCAGCGTCCAGCAAATTGATATTAAATGCCAAGGTTGGTCACCTTGTATATTTCTTTATTAACTTCGCGGAATGGGCTATCCGACTCCCTCATCGCATCCACGCGTTCCTTATAAAAGGACGCACCTCGCACCCATCTTCCTTTGTTTCGTCACCAGGTCGAGCTTTTTTTTCAACTCATACTCTTGCATCGGAAACGTACCACGAGGACCACCAATTCCTAACGTCGCATTTGAACGATCGAGAAGAAAACGACAGAGATCTTTTACTTTCGCTCGCGGCACGATGAACGCTGAAAACGGATGATCGTACTTATTCGAAGATTGATGAAGAGCGCGCGTGTTGTGAAAGGACCTGTAATTGAAAAAAATTGCTGCGAGGGACGATTCCCGCGTTATCGAGGCCCGGCTTAACGGTTTCCAGCCACGGAGGGGCAAAAAAATGTGAGTCAATTCTTACAGAGAAATTCCCAGGGCTGTCGCCGCGGGTTCAGAAGACACGCGTAAAAGACAGATGACGAATAAGAGACGACGGAGAGAGAGAAAGAGCGCGGGAGATGTCTTGGTTAATTAACGGCCACGTGCGTCTCATTAACGGACTTGCAACCACAAATCACGGCATGGAAACGCGCGGCTACAAGCATAAATACCAATTATGCGTAACTCGCACGGCTCACCGGCCCGGAGCGACGGAGGGTGCGTGAAGGGCTCCCCGAAACGGGACTCAACCAAGCATAATTGTAATGCATATAGGCCACCGAGGGGTAACTTGGGATTAAAACTTCTTTCTCGAAATTAATCCAAGAACTCTTACACCGAACATTATCACCATCATCGTTGCCGCTATCATCATCATCATCATCATCATCTTTATCATCGTTTTTTAAACAACGGTAAATCATACACAGACCGCTTTTATTTATTTTATTCATCAAGGAAATTTACCTTGCGGAGGAGTAGACGACACACGCGTCGTAATTCATTTCGCAGGATCGTTTAGCCGCCAAGTAAATCATGTTCACCTCGCACGGACGTTCCATTTTTATAAAATATCGATGCGAGGAGGCTCACGTTCGTACGCGCCTTTATATCCAAAGTGATCGTTCGCCGGGGCTTAAAAGCGTTCGATGGACGCGCAAGTACAGCGCGAAAGTACCGTGCTTAAGCGGAATCGATCTCTGGGCTGGCCCAACGATAATTTCCGGGTTGTATAAATTAATTACCCTCGCCACCAACCACCAAGCACCCCTCCTACCTCATGTACCCCACCTCTATCTCTCTTTCTCTCTCTGTCTCTGTCTCTCTGTCTCTCTCTTTTTTCACTTTGCGAGCTGCACCGTAAATTACCCGGTGCATTATGGAGCACGATTTATTAATACAATTTGCCTCCACGTAAAAGGTACCGGGCGCCAATTACCGTGCCACGTTCTTGACGCCGGGGCTACTGCGACGTGGCTGCAACACGTTACAACGTAAACCGCACATGCACCATGCGGGACGGAGAACGGGGAACACGTGCGGCTTGGCTGTCTGAAGTTTTGCGGACTGTATACGCCTGCTGTCTCGTTTTAATACATAAGTATTCCTCTCATCTTGCGGCGACGTGGACAAGGAAATCTCGAAACAAAATTATTTAGGAGCAAATAAAATTACGCATCCGCCGGGGCATTTACGCGACGCTCTTTACCTACCAGCTGGGGTCAGGTGTTGTCGGAACTTTTTTAATCCCACTTACGCCGGAGAGAATATCGTAAAGGAAATTGTGATAAATCCGAAGGTACGCGACCGTTTTATCTTCGTTTCTAAATACCGGATGGCAAGTTGACCCGTTTTTAGAATTAAAACTTTTGAATAGCATGCTCAATTTATTCAGTACCTAAATTAATAAATCCTCAACTGCTCCGGTCAAGTCATTATATGAATCAGGTCATGGACACCGTGGTTAGAGGCGGTTAGAAGCAGGTTAAATAGCGTAAATTATATTAGCAAGCGTATTAGCAAGTTTTTTTTGTAACAAAGACGACAATGCGCCTTACTATTCTTGTTTCTGAAGCCATTTCAGTGCAGCTTTCACGTCGCGACCGTCGCATCCAGTTGCATTATATTAGACACGAGCTTGGTAGGCTCCACACACGGTATATTTGCAGATACGTACACGCGCGTTTATTCAAGTTTTAATACGGCAAAGTAATAAACTCGAAATACAAGGAAGGCATTAGCCTCCTTTGCGAGCACTTTGCAGCTCCCATTACCGAAGTTTCACCTAGTGATTAAACCTCAAGCAAGTCACTCAGAAGCTTTTCGACGTTAACTTAGCTTCCCGTTGCTATTCAAGATTTCAAGCAATTTCACCCGGGCTGCATTGTCACCGCCTCGTCTCGTCTTTTGCACTCTTGGCGCCACGAATTGTTCCGCTCCGCTTAGGAAAGAGTACGCGTCGCGCGCGCGCCCTCGCCTCGCCTCGCCTCGCCTCGCCTCGCCTCGGTTTAGGTGCTAAAACATGGCAGGGCTCCGACAGAATTTTCGCAACCGTCCTGACAGGAAACAATTTCGTCGTCTTGATTTTCTATCGTCCCCCTTTGCGACGCGCTGATTCGCGAAAACACACATAGCGTGCAAGCAAGCAAGCAAGCACGGTGATTCGCGCTCGATTTCACGCCGAAAACTTGATGACGTGGAAACCTGGAATGGCAACTGTGCTGTTTACTGATTTCAGTATAAATAACATTTAAATTACTCGCACGATTGAATTTAATATTGATCATTGCGCTAGAAGTCTGTCAGAACGAGCAATTACTCAATATGTATTTTATTCCTTGAACTTTTAACATCTGCTTATGAATAACTTTTACATAAATATTTATCATTACATTTTATTAAGTCGTACATAATTTAAGTTAGATTTTCTTTTGTAATTTTACAAAATACACAATTTAAAAAATTCTTATAATAAGTTGCTTTTTTTTAAATCTATGCCAGTCTTATTGAAAGTCGCTAATAATTTTTTCATGTTATTAGGTATTCGTTTTAATTCGATCCTCCCGCGACGTCGAGGCTCGTTTAAGCTTTTCAGGGGAACCGCGCGCGAGGGACCGACGGCTGTCGGAAACTCAAACATAATTAATATCGCAATACTCGCTATCCCGCCCAAGGAAAAGCCAATATTATGTACTCACGGTACGCTAAGGAAAAGAATGAATACGAAGGGTGCAGCGTAGGATAATATAGGGGCCACCTAATACACCACTAGATATTCGGTAACTTGGCATGAATGGAGTCATAATATAAGTAGGTACCAAAGGCGTCTCCGAAGGAACGTATCCTTCGAGGGACGATCGGCAATGGGGGGAAAACCACTGCCTCGGGGTTTCCCCGGAGACTATGTGCAGGGGATTCTTTATTTAATATCCCCAGGCTGTGTGTGTGTGTGTGTGGGGGGGGGGGTGTCAAGGAATATGTATTACCGGACCGTCGTCGCTTCGGCACTTATTCGCCTTCTTCGCCTCGTTACTCCCGCCAAGCTCAACAATGTGCGTGCACTCTCGCTACATCTAAAATTGCCAATTATCATAATCGAGAAACCTACGTGACGGAGGCACACATTTCGTAAAAATTATGCAAAGTTTATTTTATCTTATATATGCATGCGTCTGAAATATTTAATTTTTATAAATGAAACGCTACAACGTTACACGTAAGACGATAATTTAATTACGCTGAAGCTATACGAGATCTTCTTCGTAATAGAATAACATTCTCCATAATGGAAGATGTTCCCGTCATGGTGTGACGCATCTAGTGAAAAAGTTCAATGTATTTCTAGCACGTTCTTGGAAACACTCATATGATGAACTTACTTCGAACTTGCGAACTTTTCGTGAAAAACTAGCATGCAGTAGCGCGCTCTTTCTCCTCCTTGACGCTCATCGCTACGTGGAGAAACTCTCTTAGTTCGCGGAAGTTTTCGAGGAGGTACTGTCTACAGTTTTTCAATGTCTCTTCAGCTGCAAGTTGGGATTGGAGCCGCGACGAATTACAACGCGATAATATAAACATGAAAAATCACAGTTAGCAGGATAGCCGCGTGAGATGCACATTTAAGATGCGTCATCTTCGCGGTCGAACGTAATCATTTTCGAAGAAATTGCACGTTTTGCTGGGATAAGGCCACCAGCATTGCGTCTCCATAAGTAACGTAATCTTATTCTCCCTGAAATCAAACGATACGTTTCCGGGCGCACCGTCATATTTCACGATCAGCCGCACAGTTGCTCTTTCATCCTTCCCTTGGCGAAAGCATTTTACGCCCGTTTGATCTCGCCCAGTTACATAATGGCGGAGAGCTACGCGTATAGGTATAGTCAGTATCATATAACGTTACATACCCTTCGAGATTATACTCAAGCTTTTATGCGAAAACATCACAGACTTAATTAACCGCACGCTGATACGCTTTACCGCTCGAGTTGTCTTTTTGATTTCCCATCGACTTATATCGATAATACTGATCGTCACGCTGTGCTCAGCTTGGGATTAATTACGTGAAATGTTTATACCTAAACATTGAAGCTTAACATTTCCGATTAATAACACTTTATTAGAAAAGATAACATATTTTACTTGCTATAGAAATATTGGAGAGACAATCGCACGACTGAAGCGTGATAACTTGTGATATTTCAGATATTTGTATCATGTTTTTCATATCACGTATTACGTTACGGAAAAAAGACGCGGCGTAATAATCTTTTTAGGTAAATTCTTATGCTTAGGTTGTATCAGTATATAAGAGAATATACGGTTTTACGTTATCAGAGAAGTTTCGAAAAATGCAAAAATGTGGACAAATATCCGCGGCGCAACAGAATCCAGTATTTACTGGATCCGGACGATATTTGCTGGTGATGGAGACACACGAAATTGTAGGGGACACCCTCTATGTATCGCAGGAGTGCAATATCCACTCTCAGTTTCTCCCATATACTTACTCTCGTTTATATACGCGTAGCTTACATACAAGACGGAACGAAACCCGAGTAAAATCACCTGACGCGTGTAATGCGTTTTTTATTAAAGTCTCAACTCTCTCTTTTTCTCTCTCTCTCTCTCTCTCTCTCTCTCTCTCTCTCTTTCTTTCTCTTTTTCTCTCTCTCTCTCTGTCGCGCCTCGGGCGTATAGTCGTACTCGATGTTAAATACTTACGATGATACGGAGAAATGCCGACATATTTAGAAATTTAAGTTTATATATCAATGGTAAATGATAATAATTATTAATGACTATGTTTTCATTTGTGTTTCAGGTAAGTCCCAATGATTTTCACATTAAGCGAGTTCAACGACAGTTAAGGTAAACATTTAAAACATTATTATTTACCGAGACAATGATTTACGATCGCGACAAACATTTTTTAGCAATCGGATCTATCTCACCTTTTATCTTGCAATATTCTCGCCGATCATTTTCATCAATCATTTCTATATTAATTGCTGAAAAACGAAATAAACATTGCATTTTTTTCACGATTTTTGCTGTTATGCGCTGGCCAGCGGTTCGTGCGCGCGGTAGCGATCCTTTTAACTTTATTAAGTCAACAACAATATACCAATTGCGCTTGCGTTACATGCATGACCACTTGCAATCATTGTTTGCTCTCGAATCCAATTTTTCGTGCGCAAACCATTTTGGCGCAACTGAAAAAAAAAACTGACAAACCTCAGTCAGCAGCGGTTTTCATTGATACACACGCGAGCTTGGATCTCCGGTGCAGCGCCGCGCGGTAATTACCTCTTCGGCTGTGTACGTTTTTCGCCATAGGCGACTCGCGTATGATCTCGTGCTCATTAGGAGACGTAAAACGATCGCGCTCGGCGGAACGGCGCGTGATGCACTTGCTTCCGCGCGGCTGATGCACGCGCTCGTCCGTTTCTCGCTCTCTCGAAGTGTCAACCGACCGGTCGTGGCGTCACGGCGGAACGAGAGACGCAGCTTTGCCATTAGCCGACACCCGTCGCGTCGCACCGCGCGGACCGCGCCGCGCGCGGAACAGCAACACGCAGTGTCGCTGCACCACGCTAATTGGCAAACATCGGCCCGCGGCTAGCTTATCGCCGATCGGCCGACGATTTTTGCAAATTACGACTCGCTCGTCGTTCGACACTGCCTCTGTCTTCCTGTCTCTTTCTGACTCTCTCTCTCTCTCTCTCTCTCTCTCTCTCTCTCTCTCTCTCTCTCTCTCTCTCTCTCTCTCTCTCTCTCTCTCTCTCTCTCTCTCGGCGCTGCCGCAGTTCAGAGATCGACGATAACGTGGTCCGTCGATATCAAACACAGCGGGCAACCTTTTGAAACACGTCCGCTTTCTCTCTTTCTCTCTGCTCTGTTTTCTCGCGAATTAAACGCGCCTCTTGCGCTTTAGCCGGCGCTTCACTCACCTATTCAGCGAGTTATGGGTGATTATATTTATGTATGATCGTGGAATAAACGAATGCGATAGCTGTGACATTGCAGGGTGATATGAAATATCCGATTAATGCGGGGAATCGACGCGTTTGTTGCTGCATGCATTGTAATTTCACATTATACATGCAACTTTATGGATTATTTGTTTATCGTATTGTTACGCGGGATTTCGCGATTATGTAATGTGTGACACCTTGAGATTTTTATATCTGTGCTGAATCAAAAGATACTGAAATAAACCCGATTGTCAAATTTGTAAAATCCTTGACACGTATCGGATTAATCTTTGGTATATCTTCTTTTTATTTTTATTATACGAGTTATATTGTTATAATGCCAATACTGAAAATGATATTGAATTTAGAACAAAAATTATTAATTTATCGTATTTTTACACAGGATTACGGGATTACGTAATGTGGACCTACCTTTGGACTTTTATATATCTATGCCGAATAAAGATATTAAAATAAACACGATCGCCAAATATAAATTTAGAAAATGCGATGACACATGTCGGATTAATTTTTAGCACGCATATCTTCCTTTTATTTTTATTATGCGAAATATATTGCTATAATAACACTGAGAATGATATTTTATTTAGAAAACATAACAAAAATTAAATGATACGATAAGTTACAATGAATATTTTTTAGTTATTTCTAATAATCGTCGCACTCAAATAATAACACGATTGATAAATATAACAACGAGCAGTGTTTAATGCATTTTCTCTTTCTTTTAATATAGTTTTATATATCTATTTCTTTTCTTTATCGTTCTCTAAAATTTGCTGTGCTTTATATATCCAGTCTGGGTTTTAACAAATATATCACTTTAACTACGAGAATAAACATTTATACAGTGTTGTGGATTTTATACGATCAAACTGTACGCTTGTACTATCACAACTCAAAATAACATTAAACAATATTCGTGAATGGCTGCGCCCGAGCAAAACATAATATATTTAGAGACACAGTCTTGTTAACTTCTATGGCAAGCGGAAAACACAGGTAAATCTTGCAGCACGGGAAGGAAAGAATGCATTACACCGCTTGTCGTCCTAGTAGACCGCACTCAGTTTTCATGACGCCCGTTGTTTTAAAACTAAACTTGTAAATATACACATCCGGCTCACATTTACACATTGTAGAAAATATATGTGCGAATTTAAAAAACCAATATACCGTATAGAACAACTGCATAAGAAGAACATATCATTTTTATATCTGGGCATTATCCTCGTAGCGCGACCATTCGCACGTTGAATAAAATAGTGATAAATGTGTCCCCATTTCTGTATCAGTCGGGAAGATCAACAAACTTCGACACATATCCCTTATGAAAGAGGCGGTCGCACGAGATCGTGAATGAATAGTAATCCGCGAGGGTCCGACGAGAGGATCTTTTCACGAGTACGCTCGCGCTGAAATCGAACGTGTACATATATATTTTTTTTTATCGCGGCCAGTTTCCCGGCGCGAGGCATTTTTCGACCGAGCAGCCAAGTTTGTGGGTTTGCGCTTTTGTCCGCGGTAGCGCGCGAACCATGGTCCAATCCCCCAAAACGTCCATCCCCCCGTCCAAAAAAAGGGCAGAAAGTTCACCGGCAGGTGGCATGAAAAAATGGGCCGAAAAGGTTTGAATTGCAATGCGGCGAACGCTATATACGCTTCACGAGCAAGCGGACTGGAAAGCGCACCCCTTTCCTCCCCTTTCGTAGCCCCACCGCCACCGTGGCCGGTGTCCGACTCCACAACCGTCCTGCACCTCTGTTACCCCCTCTCCCCCTCTCTCTGGTTCTGCCCTTTTTTCGCGTTCTCTTTCTTCCCTCGTCGGCGAAATTAATTTTACCGGCGCCGCCGCGATAACTCACGGTTACATGTCAACGCTTTGACGCACATAAAAATCTCGTTGCGGTCGGCCCCGCATGCGTGTGCATACACGACTCGCATGCGTCGCGGCCCGCGAGCGCGTTGCAACAGTCCGCGAATACGCGGCTTGGAAAAAGATACGTTTACCGTGCCGCGCGTAAGCGCCCCGGTTCAACGAGAGTATAACGGAGGAAATACGTGCCGCAATAATATAATGCGGAATTACAGTCGCGCATGTCTTGCCGCCAGGAGAGGAGAATGGCGCGGCTGAATGCAGCCGGCGACATAAAATGCCCCTAATTTCCCTGAAAAAAGATTATTTATCTCCCGGTATGCTACGTCTCACTTATCCGGATGATCCAATTCCGCGCGCAAGCGGTAAAATGTTCACGTCGGAAATCTCGGCGAGAATATTATGAGTTACAAGTTTTATCCTCGTTGCTATACGGAACGGTTTTTTTTCTTTTAAATTTTAATAATGGCGTCTCAATTATCGCGGCAATCGCATACCATTCTGTAGCGCTAGTGCGATTGCATAGAGCCGCATTGCGTCACGGAGATTTAGGCGATACCGCGGTGATATAAGGAAGCATAATTAAGATGATCGTTCGAGGCACAAATAGGATTTGTCATAATACTAAATTGATTCTCAGGCGGCTTATTTTGAGGTCAAAAGCCATTTGTAAATCCTATTAACTGTGTCTACCATGGGGACAATGCATCGGTGAATCGTGCAATTAATTCATTGCTTCAATTACGCTCCTCATTACATGCCGTCTTGACATACCGCTTAAGTTTCTGAATTCATTTGACACATAAGCACGCATTGATACACACACGAAAACATCCAATATTTCAAAAATTTAATTGATGGTTATTGACAATAGCTTTCTTCTTATGCTTTTGTACGCCTTTCAAAAATTCTTAAGAAAGATATATTAAAACACACACCAGAAAAAAGCAACTTCTTATTTTTAATATTATTTTTGACAATGTAAATTATTTAGTACAATGTTCGACGTTTCCATGTTTCTTTACGCGCGCATTAAAACCTTCACGTTAACGCGCATCGACAAAATATGTAATGCAAAGCGGCAATTTTTAATAACATGAATTTCGCGTTTAATCGCAATATTAATCGCGTTTCCATGATTATATATCACGTAATTCTGCTCTCTTGCATCCTCTTAAAAAGCTTTCCCACTTTGACCAGCGTGGCGAAACGACTCCACCCAATTATCTAATTCGAT
The DNA here is from genome assembly GCF_048541705.1 of Temnothorax americanus. Lineage (NCBI taxonomy): Eukaryota > Metazoa > Arthropoda > Insecta > Hymenoptera > Formicidae > Temnothorax > Temnothorax americanus. The sequence continues at coordinate 1,288,768 of NW_027509307.1, read as the reverse complement.
AATGGGACACAGACCCGTTATAACGTAACGTTAAAACATAGAGTCGCGTTGGGCTTTTCCCGTACGTCCCTCGGTTTTCCGCGCCACGGTGAGAAATTCAAAATCCGTGTTCGCGGCGATAAATCCTCCTGCTCGTGAATCAACGTTTCCCTCTGGCTCGTTCCAGTTCGTTCATCCGGTGGTGGTTGTGTGGCCCGTGCTGTTTGCACATAAAGAGGGCAAAGGGCGAGAGCGAATGGGGACAGCGGAAGAACGCAAGAATGTAATGTATCCAAAGAGATGGAGAAATGTGGAAATATGTTGCCTCCTTGAATACGGTTATGGACGCGTACGAAAATAGGCATTGAAAATTGAATCATTAACATAAGAGGATACGTGGAGATGGACATCCTCTACTAGATTTACGAGATAATGCAATAAGTAACGTATTCGACTTAAAAATACGACAGATTTTCTAAATAACATTTTACACAACGTTCATTCGATTGCCGTTTCGCAACGGCAAAGAAAAACTGCAGACCGATGTTAACATCGAGATAGTCGAGTACGTAATTTACTGATTAAACGTTCTCCACGTAGTTAATCAAAGGTCCATAGGCTCGAGACGCGCCTTTGCGGTGCCTGTTGCTCTCGATACGCGCTCATTGATCGTACGTGTATCACAAGCTGTAAGAGCTTTCACTTGCAATCAGAACAGAGGAGAGAATCGACCGAGAGAGAGAGAGAGAGAGAGAGAGAGAGAGAGAGAGCTGCACGTCGAGGCGCTTTTGTTCCCGCGTGGGCGGATGCGTACATCCAACGACCCGGAACTTCTCTCCCCCGTTTTCCCGTGACCAGGCAAATCTTTCTCTTTCTCCTTCTGTCTCTTTCTCTCCTCCGTATCTAGTTCCGGTCCGTTCTTCTGCGACGCGACGTTCATAGGCACTCTCGGACCCGACTACACCGCATTTACCGTATACCTACTTATCTCGTTAGGACCGCGTCTCGGCGCCCTCCTACGCCGACCGATGTCGCGAATCCCGGACCTGGCAATCTCCCTTTGATACGTACGGTCTCCTACAGCCCCTCCTGCCTTTCCCTCACTTCGTAAGAAATTCCTAATGGCAGAGTGAAACTCGAAAAAAAAAATGTACGGTCCAAGTCGCATGAACAATGCTGCGCCCCGCGCTCAGCTTATTAATAATAAACCACCATCGTAATTGGACTCTTTGGGATTTAAGTCGAGGATTTAAGAGCGCTTTAACTAACGAACTGAGCCCGTAATTATTTAGGCGCGACAAATTGCGTGCTCTTGCTGGTTGTTACATAGTACATCACTTGAATAAACTTCGCAATTGTCGACAAAATATAATGAATATTCGATAAGGAAAATTGTGGAATAATATCATATTCTTTACAAAATTATGAAAAATTCATTATTGTAGTATTCTCATCGATGTTTGTAATTTAGAGCTTAATTTTACCAATTCAAAAATATATAACTAAGTTTACTAGAAAACGAAAATGCTGATTCAAGCTTGTCTGAACACATCATCTTCTTTGATCGCACAGCGACATCGACAGGAATCGACAGCGACGCTGTCAGGCAGGCCTTTAGAGCATGTTACGATGTGCGTGCCTCATCGTTCACCGTGGAGGGTGCATAGATATTAGGAATTAAAAGCGACATTTGCATGCAGACGGTTTCGAATATCATCTTGACACACTGCTCTCACAGCTAATTCCTGCTTTGTCTGGCGGAACATTTTGTATAAGTTCGACACTTCCGAAGTTCGAGATTGCTGAGGGGCAGGCTGTACACATTCCTACGAGCATCCACCTCTCACGATCGTGCAAATCTTGAAACTCTATTTGGCATAAAACACGTGCGACAGTTAACGTGCGTTGAGATTCCGCATTACCCCGCGGCGTCCCGCTGTATTGTATAACTTGGCTGAAACTTGGTTGCCTGAGACAGGAAGAGGACTCGGGGCAAAGTGCAACGCGTCGTACGCGGCGAGGATTTAAAGGACAATAGAAAGTTCCGTTGCTTTATTCCTAAATGTAAAAAATGGTATTTTTAAGAACGCTTCCAAATTGATTTTCTCGCAACCCCAGAAGATATATATATTCTTCTTTTAGAAATATTGATTTTTGGACTATTCTCGAAATCAAGTTTAAATCAAGTTGGTCAAAGTTACGTAATTAAGGATATAACGAGATCCAATATCAGGATGTTCTCCTATATATTCCTTATTCACCGTAACGAGAGATTAATGACGTGGCATTTCAGTTGCTGCCAATTTTATCAGTGGCACAAAGCATGTAATTACTCGTATTTCTCTAATTCCGCGGGGTCTGTGTAAACCAGAGTGTATTGAATGTCTGCGCAGATATCCAACTCCGATAATGAGGAATAGTTAGCGTCGTAACGGTGAAATAGCGTGCCTTATCGATCAAGCTGATGCGGCGTAGGCAATGATGGAATATTGTTTCAGCAAGCAATACGAGCACATCTCGAAATATTAAGTCAACACAATTAACTGATATTTTACAGTCTTCGGTAAGTAAGCCGCGTGAATAACTCAAACGGTGTCCCTTACCGCTCTCCTCTCCAAGTTGCTTACGTCGTCATTTGTCTTGTCTCGCGACAGCTTTACTGCTTTTGTGGCGTACACGCATACTCGGGAGACCGTTCTTTAAGAAGGTGGTACCAACTTAAGCATCTATCGAATGGATGGCCGTAATGCCGCACATATTGCGTATAAAGCAGCACTCACGACGGCACATTCCGAACGTGTTCCCTCCCTCTCACGTAAGAGATACGTGCCCGTAGTTTACGCCTACGTAGTCCAGCATGTACCCGGTGCTCTCGCGTAGCTAGTCGTGAAAATCCAATCTAACGAAGTCGCCATTGAAACTGATAAGTATGCGTATTTCAGGTCACCGCCGCAAAAGTCGTGGCCGGATATCGTATCACTTTTTTTTCGACTTTTTCTATCGCCATCCGATGTCTCGAGTCGCAACACGATCTCACAGTCTCCATTATGCGATTGTATTACTCCGTAATACACAGGATAGAATTTTACGTAACATTATATTAACTTTTTCCGGTATGAATTATACTTATCACGTGCTAATACATAAAGCTTCAAATATATGTTTTATCGTATATAATTTTGTTTGATACGTGCATTAGTTTCTTAACAATTTAGATATTGTGATTGTATTGAAATATTACAACATAAAAAGCATTACGCATTTTCAGAATGCCTTAGAAAAATAGAAAACTGGAATTTAAGATAAGGAAAAACCAGTTATAAATAATTAGATCAACAACATCATTAGAAAATAATATGTTTCAATAATCATTTTTACATTCAAATCATGTTTCACGCACGCAGTGTGATCTCATTTAATGTAACTCATATGTTGATCAGATTTAGCCGTTCTGATGTCTGGAAGACATAAATTTCAATTTCGTAGCGAACGTAACGAGACAAAATTATGTTCTAAAGCGTTCCTCCGTCTATTAGTGGGGAAAAAAAATGGAAAAAATTTCAAATTGCCATGCAGACTGCATGACTCACCACGACCAGACACACTCCGCAAATTAATACGAACGTACTAATTAGACCTCGTCGATCGTAAATTTAAAATATCTTGAAGGAAGAGTTGTTAATTGACGTGAATCGACCGCGAGCCATGTAGTATTCCTAAAACTTACGAGGGTCGTTTTATAATTAGCCGCTCGCTTTATCCAATTTACTCCAACTTTCGCGATCGTGTTTCTCATTTACCTACATCGAGCGTAAAAATAACTCGCGTTATTCCGCTTATCTCGAAAATTCTACTTTCAATGTATTGGGGTATTGCCTTACTTATAAAAGTACATTGATAGAAATTTGGAATCGTCTGCATCGTACGAATTAAATGTTTCAAGTAAATTGCACTTCCCGACACGTTCCGAAATTAACGACGCCGTTGTTTCATTACGTGACACCTGGTATAAGAGAATGAGTTTCGCGCCGCCGAGTAAAGAGTTCGATCGTAGTCCCGGGCAGGTGTGTTTTGCAGCGGAGTTCGCCGCAGTCTGGCCGTAGAGCAAGTTGAAGAGGCAAAGAGCGGGAACACGTAAGTGACCTTTGAACTCGGTGGACTCCCTGCTATTTCTCCGTTCCTCTCGTCGGACTCCGCGGTATACACGTTTCACGTTGGCCAACCTTTTCGTACCATTCGTCTTCCTACCGAAGTCACCACTACGCTTGGTTACCTACATGCCGTCGCATCTCCGCAACATCCTCTCTCGATTGATTTTCTTTTGTAGGAGATTCGTGATTGTACGAAGGGCGGACGCGGCGCACAACGCGGGAATAACGAAAACCCGATAATCGCGCCAGCATCTTGGAGGACTATAAATCTCCCGCTTCATTAAAACTCGCGTTGTACTTGTTGCCTACATTTCCGGTCGATTCGTATCGACGACGTTTTAATTAATAACTAAGTCAACTGCCACAGTACGCGTAATATATCTGTTTCACGTTTCAAAAGGCAAAATAGTAATCTAGTATTTTCTTTTTTTCACGAATACGCGTCTTGAATCTTGATTTTTTATCTCTGTCATTAAACGGCGATTAATTCACCACACGTATATTGCTCGAAGCAACGATTGATAGCGGCACGATGTCTCTGATGTAATCGACCGACTCATTTCTTCTCGTTACATTATGACCTCAAAAACGTCGATCCACAATACGCGGTCCATGGAACACAATGGCCCAATGACTTTATTTATAGCCGTTCTCATTTGTTCTCTTTTTCCTCTCTTTCTCCGCTACGTACGTAAATCTGCGCGAGTACCTCTATACGGGGCAGGCGTGTTGAATCGTGTTAGTAAGATATGGTCTTAAACGCATTTATATACGCGCGTCTGCATGTCCGTATAACGCGTGCGTAAACACCACGTGTGAGACGCACACACGCGCACGCATATACATCAGGGTCAAGACACTTGGGGTTTCTTCGCGAGAAACAGCGTTCGGTTACTGCGGAACGTAGGGTACTGTTAATGCAACCTCACGATCGCGAGATCGCGATGAGGTACGAGAAGACTGGAACCGAAGAGGATCCAGCTTCTCGACGTGGTGCACCGTCACGAGTTTCTCCTTGAACCGAGTATTCCTCAAGTTGCTTATATTCAGCCGATTGTTGAACATTCGACTCTCGCGTAGTCTGATCGATAGCGCACCCGAGGTGATCGGCTTTGCAGCCGTACAAGCGTGCGATATCAAATAAAATGCGTGAGCGAAACAATATTGTTGAAACACGCTCAAATACATATCTAGAGAAAACGTTTACATCGAAATTATTTCCAAGGTACGAAGATATCAAGTGTAAGGTTCATGTAAAAATCCGAATAAAACTTTTCGATATCAGCGTAGGTACATGTATTTTACACGCGTCATCTCCGTCGTGATGGATTTCTTCTTTAATCCCGGTCTTCTTTAAATACCCCTCCTCTCTTTAACCGTAGGCGATCGATTGACTCGCGCAAGTAATACGAAAGCGCGTATCTCTATACGGTAGCTCGCGAATGAGAAACGTGGTCGCTGATAAACAAATAAAGCTTTCCACTTCGCCATCCAGAACCGCTATCGGTATTTCTCTACTCCGCGCAAATGAGGAAACCGAGTCGGGTACGTAAGCAAACGAATGGCAATTTACACCGCAGTTACCTAATGACCCGTAACTTTGTCCCGCATTTCTGTTAGAGCGCATCTCGCTTCTTCACCGTGATTATATCTTATGGAGTGTAATTCGACGCTATTATGTATCTAACAGCAATCGTGGGGGTCTTGTGATTATCGTAGAAAGTCCCTGGAGTGAAGACATAGTAAATAAAGCTTTATAGAGGTGATACGCACCATCGATTTGTGCGCGAGCTCTACATTACAGCCAGGTATACGTTCTCCAACGCGGAGAATACTCCCTATGTTTTACGACACTCTATCGCTTATCGGCAAAAATATAGGTCGTATACCTATGCATTAACAATCGGAAGCTAGTTGAAAGTTACTTTACGGCTTTACGTCGCGTCGTGGAGACACGGTGTCAGGATATGATCGGAATGTGTTCCAGTATGCGATACAATACGAAAAGCCGATTCCCGAGGAAGCTGTGTATCCGAGGAAGACTCAGACGAGATTTAGATATATAAACCTGGCGTTCTGATTTACTCGTACGTCATTGGAAGACGCTGTTTTTCAATTAAAGAGGGAGTCTTCGAGAGAAACGCCGTTCGGTCCTAGAAACAGATTAGAGGAGAGTGTAACTTCGGGTTGTAGGATCGAAAGATCCTCTTCATTTTGAGCTCCGCTTGTCTCCTTCGTGGAACAGAGAGAACCAGTCTTTGGTCTTTGGCTCGAGTTGCCTGGTACCCTTTTCTCCCCCTCCCCCCAGCGAATTACCGCTAATCTCCTGCGTCCTCTTCTCTCCCCGTCTCTCTCTTTCTCTTTCTTCCTCTTCTTCTCTTTTCCGCTCCTCTCGTCCTCTCCTCGGTTCTTTCGTCGTTACATTTCTCACTCTATTTTCTCTCACGGATCTTCCTCCGGTTCCTATACCTGTCTCGATATCCCCCTCTCCCGCATTCTCTCATCCTCGACGTGGTTCAAGTGGCGTCTAAGCGCACTACTGGAAGCAGCCGAAGAGGCTCGTTCCTTTCGCTCCGTCTCTTCGCGCACCTATTCCTCTCTGCTTTCTCGGCTCTCTCTCTCTCTTTCTCTCTTCTTCTCCCATCTCTTCCTCGATCTTCTCCTTTAGTCCAGAGGCGGACTTGACGTTTAGCCTCGAGCACTCGCCACTTTAAAATTCCTCCTAATCTCAGTAACCGACGTCGTGTTCCACGTAAGCCATCCTCTTTACCTCTCCCGTTCTTGTTCCTCCCGAGTACGCCTCCTCGTCGACGAGCATCGTGCTCTCTTCTCTGCCGTCTACCATCCACGTTGAGCGTTAATGACGACGATAAAAAGATTAACGGGATTGCCCGCAGTGGATTTGAGCCTATGGGTGCCTACGGGAGCATTCCAAACCCGGCGAGAATTAGGCGGGTGGAAGAGAATGGCGCCGCGCCGCGCCGTGCTGGAAGAGCGCCCGCCGCCGCCACCGCCGCCGGCTCCGCCGAGATGAAATACATACACGGCGGTGGAGAGCCTGTGTACCTCGTTTAGCGCAGGATTTTTGGGAGTATATACGTTGAAAGCGCGCGAGAGTGCAGAGAGGAATTATTCCCCGGCAGTGAAATTAGTAGCTCACGCACGACATACATGTATGAGCGTCATACATCATATTCATGATATACCAATTTTAGACCGTTGCGCGAACGCTGTATATTTACGTTAAACGGAAACGGATTTCGTTAGCCCTCGCGCCTCCCGTTACATTTCGAACGGATATAGGATTTGCATGCGTCGCGCAAAATTTAAGCGAGCAACATCGCATCGGAGAGAAAAAGTGTGAATAATACAATCACCTCATTCCCCGCATTAAATGTTTTTCCACGTCGGCTCGTCGAGCGACAAAAACAACGCGGGCAGTAATTGTAACGCAATTGCTTCGTGACCGCTCGATCGATCGGCCGACGAGAAAATTTATCGGTCGCCACGCGCAAATTGTAACTTTCAACTTATGTAAAATAATCCAGCGACAAAAAGCGCCGGCCGTCGCTCTCTCGTTTAGCTGCTTGCTGCTTGTTTAGTAGCTCCGGCGCTCTACCACGCTCTGTTTATCTGCGAGTCGGGATCCTAGCGGGCTGCCGCTAAAAAAATAATCGATCGCACGTTAATTGCAACGTTGGCCGGTCCGGCCGAATAATACCACCTAGACGCCAAACACGAATTATATGTAAATAACAAATGACCAAGCATTTCGGCAACCGGATGATAAACGCCCGGCGCGAGCGAGCGGCGCGGCGCGGGCGGTCCGACGAGCGTTTTCCAATTAATGGATTTCCGGCTTTATCTGGCTAGTGGCTAGTATAGGCGTCGTTCGTGTGCGGCCAGCGAGGCGCGAATTTATTCACAGGTAAGTGCATCGTTGCGCAGGTGCGCGTCAACGATGCGAGGGATAAATCTCGTTTTCGACGGTGGAGCGCGCATATGACACCACGATGACGCGTTGAGCCGCGAGCGCGGTTTCGATGATTTTTATTCGTCCCGGTTTTCGGGCGCGCATACCCACGCCGAATCCCGTCCAAATCCCGCAAAATTAGCGTCCCCGTACGTTCAAACGTGCATATAATAAATTATGAGAATAAATGTAGCGACTTCCGATTAAATTATTTAAACGTTCTGTGCGATTTCTATTATATATTATACAAATTGTGTGACAGGGCATGACAGTATTAAACATGCAGATAATAAAGCGGGAGAAAACATAATATTTTCCATCAAGAGGACCGTTTGAATTTCCAATGCAAACCAGATTGAAAGGTAAACGTGTACGTTCCAGAATTGATATTCACAGCGAATGAATATTCCATTCGCAACAGTATCTTCTTTACAATTGGATTTACTTTTTTTAATTGATTCGTTATGTCTTTCTATATTTATCGAACAAGCGCAATAGAGTATACCGTTTACCATTACTGGCGAACGAACTGGACGATTGGTATAACGTTGTAGTTCAACCGGCCTGCTGGGAAATCTCACGCGCTCTCGACTGCAAGATACAGCGCTGAATGTATATACAGCAGCACGTTAATTCGATTGTCCCGGTTACGACCGATCAGTACATAGACGTATGTACGTAATTATTTAATTATAAAATACTATAATAGCATTTTTTGCGATAATTGCGATATTTGATGCGCTTTCAGCGTGCTTTTTTAAAGAATTTACTCGCTATGTGAGATTTATATTTACTCTTTTGTGTACGGGGTATATTGATTTCTTTCCTATTTATTGTAATACTATATCGATCTCTATAACATTCAATTTCATATTGTGCGCGATGTGTTGAAGAAACCTTTCGAAATGAAAGACGCTTTCGTCCGATGCGCTTACTTTAAGCTTCTTTTGCACACACACACATATAAGTATCGTAAAACTTTCTGACATACTTATATATTTATTTTAGATTTATTTTTTAGAAATATTTGGTCGAAATATGCGAAAGTATTCAAAGTACATATGATAGATATATCACGGTTATTTAGAAGCTACAGGAACGATATAACAAATATTTCAACGCTATATACATGTGCGTTATAATACGATGTGAATATTTAAAAGGTCAGTATAATATGTTAATTAAAACGGTGACAGCTTCTATAACGTTGCGCCTATAATAGGAACATTGCGGAACATTCCGATATTCGCGGCGCCTCCGCAATGGCATCCACATTGTACAATGGCACCTACATGTCAACGTCTGCTAATGTCAGTCGCCGCCACCGCAATGTGCGGTATTGCGTCGGGGCTTCCCAGCTTAGAATTACAAACAAACGCGATTACGCTACTCCCTTACGGGGTATAGGGTCCACGTGTCACTACCTAATGGTAACTTGCTAGATCGATCGATCAATGGAACGAGGCTATTGCCCCCACGGACTCTAGTCCCTGATTTTTAAACCTCTCGGCGGTAGCGAGTTATAATTCTGCTCCAATTATACATACGAGTAACAGGAATTGACATTTTCCTAGTAACGTGACTATACACGTTTTTGATCTGTCTAAAGATATAGTGTATTTATACAATCTAAATAAAAGTAAAGAAAGAAAATGGAAACGTGCATTAAAATACGTGCTAAAATTTATAACAAAATTTGTTCTACATTCGAAGAGAGAGATGAACAAAAAGGTTAGAAATAACTCTTATTTACTGTTCCATTTTTTCTACACGTATTATTTTTTTGAGTTTAAAACTTGAACGGACAAAAATTTTTAATCTGAGCCACATTTTTTATGTAACATTGATAAAGCGTAATGATAATGTTAAGAAATACGAAAAGATTAGTGTTGAAAATGTGACGGATGTTATAGTCGGTAAAAGTCAGTATACTATGCTTTGCAATTGCTATAGCTTTAAAGCAGGGCATCTTCAAGTATTATCACGATTGAACGTAGGAGACCGCATTTCGCAATCAAGCCGTCTAATTATTATTGATAGCAGAATGCAATCCGCGCCTTAGAGTAGACGGTTTGAATTAATCGACGAATTACCGTAGCCGATAACTTTATGGACCGGCATGGACGAGGATAACACTTAAGTGTCGCAATTATAGAGGATCTACTCCGGGATATAACGCGCGATACGACCACCTCCTGAATGCTTCATCCATTTAATTAAGGGTCGTCAATGAGTTTACAATTTCGCCGTTATCATTACTCCGAGAGCGACTGCGGGGGTCTTTTACGGCCAGTAATTTGCAAGCTACAGTTCCACCGATACACATACCGTTCGCGTTATAAAGTTTACGTTGCGAGCGCCGTATTTTCGGCGTTTCTCCATTTATTCGTCGCGAGATCTTCTTTTCTACCTACCGCACTCCCGGTGTCATTGCCGTGTCGCTGATCGTTCGGTTTGCATTTATCGGATTCGCTGCGTTCATTGCGCGGACGACCTCGTGTCGTTAAAGTGGTTGCTTTCGAGCACGACGGTATCGTTGAAGACAATGTTCGTATAAGTACGAGAAGAAGTCACGACACGAGAGCAGATAGAAACTGCGGCGCAACAGGCTCTATTAGTCATTTTATTGGCCACAATCTCGGAGTACATTTCCGTTCCGACGACAATGAGGAACGGCGAGATAAATCAGATTTCATATGCTCGAACTCGCGGTCTTTTACGAAGCATGTAAAGAGACTTTCTCACGTTATAAATGGGAAAACGGATTCAAAATTTGCTATATTAAAGTTTCAAGTGCAGTTAGTAAAATAAAGACATTTTCGAGAGTACTATATATAATTATATTATAAGTGATTCGAATTTGCGCGTAATAAATAATAAACTACCGAGGAATAAACGTAAAAGAGTAAGTACAAATGTTCCATTCTTAGTCATAAGACAGCTGCTTGATTTTGTTTTTTTTATTACTAAAATAGGATGCAAGCGTTCACAACGAAGAGTTATACGAAGCAACATGCTGGCAAAGACAGAAGAAGCGCAAGTGCATGACGTTTGAATCACGAATTCACGCGGCCAAAATAATAGTGCGCCGCCAGTATATATCTCGAATCCCACCTACAATACACGGTATCTGACGTACGCCACTTCTGCGAGTCTGCTGGGTCTGCGGGTGTTACGCCCGGCCGTGTGTTTTGACGGGCCATATATTTTTCCGGTCTTTCGGGAGCAGGGCCAAGTGTTTAGAGCAGAACGTCTAAGTATAGAGCCCCTCGGTTTTCCGCAGGATCGCGGCGCACCGCGCCGCAGTCGTAGGCAAGATGAAGCACTTGAGGCAACGAGAATGTCACGCGGGACTAGCAATTTAGCCATGGCCTCTAAGTTCCAGACAAGACGCACGACGCGTATCGTCTCGCGGATGATGAACCGCCGATGCGAGATAATTTCGGAATAAATTAGCGAGGACGTGAGCATGCAAAATGCAGATGCTCGCGCACGTAGCATCGTAGCATTGCTTTTGAGAGAAGCAGACGAGCCAGCTTGTCGCGCCTTCTTAAATAGCTTCGTGAGTTGCGACTGGCTGGGAAATAGAGACGCGGCTTATCTCTCTCGATTCCGTAACAGGAAATGACAACATAGCTCTGCGAATACTGCGAATAATGCGAGAAAAGCATTTTTATAATACGCGCTTACGCTTTGACATTTTTTTGTTCATTAAAATAAAAATATGGCACAATTAATATAAAGGGACAATATTTGAAAAGAAAATTAAATATATATAAATCAGTCTTTAAAGTAAATGTAAAAACAATTTTATGAGATATTTTTTCGCATAAAATACATATAATAAACTGCAATTCCTTTTAAAATATTATTTCTACATTGTCGATTAAGTTTTATTGACTCAAACGGCAAACGTAATTTTTTGTAATTGCAATCGCAAGCACACAATCCCATAGCATGCTGAATAATAATTTTAAAGAGTAACTTAATCACAAAGACGGATTCGATTTTCCTACGAAATGGAGTTTACCGTGATGTACGTAATTTATCCTGTGACATGGACGACCCTGCGGGAGACCTGGGTTCCAGTCTCACGCTTCCAAAGCGATATGTCCGTTAAATGTGTTTACGGCATGAAGGACAGCGATTCGGTTACCTATGAAGTGCAGTTCGACGGACAATTATCCGCGCTTGTCTCTCCTGTCTGCCTCATCACCCATTCGGATCGGCCCGATCTGTCCACGCGCTTGGGCTCCACGAGACAGAAAATCCAGTAGCGTCGCTGACGATTATTAACGTGAGTTTCTGTTCTACCGTTTAACGGTCCGCGTATTTGAGCAGGGGGCTGCTTTTCATCGATAGTTAAAACACCGATACCGATGATTAATTGCCGCTTGTTATTGCGATTTACCGAATCGTTGGATGTTTGGAATCACGCGAGCTCTCCCCCCTGAAAGCGGTTTATAATGGGCGACGGCTGATAAATTACTTTCCGCCGCGTAAGCGTAGCGGATCCCGTCGTCGTTTGTCGTTAATCGAAAATCTTTTGCTTCGTTACGGCTGAAATCGGCTAAAATACGAAATGCACGCGCATCTCAAGGAACTTTCAGCTACATACCGGATAAAAATTCTCCTCTTCAAGTTTTGATGGTGATTCGCTGCCTTTGCAACGTTGAAGGTAGCCAATCAGTCTCGATATTCGATCAAGTGTGCGCGAACGCTTGCAGAGTTCTCACGACGTCAGCATTTTTCCTACGTGAATGCAAGTGATATTTGCAGGATAGATGATCCATTTTAAGATATAGCTATATCACGTGTTCCGCGTCCTCCATTTTGCCACTGCATAATTAATTATGTTGGAAATATTCTAAATATCTAATGTCATTAAGTAGATATAACGGATAATGACGAAAATATTACTTTAATAAACGGACCGTTTATGGAGCGATCGTTCACAGGGTCAATCTCATTTGCGATAACGCGTTGCGCACCATAAATTGCATATCAGCCGCCATAGTCTTTGTTCCGCTCACACGCGCGAGTCGCATGTACGCTCGTTCGACCGCAGGCGCAGGTAACGCGTTTAGTTCCAACAAAACGTAACTGCCGGCCCCCGAGTTGGTACATTTCACGAGGAGGAGGAGAGAAAAAAAAATAAGCGATGCGTTTAATTTGCATTTGCTTCGCAGTAAACCATGGCGGCCTTAATTAAGCACCGTCGAGAGTGCCGGCCGGGCGATGAAGACACGCTTACGCATCCGTTATCTTTTCGAGAGCTCCTTCCACCCACGCGAAGCAATGGCGCATAACTCGTCTATTGTTCCCGCGAGGATAAACGGGCCATTATCATTATTCATAAACGACGTGAGCTTGTTCGGCTAACGCGAAGCGGCGGCGGCGGCGGTGCGGTGCGGTGCGGCGTGTATACGCGCGTTGGTAAACCGTGCAGCCACGTTGTTTTCGCGGCAAGGAAGCGCCGCGATTCAACTCGTGATCCTTCGCGAAGCCTCGCGTTCGCACCGTTCCGCTTTACGCCTCTCTCACAGGCTCTTGATATGTTGCCGGTGCTGCTGGAGCGAAATCCGACCGAGCACGCGACGTGCCTCGGCAAATCGAGAAATGACTTCGTCTTCGTCATATACGCGGAGATCCTCGCGAGAGCGAACGGCCTTACGCGGATTTACTGGAGCAAACCGCTGGTATACCTGGATTTCATCCCGCGCAGCCGTGTGATGTATATAAATAATAAAGATTTATCACGAGTTGAAACGCGTCTACTTCCCTGATACCGTTGTATTTCGAGGCCGGCTTAAGGAGCAATCACATTTCTTAGCGCTTCGCGGATACTGAAAACCCTGCTGAAACCCTTTAGTTAATCGTCGTTTATACGCGAAAGAGTGAAAAAAATATGTGTATTCAGATATTTTGCAAGTTATATAATATTGCGTCCAAATATATAAAAATTCTAACAAAGCTTTTGCGAGCGAAATGAAATATTCCAAAAATTTATGCATTTTCTTCAGGTGGTATTATACTTCCTTCGTCTTGTGTAACCGAGAAGTTTTATACGCGCGGTCGTGGAAATTTGTATTTTCAGGAATACGGAGGCGAACAGAGAGAGATCCCGACGAAACTTGCTTGTTTCTCTACTTATTGTTAGAAAGCTCCGCAGATGATACGCGCGCTACACGTATGTGGGTTAAAGAGAGTTCGGTCGAAACTTTCGCGATATAAGCTGGGTCGGGTGAAAAGCGCTTTACGAGGGCTGCGGAGTTTCTCCTTGAGCCGGTTGATTTGACGAAACTCGTTGCGGCAGGTCGAATCAAAGCGCCGATTTTCGTAGGCAAAGCGAGAAAAGTTTAAAGAACTTTGTTCTTCACGCTGCAGTTAGTGTAAGTTTCAATTAAGGTATCATTTCTTCAATATCAGAACATTATTTAAAGTTAAGTTAAGTTTTAGTTTTAAAGAATTACTCTAAGAAAAATGCGGATTAATTACAGTCTTATAATTCCTCAATTTAATTTCACAAACTAATCTCGCTCTGACAAATTTGTTTGATTTCTGAGATTTTTAATACTAAAGATTAAACAGCGTGGGAAACTCGTTAATAAGCTGTCTTATAGCATTGAATGTAACAATGCAATAGGACATTAATTAAATATGACGATAATAGCTCGTAAGACAGTATGACAAATGGCCGTCCCCCTTTTCTTTTCTAGAGCCGTAGTGGACACCAATCTAGAATAGAGGCACTTTATCGCCGCGCTCGTACTTTTAATACGCCTTTATTCCCGTTTCTCGACCGTGAAACGTCCAGAAGGAAGATCCACGCCCGAGATCGCGGTACGAACGATTTGCCGGGGCCGTTCCGTGTAACCGCAACATAAATGAGCGTGGTTGCTCGAGTGCGGTTAACGTGCAATGCGGCCGCTTTAAACACGCGCGGGGAAAAAGTCGTCGGATTTACTGCGACTCGGGTAAAATCCACGGCAGTGCAACCTTATGACGACGCCGTCGCTATCTTCCTTCTCGCTCTTCGCAATTTATTTCTTTTTTTTTTACGTACGTGGCATTAATGCGCCGTAATGCATGAGTTGTAACATCCTATTGCCGGTAACGACCGGCACTAAATATCATAAAGTTCTTGCGATTGAATGTTAAATTAAAAGATAGACTTTTTTGACGATATCGTTAAGGTTGTTATCGAAATGAGCAATTTAGCAGTAATGATCTAGCAGTGCGTTGCGTCAGATTATACTTATCGGTGCTCGGATTTCACAAATATAAGTAAGACATTTCTTACATATTACATTGTATGATATAAATGAACGCTGGTATGTGTAATAAGGTGTGCCAATTCCCTCGCACTCTAACTGTAAGTTACAAATGCTTTAATCAATATGGATTCTACCTTTCCTAAATAAAAAAATATTCTTTTAAATATATAATTAAAAATATAAATTTTTGATATAACCATTATATGAACAATCGTTATTTGAACAAAATTGAATATTTCAGAATTGTTACATAACATATTCCATTCAAAAAAACTCCATTCTAAATTAAGAATATCCATACATAAAAGACAAATGCACGCGTAACAGCATGCGAATAATAAAAGTCGAATTTCTTGCTTAATATTGAATATTGCGATTATGATAATTCGCATATGCACCACAACCAGTAACGTCTTTTACGCGTTTTCGGTCGTTCAAGTTGAAAGTCGAATAACAGTAATACGCGAGCCAATATCAGATAAATTTAATGCGATGTTTTACGGCCGATCCGGCTGTGCGATGTTCTCGCGCCGGAAACGCTGTTAAGCGCAGCCGTGTCTTTCGACGGGAACGTAATTTAAACGGGTGGGCGATCGTGCCGAGCGATCCGAGCGAGTGTAAGCTTCTCACCTCGCCAAACGCATATTACTGGGACACATGGGAGGCGACGATGGTGATGCAATTAGGAATGTCGCGTAAATGGGGTAAGATCGGGCGTTCCTAGAAACGTCTGCCGAACGCGCTATCTTTATTTGCAGTTCGGACACACCTTCGCGATATCTGAGAGACTCGCGCAATGAGAGCGAGATTGAATCACAGAATCAGACACGTTCGACGCGCGCGTCTTTCCTCGGCGCGCACAAGCTTTTTCAGTAGATATGCGATACGGTAACAGATAACGGAATTGACATAAACGCAGTATATATTCGCAGTCCATTTACCGAGCGATAGACATCTCCAGACCGGATCGTTGAAACCTGTGCGAGAACCAACTAGAATTTGGTCTTCCTATTTTAATTCGCTTCGTAGTTACGATGCTAAAAAAGCGATCTCGTTTTATTTCAACTTGTTGCTACATTGGGTTACGGAAACGTTTTTCTAATTTTAATTATGTTTAATTACGCTTTCTTTGAGAGAGAGAGAGAGAGAGAGAGAGAGAGAGAGAGAAGCAATCCTATATACTTAATAACGTAGTCTATAAAGTAAATTTTTCTTTACTTGAACTTCCAATCTCTTATTTACGCGGATATACAAAAAAGGTATTTTTAAATTCATAAAATTATATTTAAATTACATTTGCATATTATTTATTTATGTTTATTATATTCAGATAACATATTATATTTAAATTAGTTTTGCGAAATATATCGATTCTCCGGATAAATTGGAAATTTAAATTGACATGTTCAGTAACGATTAATGTTATTTATTGTAACGGATGAAAGGGTACGATAATTGATGCTTCATTAAAAATATCAACGTGACAATTCATTTTACGGACGCGAGGCATAAGGGACCGTTATTACAACAGATGATACTTGCGGAAGTTAGCGAGTTAGTAAACCAATGATGCGATTATTCTACAATTTCGTACGGAGGATCGATACGTTTAATATATACACCTGATTCTTCCGCAACGCCAGCCAGTTATCCTAGATTCCGCTTGATTGAAAATCGAACCAACGTTGCGAGTTATTTAGTGGAAGCCGCAGTGACAAATGAGACAACTTCTGCGACTTCGTGTGATCTTATCTCGCGATATCGCATAATTTACCTCGCACGAATGAGTTGTCAATAAGCAATAGAAATAAACGGCATCAACGAAGCGCGACAGACACGTGACATCACTTAAATCATCAGCCATTCATACCAACCACAACGTGAACGTGAATCCTCATTCTCGAACTTCGGATTATCTCTCTCCGCGAGAGACTTTCAAACTGGACATAATCTCTCGTTGCATCACGCCGCTATTTCCGGTGTTTAACGACACGTCGATCGTACGTCTTAAATCGTAACGAGGTACCCGGCGATCCGCTCGCTCGCGATAATCTGGCTTTTAACCGACCATGAGTTTAATCCGTTCTTCTTAACTGTTGTTCTTTTTTACCCTCGTTTCGCGGTTGATCGCCGATCGTATTCACAATCGCCAACGCGCTTCGTTATCGATCCCTCTCGATCGCGCGCCGCATACGATCGCGAGAGAGCGCGGAGCGATACGGCGTCCCGTTTCACCGCGCGACGGACATTTCATTATCTAAAAGCGCTTGCATATCGCGCGTAATTACAAGAATAAACGATCGCCGACTCGTCATACGCGCCGATGAAATTCCAGCGATAACGAGTCGGCCGGTGTCGCGCGCGATCCATCGGATATCGAAATCGCGGGCGTCGACCGATTGGAAAGCACGCCCGTCGTTTAACCGGATTATTCACGCTCCGCCAATGAAAAGGGTCCAATGAAATTGCGATAAAGCCGAAATTGTGAGCCTCGCGGGGTCGACGGGTCGACGGGGCTTCGGAGGGAGTTAGCAACGCGATCGTGCCACCGTTCTACAACACACAGGGCGCAGGGGGGTTGGCGGTGTACAGGTTTGCCTGGGTGGGTATACGAGAGAGAAAGAGGGATTGATCAAGCCCGCCGGCAAATATCGCCGGACGACTTTTATTTTCAACGTACTAATTATTCAGCTAGGCACGGCGTGCGTTCGTTTGTTTCTACCGCTTTTGCAAATAGAAGCGCGAGCCGAAATGCGCGCGTTTGGTCTGCGATGGAAAATTGCAGTAGCATCTAAACGGAATGTACGAATATAAGCGGTATTCGTGATTAATGAGCGTTATCTTCCGAGGATGTCGGCGACCATCACGAGTAGTGATTAAATGTCATTATTATTTTCAAGCGCTGTCGTTGTGAAACCCTCGCGAGGGTTCTTGCGAGCAGCAAAGAAACTTGCGTGCGCAAGATCGTTTAATCGTTTTGCTCGTGATGTGTTCTCAGTAAAAATCATTTTTTTTTTACCTACATTATTATGCATACATAATCGCAAGAGCTGAAATATTCTGAATTATGATTTGAATTATTCACTTATTCATTTATTTTGGAAGAAAAGAAATTTTTTATATAAAATAATTTTTAAAATTTATTACGGCTAATGGTAATCATGTATTAAGATCATATATATTGTGACTAAGTTACGTGATTGGCAATATTCAGCTTGTAATTCTCAGCTTTCAACTGATGCAGGTCATTAAACGTTCATTCACCGATTTCCAGTATCGTTTTAGTGACATCAATTAGGGAGCGCACGTTAATTACTAATCGATCCGTAACGATCGAAATATATCTAATTAGCGGCCGTTAAATCGCTCGCTGATCCATGCCCGGCTGAATATGCGTACCCGCGCAAAAAGCTACTGCGATGTTAAAAGTGCCCTTTCGAAAAACCAAACGAGATTTGCTTAATTAAATCGACGGAGATGAAAATCCACGCGTCCCGCTCTGTCGCGCCGCCGCGCGCCGCAAGGCCGCCGTATACGAAATTGCAATCGGGCGAGGAAAGGGGCCGGATTAATGGCCTTGACGATGATATGGTTCCACCCATGACGGGAGTACGGTTAAAAGCGATCATTTCACCGTAATGCCGTAACGTCCTCTCGTTATTATTAATTGGCGGCTGGCAATCCGACGTTTCACGTCAGCGAACCGTACACTGGATTGTCGTCGATATTCCATTCGCTCGATCGAAACCGGATACCTGTTTACATAGTACATAGTATATCTTGGAAGTATCTATCTTGCCAAACTTTCCAGAAAACATTGTCGAAAGATTTAACGAGCCAATATTGCATCTGGTGGAGTATACATCGTAATAATACAAGATGCGAATGGAAGAAAATGTTAAAAAGATACGAATAAATATCGATTAAGACCACATTAATGATAACACTGCTATTATCATTAACGGATAGCAGCTGGTAACAAGTAGAATGCGGAAATGGAATGAAATAGTAAACACAATTAAAAGGAAACAGGCGGTACGCGCGCGTTGCTCGCAGCAGCGAAACAATCGCAATAATTTCATTAAGCTATCAGGCAGCCGTCTACCGTTTTATCATCCCACCGTAGGTATATACATCGGTAGATCGTATGTATATGTAAAGATACAGGCCATCACATCCATTTCTCGCAGATACATATATTCGAAGGTAAAAATAAAAATCAGATTACACTGCGCGCTGTCGGCGCCACGTTTGGCTCATTAAATTCATATAATTCATTAGGCTCCCCATCGGTGTGTAGCATCGTGCTGGCGAATGGAGGCTTCGCGAGAGCGCGTACGCATATTTTAGCACTTCTTGGGAGTCGAGCTAGAACGATTCGAGATACTCAACACGTTTGTGAGCGGAACTACCGCTTGCTCTCGCAGCTGGGATATCTCTAATTATCAGGTATAATCAGTTTCCCGTCTGCTTTTTCTCCGACTTTTTTTCGACGAGAAATTTAACATGAATTTAATGAAAAATCCATGGTTCAGGAAATTTCATCTTTTCATTGTTTCTTCAAGCTAACTTTTCAAAGATTTTTGTTTGTTATACGGTTGGAAGATAAAAATTGAGCTAATATAAATGCATATGCAAGAGAGAGGGAGAGAGAGAGAGAGGAACACACACAACAAGAAAATGTTCGTAGATAAAAATCCAACCAACGCATAAAAGCCAACAAAATTTAAATAA
This sequence comes from Temnothorax americanus, assembly GCF_048541705.1. NCBI lineage: Eukaryota > Metazoa > Arthropoda > Insecta > Hymenoptera > Formicidae > Temnothorax > Temnothorax americanus. Next base: position 1,268,654 of record NW_027509307.1, on the reverse strand, counting down.
AATTTTGAATACTAAGAAACCTCGAAAGGATGAATTTATTCGATTTTGTCCCAACAAAAATATCTATCATTTGTTTTAAAGTTATTACGCGGAATATAGAAGAGAATACACGTTCCCCTTTTAATTCTTACATATTTATGCGTTTGCTGAAGATTTTTAAATCCAACATTAATATTCAGAAATATTAATATGTCAGATAATAATAAGTAATGCAAAATTATTCATGATAATATCCTCTTTATATAAATTTACGGAGAATAAAAAGATGTCCTCACATCAGTTCGCATCAGTAAATTGGCGTAGCTGCAACGTCCGTGCATGCAGTCACGTCAACTTCGGGTTCGCCGGCGGCACGAAATTTTGGACCGTCGTCGTAGTCGCGCCCACCACGAAGTGGCGGGACGCGATAATTGCTAGGCGCGTTGCCAATTCGCTGCGGCGCTGTTAATTGATTCCCCGGGAAATGGCCGCGAAGCGACGACTTGCCGACGACGATTTTGCACGTTCGCTGTTGCCGGATTATCATCGACGGGCTTTACGCGGAAGGGTAGCGCAAAATCTAGCGTTACCAGAATAGCTCATTCCACCCCGGTCCCCAATTCCGAATCCCGTAAGTGCTCGCAAATACGCGTGTATCGTACCGATTAAGCGCCTCGTGTAAAAGCGACATTTACTACTGCAAGATATTATTGTCTGTATTTCGGTAACGTAATGTTAGTTACGCCTTGAATTTACTGCAGATCCAGTCTCCATGCACTTAACATAATTTCCTTTACAAGCAGTAAATATAGTTGAGAATGTGGGCCAATGTGCTGTCTATATTTGACTTTTGTTATTACGATATCACTCAGTGAGCGCGACGTGGCGTAGCGCAAATGTCCTGATTTGAAATCGATTTTCTTCTACGGAACTTTCTTGTTTGGATGTGAGGGGGTGATATGGGTCTTATATAATGTCCCGGGAGACCGTCAAGATAAGGGGAACGTATATACAGCGGCCTTCCCGGGTGACGGAACGGGATGTCGTCGATTGGGCGCTCGTATGGCCTGTGTTGGGAAAATAATGACCTGTGTATTATTTATTTAGCGGGAGACACACATCCCCCAACAAACGGCTAATATAATTTTTCTTACGTTCGCGGAACAGGAAAGAAAAGGCAAAAGTTAAAATACTAAAGATCTCCCAGTTGAATAAGCACACGTGCCATTTCTATATTGTTTTCATAAAAAAATAAAATGCCAGCAAAATGGAGGTATACATATAAATGAGTTATTTAATAAAAGGTTTTCTCTTATAACCTGTCAGAAAGTAAAACTTTTAAAATCCGAATTTTCACTCGTATGATTGATTACTTTTGTTCTTTAAAAATTACACGCTAAAAAATACAATAACAACATATTTCAATATATGTCACGAAAAATTTTGAAGAGAAATATATATCGTATTTCTCGCGTATCAAAACGTGGCAGTGCTATAATATTTTTAAACGCGATCTGTTTGGGGTTTATGTGGGACGTGAAAAAACATAATGCAAGAATGTAACGCTCTTGATGGCTTATGTGCCGAGTTTACCACGAAACCTCATTTGAAAGTTTGATTAAAATTTCAACAGGTCGACCGTGCAACAGACAAACTCATCGAACTCGGCAGAGTTTTGTAGACTGATGACTGCGACAATTTTTAAAATTTGATAAGCATCTCATTTTCTGCATAAACTTCTTTCTGCATAAACGCATAAACTTCTCACTATGCATAACTAGAAAATAAAGTCTACTGAAAAATTACTACTCGTTCAGTCAATGGATGTTGACCTAATTAAAGATACATTATGTAAATTGATATTCAATTTATATTCTATTTTACATTAAAACATCATTAACTAATTATTTGTTATTATCTTGCAGTATGATGTATATAAGATAAAATATACTAAAAAAGAGACGTACCATTTTTCAAATATAATAAAATTTTGTCGAAAAAACGTTGGATAAACTTTAATAAAATTTAATAAATGTTATCCTCTATTTCGTTGAAGCTCGCTGAGCTATATTTTTTAAATATTTTCAAGATTAAAAAAATAGTTTTTTCTTAGGATGGTGTCTATCTCCATTTAATAATAAATAATAACTATATTAAGAATATTTTTCTAATATAATTCTAATTAGTTTTTAATTTAATATGTCCGGAGCTTCCACTATAATGAGAGAAACTTTGTTTTAACTAATAAATTCATTATTTAGATGAAAGATATGAATTTTTGCGCAAAAAACATAAAAACTTCTGCTCTCATCCTCTTTCGTGCATTTAAAGAGGATGAAACACGCATAAAATACTTTACTTCCGTTTTTTCATGGAAGGCGCCTAGAACATACCCGTAAATTTTTGAACATAGGCAGAGTCTATAAATATTTGGCCCGGGGTCCTCTTGCCTCGTCTATTTCCTCTCTTTCTCTCTCGATTTTCCCCGAGTGTTGAACGGAGGCGCGAGAGTGTAGAGAATGTAGAGGCGCCAGAGAGAGAGAAGTACCATGCAACGTCCCTGGGATGAGTTCCCTCTCTGTCCCCGACACGTGTTTCTCACTCTGACTTAATTAAGCCGTCAGTACAAACGCGCAGCATCCAAACACGTGGCTATGTCAGATTTCGGTGTGGCGTCCTTTGCACCACATCGAAATCACGGCGCGGAACTCGGGGGGGTAGAGACGTTTAATTCTTGTTTTCAGGATGAGTCGTTAAACCGGAAACGCCCTGTCCCGGATTTCGTCGCAACCCGGTTTCCAAACGGCTTCTCTGTTACGACACAAATTAACACTCGTTACTGTTATATCCTCCTCGTCGCTTCCGAATGCGATTGAGTCACATCCAAACAATACGTTATTGCGTCATCTCTAACTAGAAAGCTGTTATAACAATCACTTATGATAGCCTATAAAAATTAATTGATTACAATCAATGTATATTATTATTTGTCGTTTACCTGAACTTGAATTTTAATAATATATTTCTCGACTAATCTGACTCATTAATTCATCAATGCCATTCGCATTGTAACATCCTTATTATCTCTCTCATTAATATCATACACATTCATTATACATACCGCGGCTAAAACTCTAACTAGATCACGATAAATCCCTAAGATTTCGACCAAAAGCGCGACCATTGTGTTCGCCTGAGTTAGCGGAATTACGGTCCAGTCCCGTCTTACCTTTCACGCAAACGCAATTTGTTATAGTCGCGCGTCTAGAGCTCGGTCCAAACAGTATCTGGGTTACACTGAAGTTTCGTCTCTATCTCGCGCACGTGTTTCTCGCTCTGAATTAATTAAGCCGTCAGTACCAGCGGACTGGCTGGTCCGACCACCGCGTGGTTAAGTCAAGCTTCGATGTAGCAGTTCGGTAGACCGGTAGAGACCGAAATCACAACGCGCGGCAGGTAAGCGCTCGGTAAACATATACAACACGAACTACGGAAAACAGGGATCTCTCGTTCCGCGCCGTCTTATAAACCACCGCGCCCGCCGGGTTTTGGGACCTGTCACGCCGTCAGGCCCTAATGACAGCTCATTAGTGACGTGGTCAACGCTATGTTGAGCATCAATTTGGGTCTTTTTATTTTCCCGGGTCGTTACAAACGATCGCACGATGTTTTATGCGTGTCGTCGGCCGACGAACGAAGCACCACTACGTAGATGCATGGGCGTTGAAGAATAGACATTCGGGCTTGCTTCCAACAAAAACGATGACCGTTATGGTAGACCGGATGAAACAGCGCCGTGTATCAAACGATGATTATTTATCGCCTGTGTCCGAAGATAATTGCTCGAGCGGAATGGCAATCAACAAATACTCCCTGTTCTCGTATCCCAATTTTGCGTTACTGCGCCAAGTAGCTTAGCGAGAAACACGATAATCGTGAATATCTAATCATCTTTCTCGAATATAAAAACTCTTTTACATAAAAAAGAGAAAATAAATTTCAATTATTGTGTAACAACAATGTAAATTATTTTGTTCAGAAACGGCATGGTTTTACAAATGGCGAATTCGACAATATTCTTTAGCTTGGAATTAAAAGATTAAACGTACAAACAGTTAACATATATGATGATGCAACTCAAAATGTTCATTATTTTAATGTATTAAAACGTCGGATGAGAGAGAGAGAGAGAGAGAGAGAGAGAGATTAAAATTGAAGAATGGTCGGCAGCGCGCAGCCGATGTTTATTTCATTGTATTACCTCTCTCATATACGTTGCATCGTTTTTCCACATTTTACCTGTAAGTAAATAATTTCATATACATTTTCCCGACCAAAGCTTTAACTACTTCATAATTGTTTACGTTTTAGAGAACAAAAACAGAAAAGAAACGATATATATGGCGAGGACAAAATGAAATTTTCTGGAAAATTAAACGCCGGGATTCGCATTATGTGCGCATTAATTTACTTAACTTGATGAGCTTTCATTGTTTTTATCCCATCTCACTCAATGGAGCATTATACAATTTTATGCAAAATATTACTAGTTTCACGCCGCAGCAACGACTTCCTGTTTCTGACATTCTTTCAAAGTAATTTTCTCATTAATCTTTCCAGCTATATATTTTGCCATTCTTCTCTCACTCACTTCTCGCTTGATGCTACAATGCGAACGATGCGTATACATTCTGTACTTACTAAAAATAATATATAAACTTGAATAAAATCGACTGAAAGGAATTTCACGAAAGCGACTTGAGAGCGACAAGAATCACTTCCTCGATTACACACACACACACACACACACACACGACGGTTTCGCAGTGTCGTGCGTCGCGTCGACGATATCGATTAGTCGCACTTGAGCCGATCAACTTCGACTCGACCCTCATGTTAGCACAAGAACCAGCCGTGGTTTCTTGCGCGCGAAGCGTTCCGCGCGGAAACAAAGAGCCAGATTTTCCACGGTGCAGTCGAGTATAGCTTTCAGTCTGGGCCCTTCCGCCTCGTGTTTCACTGCTCCAACGGGGTGTTAATGGTGCCTGAGGCCACAAGGCCATCCATCACCGCACTCGGCCTCTGTATGCTACGCGCTGTCTGCTCACGATGTCTCCGGGCTCTTCCGTGTGAACCGCAACAATGCTTCTTCAGTTCACCGATACACTTATGTTACCGTTGAGCATTACCGGCGAGCTTTGGCATCCGCTTTCGAATTGCAATTACCAGAAACAGCGATATCAATAGAACAGCTATTACCAATGTAGATTCTATATGCGTCAGATACAAGCAATACTCCAGCTGCGTTATTAGCGATTGCATTTGTTTGAGCTGTATGCAGCTTAGCTGCGTGTACGCTGTATACATATAATTGCGTATGCGGAATTATTGGAATATGCATTAATGACTATAAGGCGCGCCTATACGATTTTACAAGTGTGTATCCAAATCACATACAGAGATCAAACCATTAATAAAGCTTCAAACTTACTTTACTCGTTTAAATATTTTGTATTTCTTATAGAAATATTGTATGTGTGTGTGTGCGTGTGTGCTATATCACGCGGCAGTCACGACGGATTTATTTATTTGAGAACTACGTTAATTTCAAGAGGCACGAGTGGATCGCTTTTGAGAGGTACTGGTGAGCGAGGGAATGTACGCTTTATTTACGGTCTGAAAAATGCAGGCACGCGGGTATGGCCATCGAGCTCCCCTCGCCTTCCCCCCTTACTGATCGCCTCTCCCATTTCTCTTTTGCCGCGGGGCCTCCCTTTCGGTATCATTCCCTTCGTCCTTCATTTGCCTAAAAGATCCCTTTGTCCACTCGTCTTCATCCTGCTTCACTTGCAAAATCCTCTACGCATTTTCCACCCCCTTCTTCGACCGCCCTCCCACCCTTATTCGGAGCTCGCGAATGATGAGAGCCGTTTCGTCGATGAAACGACGATAACGAGATATTCGGTTTCGACGATACGGAAGTGAATTTTTCGCGAACGGAATTCGATACGTCGTACATTGAGGGCGGTTCGGCTCATTGAATTGACGTATCCACGTATCTAATATTGAGTACCTCCAAATGGTCGATATTTGATCAAATACTGAGGCGCACGAAGAAAGTTAGATTAATCGTACATTTAAAAGTTCTACCTTTGTCGAGGAATCTTTTTGGAGAACAGCAAATATCTACTAGGCTCCATACTCATATTTTTACTTCAAAAATTACGTAATAAATTTTGAAGAATTATTACATAGACTAAAATTCTCTAATGTGTACTTAAAACCTGTGCTTACGATATGAGCAGTGTAATAAATACTGATAAAAACCTTTTTAAACGCTAAAATAATAAAGTGTAATTAATTATAGTTTATCCAAATAGTTTTTGAATAGCGAGCTAAAATGCATGCAGAAGCAATTTATATTATTGAGTGTAACGAATTCCACAGTGAGAAATTTTTACGTTTTCGTCTATCCAGAAAAACCGCTCATATTTAATGCCTCACGATTCAGCCTCACGATTACAATACGGTATACGAACTGACGCGCCACGAGAATTACCTACTCTAAAACGCGACTATTTGCGTAATGAATAAATATAAAATATTCAATGCGCAACCGCATACGTCCATTCTCCGAATTCATATAAACAATTGGATTTTACTTATCCGCGTGCATGTTATGAACGTAATATTATTTCGCGGGCTATCCGATTACATTGCCTCGCAAAAATGGCAAAATAAAATTAATTGCTATTTACTATGAGCGCACGTATCCCACCTTCATATTTTATGGATGGATTCTCTTTAAATATCCAGGCAGTGTCGCGGTTTTCGATAGATTGATTTTTTCGTGGAAGCTAGTAAAAAGAATTAATCTATGCGTATCTATAGCAAGATTTATCGAAATCTATTCTTGTAATCAATGTAATCAATAACGCATTTTGGTCGGTTGCTTATTAATTATGTGTGACCGAACGTTGTGCAACCTTTGTTCAATGTTGAACAAAGGATCAAAGGGATATTGGAATAAGAGTTGTAAAAACGTACAAATCTTAAGCGAACAAAGCATTTCATTATATCAACTACATTGTGCTGACTACACAGCCAACTAAATCTTCATTTAATATAAATTAATAGCAACCTTAATAATATCATGCTAATACAATAATGGATGTTTTCTGTCTTTTTCTCAGTATAATCGTAAATTAATTCCGATAATCTAGTTTCCAGTTTCGTATTTTTATCATGCACTAAAATACTAATCATCTAATATTAATTATATTGTAAAAATTGTTACACGAACGGTTATTTAAAAATAGATTTTATGTACTTTAAATATATAGACGTAATCAAATAATCCCTTATGTTCAGACTGAGATTTTGTGGTCAAGTTTATCTATTTTCGAATATGTAAATTTCGCCAACTAGAAACAATTAGCAGTTGCTCAAAATACTGTCAGTCGACAATATATGTTATAAACTCAATCCGAATAGAATACAAAAGGTATAAATGTATAATTTTATTTAAAATAAATAATAAAAATATTAAATCTTTTTGTATGGTCGAATTTATTTTGAAAATAGTGTTTAAGTTCAAAATAATTATCACACATAAACAGATTAAACCGTTTTCAGATTAAACCGCTCAACTATTAATAACCTGCATTTTTAATTTTAGTAATAAAGACCTATAATGATTTCTTGGCAATAAAATTCAAATGAAAATATAGATTGTTACCTTTATAAAAGTCAATTCCCATTCCATACTCAACAAGAATATCACTGCGACCACTTTATCCTCTCAGACATGCCCTTAACGACGAACTCACCCTTAACTCGGATACTGAAGCGCGGCAGACCGCCGGCAACGAAGTTCAAAGGGTCGTTTCGCGACCGATCGAAACGTTCGGAAGGGGATTTCGTCGCCGCAATAGCAGGAACGGCTCGTTTTTGCGATTGCGACGAGCGTAACTCGTACTCGACCCACCCCGTTGGAAGCTCAACGGACACGAGGCATGTTCTGCGAATTGCGTATAGCCGCGCGTGCTCGCGTGACTCCGTCGCATTTACGCATCGGCTGCGCAACCCTGTCATTTTTTTCTTCCACGGATTCCGTGGCGCCGCGTCGGAGCCAGGAACCTTTTCCCTTCGAAGTCGGAACGAAGTTGTGTGCGCGGTACGCGGCAGGGTTTAACCACCGGCTTATGATTTCCCATAAATGTCACTCTTCTCGCCGCACCCCGCGTGCCCGTCGATTCTTCCGGTTTTCTCACTCTCGCACTACGCCCTGTCCCGCTCGCTCTATCCACGCACCACTTTCGCAGATAAAAATCGCGCGACGTTTTTTCTGCAGCCACGCACAGGATAATTGCACAGCTAAATGCGGGGTTCATCGTTGATTTCGAGTCGGCCGAACGGCGAGCTCGAACGCGAGCGTGAACGCGCGAAAAATGTGTTTGCGAGTCGTCGTGGAAATTTGTTGCACGACGGGGCATCGCGGCGCCGAATACATAAAATTCCGCATATATTTATCGCAACGTGATAACTACCGCACGATAAATTCTGCACATTACTATACGTCTTCATTTGAAGGCTTGCTTGATGGTGTAAAAAAGGTGGCACGTGTCATTTGAAATTATTTGAAAAGGTTGTGTATATAAAAGCCAAAACTAAAAATAAAATGTTTATAAAATTTGGCTTGAAATATTTTCCAACTGGGTAAATATTCATGGGTCATCAGTAGCAAGAGCGCATCTAATATTAAGTTAAACATTTTTTATTAATTTCAAGAAATGATAATTTGGTTGATATAAAAAAATTCTTGATGCGAGAACTGAAATTTATACATATATAAAATATATTTAAGAAGCGTACGCAAACATATAAGAAATACAATAATTCTCTATTTATTCGAGATAAGAATTAATTCTTCTCAACTTTAATGTATCACCGGAAGATGCAAAATAAGAAAAGAAGTTTTAATTTGGAATATTTACTGTACTTATTGATTTACTGCAGTATCTCGTGCTTTCACAAGCGCTGTGTAAGAACGAATATAGAAATGTTGAAGAAAAAAAATATATGCTTCACTTCATTTATTTGTATATCTTAATCAGTCGAATGCCGGCTATATTTTATTTCTGCATAAAAAGAGCCATCCCGAAACTTGAATGGTTAATTACCAGGTTTGGACGCCTCAGCGGAGCATTAAAGCATCACGTAAAAAGCAACACGAGGTTCTTCAGTCCAGTAATTAACTGTGCGGCGGTACAAATATAGTCGTGAGAGTAAAACAAACGTAACGCGAATAAAATATCGCGTGTCGTAGATTATTTATACGATTTGCAAATATGTAGCATTTAAAAAATTCAATTTTGATAAATTGTGTGATACGCACGATTTAATATTTATACGAAATTTCTGTCGTATAGAAACATGTATAATATCCGCAAACTTATACTTACGCGTAAATAAATCAAGTCAGAAGTCCTTACACGTAACCTAAACCATTTTTACGCAATTCGGCTTTCCGTATCATTCGCGTAATGCGAGTTGCTGACTCCTTCTTCCTACTCTCGATTTCGAATTCGCGTTACGCGAATGCGACGCGATCCTTTTCCTTTGTCATGTTATACGGTTGAGAGGACGCGCGCTATCGGTGTCGCAAACGTGCATGCCGGGCGCATCAAAAGGATCACTTTGTGAAACAAATCTGATGCAATTGAACTTCGAACTACGCATAGTCCAAGGGCATTCTACGCGTGAAAAAATCTCGAAATCGATCGTGTGACACATTTAAAAATTGACTTGCACAAATGTATCCCCTGGCAATCAATACAAAAAGCAATCTAAAAATTATGCGATCATGAATATGTGATAGCCGTTGGACATGAATCAAATTTCCACGTCATTTCATAAAAAAAAATAGTTTTTGAAATTTATATTCTACAAAATGTAAAATCGGGTGACAAATATCTATATGTTATACGGATTGAAAACTATTTTCATTACCTATTTCATTCGCTGTAAAAGCTGTAAAAGCATTTGTATGATTCTAATTCCGTGTTGAAAGTCGAATTTAATTTTCACCCGTATAAAAATATTTAAAACATTCCGCATTAAAAGGATAAAACAAAATGCATTGATGCACGATACAAATGCGCTGAAAGGCGAAATGGTGACCATTACAACCAGTATTGAACTGTAACTTTATTGAAGTAAACTGAAAAACACAAACATTTCTGGCGATCAGATTAATTTGGCAATCAGAATAAATGGAATGTGTTATCTCAAGCTAAATAGAGACAGAGCTTATCAACCCTCGAAGCAAAACTTCATGAATAGTTTGGAAGCAGAGATATTCTGATATCACATAAAACATTTCTTATTTTATGTAATAAAAATTGAACCGCGAATCTAAATCATATCTCTCACGTAATAATATTTCTTATAAGTCCTGCACAGGTTGACGCTTAAAGTCATCACGGTATAGGTAATATAAAATAAAATACGTACGTAAAGCTTCTTTATTAAAGTACCATGGTCGGGAAAGCACATTTTAACGTGACACACCGTTATGACGTTATCGAAAAAGCTACTGTGTCAAATATGGCGAAGGCGGCACCGCGCGAGTAATGGCACTTAATACGATGCCATAGGAAAGAAGGCTCTAAAAAAGAATTTCACAGGCAGTTAAACGGCTAATATCGCGCGTATGTAGCCGCTTTTACTTAAGAGCCTCCGCGGCCGTAAAAATACCTACCGAAATTCGCTTTCACGATACGGAACGACGGCGGACACGCACCGGCTATTCTTTTGAATTCAGGCGGATCCGCCGCGTTCAACGTTTACATCGTATCTGCAGGGTACGCTGCATGCAATGCTCGTAAAAACTGTCTGGAAGAGGTCTGCGCGCTCGTGAATCGTGGAAAAAAAACGAAAGGTACGAATACGGTACGTCCAAACAAGTCCGGGGCCCCCTCCGCGATCTCGCTCGCCACGTCGCTGCCATCTTTGACAATCACTGCCAGGGCCCCGTGCATGTGCCAGCTTCGCAAATTTGCTCTAGCGAGTATCTCGGCCTCGGCCGGTGAGCATGCTGGAAGTCGCGCAAACAGACGAGCAAACAACGGAGACGTGTGCCCTCTCTGCGAGAAAAAGAAAATGGGAAACGTTATTTCGAAGTAGACACACGTAGGAGGTGTCTCCGTGTGTCCTTCTGATGTTTATTCCGCTCGTTGCATCTCCTAATTGCCCATAACCGTTATAGAAATTCAACCATCAACCGGGGGGAGATTGTTTGAGCGGATGTAGCGTGATTTTACGGTAATTGCGAAATTATTATTATTACATTTTTAATGACGCGGTGCTCATGGAGCAAGCTGTAATATTCTTTAGATGAGATTCGAGAAATACCCTTCGTGCATAAAGATATTATTTGAGGATGAGTTATAAAGTAAATGTATGTTGCGACAATATATTATTATGTCTGATATATCAATGAGAGTATGTTATTACTCGTATAGGAAATATCTAATAACAGATATAGCTCATCATGTGCAGATATGCACAAAAGAACTTTAATAGTGAACGATCAGACTGCAGTTTTTAATTGCATAAAATAAATAGCATGAATAGCGAATAGTAATAGCAAAAATAAGCTAAAGTTATGATATTCTACATTAAAAAATAAACCCCGAATACGCAATATATAAATAAAATAGTTGTAATATAGAAAGATAGAAATATAGTAAATGCAGTAAGTAATTGGAAACTTTCGGTTTACGACTATTTGTCTTTTATTTCTAATTACTTACTGGCGTTTACTATATTTCTATATTTAGATAATAAAAAACGTAATTACATACTTGCATCACAGTCTTGGTTTAATATTGGTTGTAAAATATCATGTTTTTCTATGTAATTAAGTATCTCGTGAGGAAAATTACGTGCTATCTAGAAACGTGACATAATCAGGAGGCAAAAAATTTAGCCAGACATCCTCGAAGATACGCGGTATGCGGGAAGCGGTAATTCGCCGCGGTATTTCGGCAAGCGGGAAGCGGAAGTTACATTCCCACTGTCGGGAACGTTTCTCTTTTTGTCCTTATCGGTAGTAATAATCCGCGGAGAGTACCGGAGAAGCTGCGACAATCGGAGTATTCGGAGTTAAAGGTATATATCTGTAACCCATAACCACCCCTTATCCGCGGGTTTGCGGTGCGGCGTCGACGACGGCCGGGAAGCGGTGCGGTTTACGGCGAAGAAAAAAAGGAGGAAAAGAGGGAAACAAGTTTTCCGCCCCCTTTCCAGCGCATACCATGGACATTACCGCGACACGAACCGGCACAAAGTATTTCCATTACGCGGCGATGTATTTTACCGGTGCATACTTCGTACGACGATTTTGCTCCATTTGAATTGTAAACCACGATTTTCTTTTTCCCCCTTCCCACGATGAGTTATGCCGGTCGTTCTTCATTTTCGCGAAATGGAACGACGTTCGAAATATCTTGCGCCCACGAATGGCCTCGACGAATATTAGTTGAATGTTGTTATTGCATCCGGCACTCGGTATAATGCGCCTACGTTGCGCCGTTCTCGACAAGCTTGAATAACGGCGAATAGTTCGGCATCCTGTAAAAAATTATTCGCCGTTCTCGATCTTGACAAAGCAAATGCGTCCTTTGTGCTCGCGAAAGAAACTAATCATCTTGGATCTTATATGCGTATAACTCTCTCTTGAGTCGCTAAACGCGTTTCCGATGAGCCGACATGCGGCGAAACTTTGTTAAACTAAGGCGGTGAATGGCTAATCGTGATTTAATTACTTACTTACTTACATAATTGCATCGCGCGTATAATAACGTTTACCTATAATAGGATAATGTTCTTGCTCACGCAGCCGCAAATTTTGTTCACAATAGTTGCCCATCAAACGCAAAGTTTCTATACAGCACAGTTACAAGTTTCTCATTAATAATCTCTGCGCCTATAATTACCAGCGGTTAACTCGATGCTCATTAAATTAACAATCAGTATTAAAATGCGTTTACAATCGAGCAATATTATTTTATTTCAAATACGAGATGTATTAATAAAAGAGATCAATTAATATTTTCGAGAATTCGAAATTAGAACACATTGATTACGGAGAAGCATTCAAGCCGTTTTGTACTCCGAAAGCAACGCTTTTAAATATTTCGGATGGGTTATGCAATTTTTCTCGGTGCAAGATTTTATTTCGCAATGCTAAATAATTTATGACTTAATTTTCTAAAGTAAATGTACTGCATAATACTTTTTAAAAGATGATCGATGGCGCCGTAAACGCATCCCGTTTTGAAAAACGATGGCTCTAATTACCTAAGGTACCATTAACTCGACATTAGATTCATTTTCATTAATGTCCCGCGCCATGAAGATAACGTTTCAGAATAGAGAGTCGTTAAGCGCTTCTTCTAGAAATTCATAAAGTTCTCTCACGCGCGCGCGCCGCATACTCGGCCGCATAAGCCGGTCGCGGGTATACAAGGCATGCATTTTCCATTATTATCTCGACGTTTTATGACGTCCCTTACGTGGCTGATTAGCTGTCACGCTCATGCATTATAAATATACCGATCTACATCTGATCTATGAATAATGCGAGCGGTTTAAGCCGATACCGGGTCCCGCGCTGCATAAGTCGCGCGCTACAACCGGAAACGTAAAAAATATTCTCTCGTCGGGCGACCGCTCGACCGCCGGAAGTTCCATTTCTTCGAAGATTTATCGTAGGACTGGCGTAATGTTGAAAACAATATATGCAATATTAATATTAAAAAGAATCTCTTTTCAACAATACGATGCGCGAGATTGGCGCACGAGTCGCCGGGAAAATATCCTCAAGATCCATAAAATTTCAAGAGGATATTGTCACCCAATTTGCATAATGCTGAGATTCTTCGTATCGATCATCGTGTCACTCCAGTTACCATCCGACCGGTGTCGAAGAATGATAATATGCTTTATTGCTTGACGATCGAAGATGTATTATGTTAAAAACAAATTTCTGCAGTGTGTTATTAACAAATAATATTATTCTCGTTATTCATTTAAAAGTAGGAAACTGTGGGTACGTGTATCTAGAACGTATTACGCGAAAACAATATATACCAAAATAGTGATAAGATTTTTGATAATAATTTTACATTAAGTTTACAAGTATTTAATATAAGCGTATATGATGAATAAGTATAAACTTTATCGTTGTGTTAAATGCGGTATCAAAACGAAGTCCGCTCGCAATAAAGAAAAAAACGATTAAGCCAGTGCGGCAGTCTTAAGAAAGAAAAAAAAACAAAGCACGTCGTTCGTATTTCAGTCAAGGCATTAATGCATCATTAGTGCACTTTCACGGACGGAAATAAACATTATCACGACTCATTGCCAAGTATAGTTGCATGTGTCGCGCGGGGGAGCGTGGCGCGCCTTATCCGTTTTCCTTGAATGCACGCGAGCTTCCGCTTCCTTCGTTACCGTGTAATAATTATTATCTATTGCCCGAACGTTTTTATCCGTCACGTACAACGCGGTTGCATTAGCTTTATCGGTTTGAGCGCCGTCGCCACCGCCGCCCGCCGGCCGCTGGCTTTTCGCAAAACGCAACCGCGATCGCGGAAATGCGGCGCAGCGTGACGCACAACGGCAAAAACTACCGCGTAACGAGGACCGATGTGACCTAGATAAAATTTACGAAAAAGATTACGGAGCGCATCTCTTTCTTTCTCCCTTTTTCTGTGCGCTGCATCCTCTCTCTGTGACTCTTACTTTAATTTCTCGCGAATAGAAGACAAATTGCAGCCGGTCTTAATGCACGCACACAACGACCGTAATCTAGCGACACACAAACATTTCCACCGCACTTTTCTGCGCCCGGCTCGTCGTAAAGTGCATTTTCCTCAACGTCTGGTGTTAGTCTTTATGAGCCGCGTGCAGGGTGAGTTCGTGCGCGCGGAAGCTAACCAGGTTTCCTACGAATTTCGCCAGATGTTAAATTAACGCGACGAGTAGATTAACTGCAAATATAATTTGCAAGGGTCTTCCCGTCGAACGCTCTTGTAAATATTCACGTACGTAACACGCGCGCTGGTATATTCCTTATCTAAACAGGTAGACCGGAGATTTATTCGTTTCGCCGTCGAGCATTCGTTTCGTGCTTATTCTGTTACTTTTGACAGCCCGCAATAAATTTGACCAAAATAATGCAGTTTTTCTTAGAAATAGTACAACAATATTTTATACATTAGAATGGGACATGGATAACCGATTTTTGTTAAGCAGGAGATAATCACGAGATAAATATTAAAAAAAAAAGATAAGTACATATACCGCTTTTACTATTTTTTATATCTCTTTCCTCGCATCCTTCGATTTTCGATACTACAATAATTTTTCATATTTATTCATTATAACATCGATCAACTTCAACGCTTGCGTTCTATTCACCATTTTCAGATGTTATTATCAGTCAGTCAGACGACAGAATGCCGTTTAGGAATGGAAGTAGACCCGCTTGCATTCAGCAAGCGGCCGCTATTGTGCTCACGATGGCAATGTCACGGCGCTGCTCGCGCATCGATTTCTTTTGCCCCGGTGCCTGATACAATTACCGAAGCTATTAATCGGGCTGCGTGCGGCGTCATTTGGCACTCGACAGGTCAAAAACCGCGAGACGAGTGCCACCACCGAACAGATGCCCCGCGGGAGGGACGCCATTAGTTATACACGAGCGAACACCAGCTATATGCGCACTATAGAGATAGAGATAGAGAGAGAGAGAGAGAGAGAGAGAGAGAGAGAGAGAGAGAGAGAGAGAGAGAGAGAAAGAGAGAGAGAGAGAGAGAGAGAGAGAGAGAGAGAGAGAGAGAGAGAGAGAGAGAGAGAGAGAGAGAGAGAGAGAGAGAGAGAAGTCAGAGACGCGTGCAACCCCCCCGAGACCGGCGACACGGAGATGGTCCCGAAAGGGTGTTCAACCCTTCCAAGCCAGGCCAAGGACGAGTTTCGTAAGGGTATCTCGGTTGGCCGCATGCCCGGAAAGTTGAAAACGGAATGAGAAGTACTCGGTGTAAACGACGTCGGTGTTTCCGACCGTATCAACGATCGCGCATTCACTAGACGCGGCAGCCGTCTAAGATCCCCTTTTACGAACGGCAAAACTGAGGGACGAACTTCCATGCGGCTCATATAGACGCGAAATTTAAATAATAATTAGAATCTGCGCGCTTCTTCCGCGCCCCGGCACCAAAATAGCTTTGAACTCGTGACGAAACGGAAGTTCTAATCGTTTAACAGGGTCAAACACAAAACAGGATTCGATTAAATCGAAGGAGAGAATGAAAGCGCTCGTTGTTTCATCGACGATTTTCGCTCAATGATTTTAACGGGGCGCCGGAGAAACTCCGGAAGTGATGTCCCGTTTCTTCAAATTGGCAGTTGCATCCGACCGCGAATAGAACGGTTTTATTCGTCTTTTGCGTCGCACTTAAAATAAACGATTTTTTGCCTTGACCGCAGGACATTGCTCGTTCGAACTGTTTTTCATTCGTCTGCCCCGTCGCTCTATTCTCGCTCGTATCATTCCTGCTGAACAAATTTTTCCATAGGTCGTTCCAGAACGGAAGCGCAATGAAAATTTCATTCGGTTGTTGGAAATTTTCATTAAATTCTCAGACACCTCTCGACCGCGCACGGCAACAGTATACCGTTTTTTAAAAGGATCGGCCAAATATGTATTTTCGTCGCGTATTATTGAACCTCGAGAGATGTTCTGTCTGGCGTACCAGGAATAATCTGAAACGTTTGGAAGAGATTTGCGATTATTTCATCGGAAACGCTAATTGTAGCAGAGAAACGGTTAAATGTTAATCTCGGACTTCTCCATCATTTTAAACTTCTCCTATCTAGTGAATATTTCTATGTATATGTATATTTTATACGTTATAATATTTTAATTGTAATTATCTTCTCGCAAGAAGTAAATTTATGCAATAATTATTGTTTAAAATAATAATATGTTTGGCATATTGAATTTAATTTCCAAGCTTAATAAAAGATTGATTTATAAATATATATAACAGATATTAAATTCACATGCAGATTCCAGAATTAAATATCCACTTCCTCGATACTGTTAAAACATTAACCATTTTATCCATTTGTCGGCTTCATAATCTGTTATTGTGAAAATTCCGTTGAATCTGACGATAATTCAACTTGCCGTAACTTTTTATCAGAGCTGCCAGCTACAAACTGCAATACGCCGCAACAAATAAAGCACGAGAAACAGATTGTGTTAAAGGTTCAACGAAGGCATTCGAACTCTTTCACTTCAAATGAAATCTGACATTTTATGGAGCGTAGAGGCAAACGAACATTTATGAAATTTTAAGTAGCTGTTACTGCAGCACGGAACGGGGCGAAGAAAAAGAGCTAACTTCCGATGTTGCGTTATCCACTAATCATGAACGGCTATAGTTTGCAGCTATAGGTCACCGGCATGTTCGCAGTCGATACTAGACTTACGTGTTACTCATATCACACAATGTGCTGTTCGCACTTTTGTAGTTTTTGTTCTTTTTGCCACAGTACAAAATAAAAATTATATCGTTAACGTGACGTCGAATGCATTTAATTAGACGATGCACTACTTGACCTCTATTAGCAATCATTAATTGCCGAGTTTGTTTGAGATATCATATTTGACTAACTATTACAAATGTTATTAAATAATTGTTATCAGTTTATTTTTGTAATCAATATTAATTGATGAAATGCAAAGAACTAAAAAAAAAAACCAATTGCTAAATTTAAATAAAAATACCAATATGTCATTTTGAAATATAAATTATAATCATAACGAATTGATTTAATTGATTGCTTTGGTCATAGATATTATTCAATATGCAATACTTCGGGGAAGGTGTGCTTTGAGCAGAAAGCATACGTCACGTTATCGATTAATAAATGTCAGAAGGAAACTAGAACTTCTGGAACAGGGCCGCATCGAGATAATAAAATTACAATGTCGCATTTTACGGTTGAAAAATGCAAATATGCATTTAAAAAATTGGGTTTCCTAATGTATATTATCATTTTTATTTTTATTTTTTATTATTTTCTTATTTTCTAGAAAAATAGCAATAAAAGCAAAAAATTATAAAAGTATATTTGCGATATTAGGATAGGCTATTTTTATTGCACGAAATAATAATTATTAAAATAGTTATAAAAAATATAATTTTTATATCATTTATATGCTATTTTACAATAGTACATTTAATCCTTTTTAACCCGACTCTGGTTGTCTTTGACTATTTGGCAGATATTACACGTCTCATACACTCAACCTTCCAAGGTATGAGCTCCCTATACTTTCATTATCCCGAATTGTGAAGTTTCTGAAGAAAAATGTATGTCTAATATAAAGAATTTCTACATTAAATAATAATTATTAAATTAATTAAAGAAATACAATTTTTATATTATTTATATATCATTTTACAGCAGTAGATCTAATGATCAATCCCTTTTAATCCAATTCTGGTTTCTATACGTGTAAATGCCTTTGACCGCTTGACAGACAATTATACATATGTTCAATGCCCTTTCACCCTCAATCTTCCACCTTTCAAGGTATGAGTTCCCTACTTTCATTATCGCGAATCATCAAGCTTTCGAAGAAAAGTGTATGTCTAATGTAAAGAATTTCTACCTTGTAACAGTTATATCATTTTACTAAGAAAGATAAAAATACAATCTTATAAAATAAAGTAATTATACATAAATGTTATTTGAAAGAGAGATGTTATAAAAAATTTAACAATTAAATTTATTACATTTCCCATTAATATTAATAAATGTAGAAAATAATCGCATATATTTAGAGAATAAAAATTTTTTATATTGATTATAGAAGATGTTTTCTTTTTACGAGCTAACAGTTTTGATGTAGGCAGATCTCATAGATTAATTATTGGCTAAATTTAATGTGTTCGGTAGATGTTGTTACCCAACAGCACTCCGAAGGAACCGGTTCACTTCTGGCCCTCTTCGATCTAACGAATCTCATATTTCACTGTTAAGCACGGTACTTTGTGGCCAATTAACTTCGATATTGCGAGCAAAAAAAATCAGATCACCGTCGCTACGATTCAAGTGAAAGATATCGACTGCGAGACGTTGTTGGTATAGCAAGAAAAATGCGTTTCAAGTATATCTTACCGACTGAAACGATATATCTATATACCTTACAGACCGATTTCGCGGTCAATTAAACATAATTTATGAAACAAAATGATACATCGATTGTATTTTTTAACCTACTGATATCTATAAACTGCGCAATTAAAAATATAATTTGATTTGTATTGGATTTTATATTCTCTCCAGAACGTACATTCATTCGCATTTATAAGTAAAAAATACCGTTAATGATACTAACGTCAGTTAATAATAGTGACATTGGATATCACTTATATTTCCTGTAATTTCCAGCTATTTGTGAGACAGGCATCTTTCACCGATATTGATCGGTGTGGTTTTAATAGATGATTAAGCGTTCTTGATATTCTAGACGCGTGGAAGTTCAGCACGAAATGCACACGAAATAGTTCAAAGGTCGTGAGAACGTCGACCTTTAACATTCCTGCTGGTCGGCTCGCCATCAGCGGAATCGAACGGTGGCTACCTGCGAGCGAGGGTCAAAAGCGAAGGCGATGGAAACCGAGAGCTAAGGAAATGTAATTAAATGTATATATCTACGGTAGCCCGACGTACTTTGATAAAATATATATATCCCTCGTATACACACGTAAAGTTAATTTGACTATGATGAGATAATATATTCATTTCCAACATATTTTCAGGTTGGCATTCTTTCGCTTTAAAAAGAAAAAGTTCCATAAACAATGTTTACTTGGCTCTTCACTAGCATGGGGGAATAAGGAATTTCAAATAAAAATGATTATCTTAAGGCTCATCTTAATTAAAAGTGCTCGTTTAATATCTTCCCCTCGAATCTTCTCTAATACATCTGGAGTCTTCCTAAACTTTGACTTTCTTCGTCTTTTGCAAACGTCATGTCCTTTGTAATTATGTTCTTAGTCACAGATATTTGAATGTACGCAATTAATTTTACGGTTATTTCGTATTACGCAAACACGTTATATCGCAGCTGGGATATTTCAGTTGTCAACGACCGAGGTTTCGTCGGTTAGCCCATATACGTCGAATACATTTATGATGATAGCGATATCCTAGTGTTAAATGAGAAATCCTTTGCAACAATCCTATAGATTGATCCATTTTATATGTATTAATATTGTCAACGTATCAATATTGTTAATTGGCGACATGTCAGCATAAACTTTGCCGCTGATTTGCCGTGATATACCGAGTATATCGAGATTTAATTATGTGGATATTGGTAAGCTTATTGCGAAATGCATTCCTGTGCGAATATCGCTATTGATATCACATTCGAACACCATTATTATGCCAAATATTTTTGCAAATCATGTTTGTGTTTAATATGATATTTAATATTTCACGTCTGCAACTCTAAATGCATTATATTATATCTTAAATTATATTGTAAAATATTAAATAATCCCTGCAATTTGATTCTTTTGGTATTCAATGTTGCACAACAAAGTATAAATAATATTAAAAATATTGAAAAAACCATTAGAATTAGAAGCTAGTTTCGCACAATTAATTTATGAAAACTAAAACCATTTGGTATAACGTAATATAATTTAAATAAATCTCAAAGCTATAAAATACGGTTTTGTAAAACTGTCCAAAACATGATTGTATGTACGATGTATGAAAATGCTAGAAATCCATATATTAAATTAAACTATTAATTGGTTTAGCTGCACGAAATTAGCTACGCTTGTATTATGCGTCAAACAGTGTCTGTTTGTATAAGTCTTCTTCCGTGAATACCGAATGCAAATTGCATTTGGTCTCACGTCACAGCCAACACATCTGAATTACTCTACAAATCTTTGCACGTGCACAGCAACGGAACTTGGGCGACAACGACATTCCGTTATTGGAGCGTGCATCGGAAGCCATAATCTTGTCGGTCGAAAGGATCGCGCTTTGTACTCGGAAGTAAGACAATTTTATTGCATGATATATTCACGCTTAGAGTAAATAAATCTGAAAACGTGCTATATTAATTTTTTTATGAAGAATTACTCTTCAATATTATCACGAACTATGAAATAAAGTCAGATTGTTCGCGTTTAAATTGATTAATTAATTTAATATTTAAATTAATTATTATAGATCTCTTCTTATTTTAAACTTTCAAGATTAAAATTAAAGATAAAAATACGTAGTTAAAAAAGTAGTTGACAACCATTATTTTACGTGTTCTACGACTTGAGACTTCGCAGATACCAGTCGTTATCCCGCCGGACAAGTCCGTGGCGTGTCCGCATCCACGTGCGGTTTCTGAATATTTTATACGCGTAATATTTCCGCGGGGCCGGGCGAAAGAAGGTCCTCTTCGATAGTAATATCGGTGGTATGAAGAGCGCGCTGTACACGAAGGGGGGATCTTGGATGCACGCGGTGGATAGGAAAGAGCAAGAGAGAGAAAGGGAAAGAGAGAGAGAGAGAGCTAGAATGCTCCTTGCAATAAGGGTGAGAACGAGCATGTGCCGTCGCCCCATAAGTACCTGGAATATATATTGTCGCGCTGCTACACTGCGAAACACCGGTAGCTCACGCGGCGAACCGAGATAGATAGATAGATAGACGAGGAGACGGTGGTGGCTGGCGAAGTAAAGCGCGAGAAGAAGACAAAGAGAGACAGAGGGAGGGAGGGAGGGAGAGAGAGAGAGACGCACTTGCTCTCCAAGCAATTGCGCTCTACGTGCCGTCGCTGGAAATGAAAAAGGTACGCGACGGAGGGAGGGAGGGATGCACTCGATATTGTTTCTACTGCTTTTACGTTCCTTCATCCTTTTTTTCCTCTCTCTCTCTCTCTCTCTCTCTCTCTCTCTCTGTCCGCTACCTTGGCCTCTTTACGTTCGCGTTCACTGTCTCTGTCTGTCTTTCCTTCCTATGCCTTTCTCTTTCTCATTCGTCCTGCCTATGTTATCTAGTTTACGATCCTACCGTTGGTCGCTTATAAGGTGGCCCGTCACTTTATTGCATCTGTGATCTTTTCTTTTATTACGTCCCGCACGCAGCGGAGAGACAGAACGGCAACTCCGGTCTTTATGGACGCAATTACGGTGCATCCGGAGAGCGTGCGAGCGCTCGCGAGCACAATCGACGAGCCGGACGTGAAACGTTCTTCTGAATGGTGCCGCACAATTCAAAAGAGAAGGCAGTAAGTAAGTCTCAGTCGATCGCCCGGAAATTCCGCGGGCGATCGCGGATC
This sequence comes from Temnothorax americanus, assembly GCF_048541705.1. Classification (NCBI taxonomy): domain Eukaryota; kingdom Metazoa; phylum Arthropoda; class Insecta; order Hymenoptera; family Formicidae; genus Temnothorax; species Temnothorax americanus. Next base: position 1,246,231 of record NW_027509307.1, on the reverse strand, counting down.
TAAGAAAGAAAGTTAGAGTCTGTTTTTGTGCAGGAATCATGAAAGCTTTGAAATTAATTTATATTCTCGGCGCAAGCCCAATCCTTTTACCAGATATGTAATAACACGAATATGCATTTAGAGAATTAATATATATTGCTTCGAAAAGGGCTTTGTTTTATAGAAAAAAAGGAGTTGTTAAAATAGCGTACACTGATGTATGTTCACTCGTATTAAAAGCCAACTTCTAATATTTTTGTTATACTTGAAAATGTTTCAATAGCAGCAACAAAAAGACCACGTATGCACTCTGCAAATAATATTTTCCTAAAAAAAATTAAATAAAATGAAGTTGTACATGTATAGCATAATGTAAAAGTGAATATATCCGGGAATGTCTCTATATCCAATAAAATTTTATGATAGTAATAAATATTAAAAAGCAATTATATAATTACTTTTAAACAAAATGTGAGTATATATAAGAGTCGAAAGTTTGTGCGATTTAAATGCCAACGAAAGCAGAAGCGGTGAGATACACATCGACAAAGATAAGAGAAAAGTTTAGCATAAATAAATTACCAAGAATAGGGACTTCCGGTTCCGGAGAGAACGAGAGTGACAGGTGTGAAAGCGAGTGAGAGCAAAAGGGTCTAGTAGAGAGTGACGAGGGAGGCTGAGGAAGGAGAGGGTGATAGAGCGAGGAGGTGTGGAGGTGAGAGAGTGAGGAGGTAAGAAGGGAAACAGAGGAGGGGCAGGTAAGAGGAGATAAAGGGAGGTAAAGCGGCTAGGCACTGAGAAGGTGTAAGCACGAACGTTAGCTGAGCTAGAGGGGCGCACGGCAGGTGAGCCGAGCCGAGAGCGGCAGCACGAGGCAGAGCGTGAACAATAGCGAAGAGAGAGGGGCGACTCAACACAGGATCCGGGACGCGGACAGCAGCGCGAGGCAGGGCATAGAGTAGGTGGTGGAGCTAGAGGGGGAAGTGAGCCGAGTTAGGAGGAGATGAGTGAAGGGAGAGAAAACGGGAGGGAGGGAAAGAGTGCGATAGGTAAGGTTAAGGAAAAGGAGAAAGTTAGGAGGGGGAGCACGGGAAATTTAGAAGAGTTATGGAAAAGGAAGAGGGAGGAAATGGACAGGAGCGGGGGTGAGGAAAAGGAGGAGATTTTTAAGAGAAGTAATATGACGGCAAGATCTCCTAAAAAAGACTCGGAGTTAGGTGTGAAGGAGTTGGGAGAAAGAATGGGAGAAATGATGGAGGAATTTAGGGCAGTAAGAGAAGAGCTAAGGGAGGGTTTCAGGGAGCAGGGTAGGGAGATGAGAAAAGAGATAGAGGACCTGAGAAGGGAGTTTAGGGAGCGAGAGAAGAGATGGAAAGAGGAGAGGGAAGAGACAAATAAGCAGAAGGAGAAAATGGAAGAAAGAATAAGAAAATTGGAGGAAAAAATGGAAGAGAGAAAGGAGGGGAAGAGGGAGGAGGAAGGAAACGGTAGAGGGGAGGCGGGGGAGAAAATAAGAGAACTGGAGAGAAGGCTGGAAAGGAAAGAAAAGGAGGAGAGAAGAAGAAACATTGTAATAAGAGGGCTGGAAGTAAAAGAAGGAGGGAGGAGAGAAAATGCAGAAAAGTTACTAGAAGGAATAGGAGCGAAAGTAAAGGCAATAGAGGTGAAGAGAATAGGAGGTGATGCAGAAAAAGGAAGGGAAATGGTGCTGTTGAAATTGGAGAACGAAGAACAGAAATGGGAGGTTATGGAAAAAAAGAGGAGCCTAGTGGGGAGAAAGGAAAGAATTACGGAGGACCTATCGTGGGAGGAAAGAAGAATGAATTGGAGGTTGAGAGAGATAGCGAAAGGGGAGGAAAGAGAAGGTAGGAGGGCATGGATTAAGGCAGGCAGAATAAGGCTGGAAAATACTTGGTGGAGATGGGATATGGAAGAGGAGGTGTTAAAGGACGAAAGGGGAAGGAGAAGAAAGGAGAGCAGAGGAGGGAAGGAAGGGAAAGAAGGTAAAGGAGGAGAGGGAGAGGTAGGAACGGAGACGGGGGAATAAGAGGAGAAGAGGATAGAGGGGGTGAGATAGAGAAGGACAACACGAAAGTCAGAAGAGAAGAAGAGGGGGAAAGTAAGTTAGTTTGGAGGATAGTATTCTGGAACGTAGCGGGGTTGGAAAATAAAGATAAGGATTTTTGGGAAGGGCTGAAGAAAGAAGATGTGTTAGTCATGTCAGAGACCTGGATAGGAGAAAAGGGCTGGGAAAGAATAAGGGGGAGATTTCCAAAAGGGTACGAATGGGGGGTGCAAATGGCGAAGAAAAAGAATAAAAAAGGAAGAGCAATAGGAGGGATGATAATGGGAATAAGAAAAGGATTAAAAGAAAAGGGAACGACAATAGAAGTAGATAGAGAGGGTTGGATTGCGGGAAAGGTCAGAACAGGTGGTGAGAACTGGAGTATTATAGGGGTGTATGCAAAGAAAGAGGGGATGGAGGAAAACGTACAAGAGTTAGGAGATAGAATGGAAAAGAAAGAAGAAGGAAGGTATACGATAATTGGGGGAGATTTTAATGCGAGGACTGGGCAAGAAGGTGGGAGGATAGAGGAAGAGGAGGGAGGAGGATTGGGAGAAGGAAGAAGGTCGAAGGACAAGAAAGTGGACAGAGAGGGGAGGCTGTTGGTAAATAGCTTAGAGGAGAGAGGATGGGAGATATTCAATGGAAATGTAAGAGGAGACGAGGAGGGGGAGTTTACGTTCACGGGGGGAAGAGGTAGTACGGTGATTGATTACATAATAGGGGAAGGAGAAGTAAGAGAGAAGATAGTGAGCATGGTAGTGGGGGAGAGAGTAGACTCGGACCATCACCCATTGGAAGTAGTAGTAAGAAGGGGGGAAGAGGAGGAAGGCAGGAGAGGAGGGTGGAAGAAAAGAAGCAGGGGGGTGTGGAACGAGGAAGGATCAAAGAGGTTTATAGAAAAAATAGGAGAGGTGGAAGTAAAAGAAGTAGAGTTGAATAAGGAATGGGAAGAAATGGAAATAAGAATAACAGAGGCAATAAAAGGGGTAGAGGAGGAGCTCGGAAATAAGAAAGGGAAGGTGGGATGGTGGGATGAGGAATGTCGAGAAGCGAAGAAAGAGGCAAGGAGAAAATTAAGGGACTGGAGGAAGAAAAGAGGAGAGGCCAGTGCGTATAAGGAAAGGAGGAAAGAATTTAAGGAGATATGTAAGAGAAAGAAGGAAGAGGAGAACCAGAGATGGGAGAGAAAAGTGGAGGGAGCAAGGAGGGAAGCGGAGGTATGGGAGATAGTGAATAGGGAGAGAAGGAAAAGGAGGGGAATAGAGGAAGGGATAGAGGAGGAAGAATGGAAAGAGCACTTTATGAAGTTATTAGGAGGAGTAGAGGGGAGGGTGAGGATGGGGAAGGAAGGAGAGAGGGAAGAAAAGGAAGGAGAGGAGGAAGAGGAGATAAGTCTAGAGGAAATGAGGAGAGTTATAAAGAAGCTAAAGGACGGAAAGGCAATGGGAAAGGATGAGATTCCAGGAGAGGCATGGAAGCGAGGAGGGAAGGGGTTGGAGGTTTGGACATGGAAATTTATCAATAAGATATGGAAGGGGGGAGGATGGCCGGAAATTTGGAAGGAAGGTATAATTGCGCCAATCATAAAGAAAGGGGAAGGAAAGAAGGCAGAGGAATATAGAGGGGTGACAATAATGCCCTCTTTGTATAAGGTGTACACGGCTATTCTGGCGGAGAGGATAAGGGAGGAGATAGAGGGAAAGAGAATGGTACCACACAACCAGACAGGTTTTAGAAGGGGAATGGGAACGATAGACAACATTTACGTGTTGAACTACATGGTGAACAGAAGGTTAGAGAAGAAAGGGGGAAAACTGATAGCATGTTTTGTGGACCTGAAGGCGGCGTTCGATTCGGTGGATAGAGGAATACTAATAAAAGCTATGAGAGAAAGGGGAATAAGGGAAGGACTGGTGAGAAGGACGGAAGAGATGCTAAGAGAGACGAAGAGTAGGGTAAGAGGAGGAAACGAATTGGGAGAAGTATTCTGGACGGGGAGGGGAGTAAGGCAGGGATGCCCTTTGAGCCCGATTCTGTTCAATGTGTTGCTAGCAGACCTGGAGGAGGAAATGGATAGAGTTAAATGGGGAGGGATAATGCTAGGAGGCAAGAGGGTGTATACTCTGGCCTACGCGGATGATATCGTGCTAATTGCAGAGGATGAGGACCAAATGAGGAGTCTGATAGAAAGACTAGAGGGTTACCTGGGCAGGAAGAGATTGGAATTGAACGTGGGGAAAACAAAAATAATGAGGTTTAGGAAAGGAGGAGGGAGGGACAGTAAGAGAAAATGGAGATGGGAAGGAAAAGAGTTGGAAGAGGTGAGGGAATTTCGGTATTTGGGATACGTGTTTCAAAGAAATGGAGGGCAGGAAGCACAAATAAGGGAAAGGATAAAAAAGGCGGCCGCAGTGATGGGAAAAGTCTGGGGGATAGGGAAGAGGAGATTCGGGAAAGACTGGGGAAAAAGACTGTGGCTGTTGGATAGATTGGTGTGGACGGTGTTGAGTTATGGAGCGGAAATATGGGGATGGAGAGAAAGGGAAGGAATAGAAAGAATGGAAGAAAGATACATTAGATGGGTATTGGGAGCGGACGGGAGAACACCGTGGTATCTAGTGAGGGAGGAGTTGCAAAGGGAGAAATTAAGAGGGAGAGCAGGAATGAGGGCATGGAGATTTGAGAAAAAGTTAGAGGAAGGTGGAGGAAGTGAACTGGCGAGGTCTGCCTGGGAAGAGTTGAAGGAAAGAGAGATGGAAGGGAAAGCAGGTTCAGATTGGGAAAGAGAGAGAGGAAAGTTCTTCGAAGACAGAGGCGTGGGGTTAAAAGAGGTGGAAAAGATAAGAGGAGATGGAGACGAATGGTTTCTTAAATTGTTTGAGGGGGATAGGGAGACGCAGAGAAAAGAGAGATGGGAGAGGATCGAGAAAGCAGAATACAATAAGTGGTATAAGTGGATAAAGGGAGAGGGTATCCCGGGATATTTGAAGAAGGGATGGGGAGAAAGTAGATGGGGAAGGGTGGCTAGATTCAGATTAGGGAACGAGGTAGGAGAGAGCAGATATTGGGAAGCGGAGGAGAAAAAGAAGTGTAGGTTGTGTGGGAATAAGGAGGAAACGTGGGAGCATGTATGGGAAGAATGTAGAAGATGGAATTCAGGAAAGGGAAGCTGGCAGGAAGCGGTAGGATGGGTTTTGGACGAGGAAGGAGGAGGAGAGGAATGGATGCTGGAATTAGAAGGGGAGAGAATGGGTGGAAAGGGGGATTTGGAGGAGCTAAAGGAGGGTAGTGGGGAAGATGGAAGGGGAGATGGGGGAGAAGGATAAGTGGGAGGGGAAGAAGAGGAATGTAGAGAAAAGGAGAAGTGAGTAATTGGTCTGTTTTAGAGCTGGCAGGATGGAGCGTGAAGGGAGAATGATAGTGGAGGCAGTGGAAGGGATTGTAGAGGAGAAGCTAAGGAAGATGCTGAGGGAAAAGAAGGAGGAAGACAGAAAAAAGGACGAGAGGATGGAGGAGCTGGAGGAGAAGGTAAGGAGGTTGGAGAGAAAGATAGAAAGGCTGGAGCAAAGGGGAGGCAAAAGGAAGAGGGAGGATAGCGAGGAGAGTATGGCGGGAAAAAAGAAATGGTGGGCAGGTGAGGGTAAAAGGAACGAGGACGATTTCAGAAAGAGGAATATAATTATAAGAGTGGAGAAAGAGAAATGGGAAGGTAAGGAGACCAACTGGGAGAAAGTGAAGGAGCTTTTCGCAGAAGGGCTGAAGGTGAAGGTGAAGGTAAGAGAGGTGATAGTGGTGGGGCAGAGAGGGATTTGGCTAACAATTTTGGTAAAGTTAGGAGACGAGGAGGAGAAGAGGCGGGTTTTGGAGGCGAGGAGAAGGGCAGGGAACTCCATAGGAGTCAAGATACACGAGGATAAGTCGGTGGAAAGGAGGGTTAGGGAGAGAGAAGAAGGGAGAAGGGAGGTGCACAAGTGCACAGGGAGATCGGCGGAGGAAGAAATCGCGAGAGGGATGGAGGAGAAGCTTCTCTTGAGCCCAGAGGAGGAGAAGGAGGAGGGACGAGAGAGGAAGCAGGCCAAATAGGGAGGAGTAGACAGGAAGGATGGAGGTAGAAGGAAGGAAGGAAGATTTGACGGCAGAAGCGGAGGACGAAGAAGAGGGATGAAGAGGGGAGGGGAGGGGGGGTAATTATTTTTGTAAGGTCGCATATGGCCAGGCACATGGGAAAGAGAATGTACGAGGTTTGGGTACGTTCCTCATAAAAACGCCTTGTAAACCCTACGGGGAAAGGCAATAAACAGCATACATACATACATACATACATACAAATTACCAAGAATAATAATATAAAGGATACAAAGATCGGGCGAGAGCGCGTACGCGCAATCAAGTTAGTCCCTCCGTCGGCCACTTTCGCGTTGTTTGTCTTAACGTTAATTAGACGCAGCTTTCTTTCATTATAACTTCGGAGCGACTCGACGATGTCAGAGAAGTACGCCAAATTCCTCGAATTACCCTTTAATAACATTCCACCCCTTTCTTACGACAATCATCCCCGGGAATCCGGGGAACCATTCTTCAAAGTTGCCTTTGAAGTTAACGTCCGCCAGGATTAGGGAGGGGGAGGGGGGAGGATGGTGGTGGGTCCTTGCCCGGGAAGGGGCATCAAAGAGATCGCGATCGCTGACAGGTGCACGATAAATTGGCCCGCCACGATAATAAGAGGTGCCTCGTCCTGCGTGCCTAGGAGGCAAGCCGATACCAAGGATACCAGATACTTGTACGACACCGATGCCATAAATTTCGCGAGAAACAACGTGCAATTTCGACACCTCATAAATCGCGGCCGACCCGGCCATCGTTGGGTCCGGCCGCTTTTCGAGCCGCTGGATCGCCACCAAACCGTGTGCAGTATTAGGTAGGTGGTAGGTGCAACGTGCGGTTGAATTTCAGTTGACGCTCTCCGATGCGCGCGCGGGCCGCGGGGCGCGCTACCTGGTATTTCGCCCGACATAGCAAACACGATGTCCGACGCGTGCCAATGAGAGTACGCTATTTACAGGACAAAGAATCGTTGCGCACCGAGAAACTACAAATACGGACGGCGTGGAAAATTGCTTCCTCCCAGTTATACTTTCGCAGAAAGCTTTCGAAATTCCGTTCTCTCGCCCGCGGTACGTTGCAGCCATATCAATTTATACACGTTGGTATTCGTTTACCGGAAACATTTCTCGCTAAGCTAATCCGAGTCTGCCGCTGCAGGTGGAAGCGGAGGAAGAAATACCTATCAAGTGGAAACGGAACAATGAAAATTGCTCACGATCTTCCGTCTGCTTCGATATTCGGTGTAATCCGCGGGAATGATAACGCGAAAGTTTCAACTACAATTTTGCAACACTTGGCTGGTTCAGTTTTGCTCCAATCTCTGCATTATATAACTCGTGCTATATAAATAATTTCATATTTTAATTATTGCAATGCTATTCAATTTTGCTTGCGTATATCACAACCAATTTACACAAGTAGAGAACGATGTTAAATTATTTGAGAAGAGAATTTAGTTAATTTCGTTTGGAGTATCAACCAGCATAAATCACATCGTATTTGGAAGAACGCCCGTAATCGGGCGGTTAAAATTAATAAACCAAATGCAATAGTATACGATAAATGTATCAACACATAAATATTGAAAAAGTTTTATCGGCGTATATTTGTATTATATATGTATGCCGATTAGTACGAAATCAAGTACGAAATCTTAGTAATGCGCTGCGTTTATCTTGACGCAAATAACGCGCGAGGCTGTCAAAGATCGTCGTGACAGGCATTTTCTGACGCGTAATGATGAATGGAGAACCCGGCGTCGCGCCGTGACGCTCTTTCGACCGATTAAACATAGCCCGACTGCGATATTTATACAGGGGCGTCGCGACAAAATCGAATGCGTTTCGCATAACGAACAGTGCGTCGCAGTCGCGCTGGCGCGTGTTTGAGAGTGGCTGTCACGCGAGGTGACGATCCTTTCACCACCAATGCCGTCGGGCGGGTGGCAGATTTTTAATTAAAAAACAAACTTTATCATTGGTGCACACCGGCAGCCGCCGGTCTGGGCATAATTTACACGACGAAATAGACGAGCCGCCATGTTAACGACGCGCGGCGGCGCGCGGCGGTAGTGGCAGCGGCGCGGCGGCGGCAACGGCAGCGCAATGATGAATCCTCATCCTCTCGAAATTTTAATTAAAACTAATATTCACTAACGAATTTTACCAATCCCACATAGCCGTTCCCTGCATCGAGTACTTTCATGAATGATCGATTTAGCTCTATTTGCTAAATTGGATTGAGAATTGCGCGATTTGCAGTATGTCGACAGCGGATATCGATGCCAGCAAATTATAAGTAAAATTGTAATGCATCAAATTATTTATAATCGGCATTAATTACGATATGTTTCGTGTTTCGTAGTGTTTCCTCCAAAGTGAAAAATGCGTCAGATACCGAGCGCAGTAATGATGGATGAATAATATCCGAGCTTGAAACGGATTACAATTACGCGCGCGTGTGTCTTCCAATTTATTGTAATAATTTTTTTCTCTTTATCGCATAAACGGATTATCTAAAAAAAATATGGACTAAAAGTACTTTATCTCGATTAATTGTTTTATCTCTTTTCTCATTTCTTTCCTATTTCGTACAGTTTTTTATTTCCTTTTTACATTGTTCGTTGTAAAGAGCAGAAATTTCAAATTTATTCTCTCGGTTTCACCAAGTTCAGGGTTAAGCTAGCTATTTCTCGCAATGCAAATACAATGGCAATTAATTCGACGGCCGTGCTTCCGGCATCTGCACGCCGTCGTCGTCGAAATTCTTACGGTGAGTATTGTGCGTAACAGTGGACTGGGAGATGGTTTCACGTCGTCGTGCGGTGCGGGGAACCCTCGATATTCCACCGCGAGAAGCCCGTTTCACCCCCACGGCTGGAACGCACGCGCGCGCGCGCTCCGTCATTGTGAGAAAAACAATGCAATTGTTTCGGGCTAATGTGGACAGCGGCGGCTCGTCCATTAGAATACGCTGCCGTGGGACTCGTTCCGGGGGATCTACGGCGACTATGCAGTCTGCGTACGCGACTCTCTTCCCTACATTTCGCACCGCTGTTAATCCATTCCCGATCCATTATACCAAAGGCCGAGATCCAGTGTGTACCTTAGAGACGCGCTAATTTATCCGGTTCTGGCCTCTCTCTTCCCCCGGCTTTTGTATCGCACTTTCATCTTTCGCTAGACCGGTCCGTGTGACGCGCGCAGGGGTAGCCGCGGCATTAATTATTTCTGTAATTAGTACCGCGTCCACCCGGGAGGATAGGAGAAGTTGGCGCGGCCGGCCGACGCGACGCGACGCGACGCGGCGCCCACTGCGACGATCGCGGAATAAATATCGCGCCCGGGCATGATCGTGACGCTGATGAGTTCAGGGAGTCGCGCGCCATCAGGATGCAAATGCGATCGCCTTATTTACAATTCATGCTGAAGGGCCGCGTTATTAAAAAATTGCGACATCACCGTAGCGCGCATATCGTGCACAGGAGACGCAATTCGAAGCGATGGGATTGATCGAGCTGAGCTTGACTTTAATCAGCGGCTACACTTTAACAATATATTCAAAGATACATCTCTCTGCCTTTCACCAAATAATTTCTTTTTTCAAATTTTAAACTGCGTTCTTTTTCTAAGAGATATTCACAAACTATACGTTTATATTTATTTTCTCCAATTTTTTATCATAATTATTTTAATTCTAATTACAAGGCATTTTTATAGAATTACGTGAAAAAATCAAATTTTCGCGTTTATTATCATGTTATCAAAGTATAGCGAATAATGATTTTAAGCTTGTTTTCTTAGCTCTTTGCAAGGTTTATGTTTAATCGCCGCTATACTCTGATGGATCACCCGGCAATAATTTATGTCATGATGCGGCTTTGCACCTCCATCTGCCGTCAACATATACATTCGTCTACTAACCGTTCTCTCGGTAGTTCATAATCTTCGTGGTTTTAGCCCGTGAAATAATACATCGCGAAGCGCTTTTGAACGTACGTCCGATCGATCGTAACAGCAATAAATGATTAAAAACGGACTCGCGTGTACGCGGAGCACATATTTTGGCACGCTCTCTTTTCTATTTTATTCGTGCTTATCCTTTTCACGTTTCGTTGATGATTTCATAAATGTGAAGCGATCCTTTCGTATTTTTGGCGAGATAAAAATAAACCTGTTCGTTTTAGCTGAACTTCTTGCACAGTTAATCTTTTCTCTTTTTCTCTCTAACGTGAAAAAAAAGAAGAAAAATGAACCGTGCAAGAAGTTCAGCTAAAACGAACAAGCCTAATAAGTATTCAGTAATAATAAAATAATTTATATTTAACTCACTTTTTAAATAAAAGACTTTTATGTCGCGGATTATTCATATCCCGTGAATATTATTAATTGCTTGCAATCATATGTGCGTATGCGAATAAACTGGACGAAATACATATGCATTAAAATATATTATTTTCTTACCACATTAGGAAATTTGTTTCCCTTTATAATATACAGATATTATCTTATTCTATTTAAACGATAATATGTAATAAATTAAAAAGAACGACCCGTCACACATATATATAACAATATATAACAACACACTACTTCGGCAATAAACTCGAAAGATCAGATATTTTGACGAATGACCGCCGCCGTCTTTCGTCGCGATAGGTTATCATCGACCGGAAACTATGGTGGAATGTTTCGATCGGCAGCGGTCCCTTGTGCGATACCTTGGTGTGTGCGCACATACCTATCTGTGTACGCACGCGCACGCACACCGGCCATCCGTGAAAGCCAAACTGGAAGAACGGGATTGGTACTTATGACCTTAGCGCGACCGAAACTCATTTCATTCACCGATTCGCTTGGGTTCGTTCCTCTCCATGCTCGAGCAGACGCATGAGAAATGGAGCCGCTGTAACCTGCAATTTTATACCTGGCATTTAATAGAAAGCAAGTGCGCAAGAAATGTACGAGAGGGCTTATAACAGCCGATCGTCGGTCGAACGCTTCCTACGTACCTATATTCGAGATAATTCTTGAGCCGCGATAAACGTACTTACTTCGTTCCTTAAGTGCGCGATGGTGAATGTAGTAATTAAGGAATTATATGTCGTCTCGTTTCGATCCGGATACCGCGGATATTGTAATCTAGCGATCAGTCCTGATCGCTGATAATGTTATGATTGGACATTCTTTTTAATTTTAATGAAAATATATGTCCTTAATATCCCAATATTGATATACAGGAATAAGTAGCAGCTACAAATTACATATGAACGATACATTAAAATGAATGTATTGCAGTATCGTTCAATTATTTATATATTATTTATATTAGCATTAAATTATAATTAAAAATGTACATATAGAGGCACAGAAGCAGACATGCTATATGTAATTAGTTAATATTGAATTAACACACACACACACACTCTATTATGTATGTCTCGTGTCAAGTAATGTAACTCTAATCTAATCGCACGCGATTAAGAATCGCATCCGAGAGCATTAAGAAAAGCACACGAAGCGAACGTGGTATTCATTTGTACAAGTCTATACATTATGATGCAGGCGATGTTTCTCAGTCAACATTGTCGCGATAATCGGATGCGGATCGTGCGTGTTGCACTTTGCAAACATATGTAGATGTTGTTCAATATCTCGGAACACTTTGCAATTCGCTTAACGTAGAACAATGCTATTCACCTGTTGCACCGCACTAGTGAGACATGTCTTGCGGTAAGAAAAAATGTAAAACAAACATGTTTTATGAACAGGTTTTAACGCAACTAAATTTCACAAGCGTTGGTGCTTATCTTGTTTCTCTAAAATGATATTTCTCTCTTCCTCTCTTTCAAGGATTATATAATTATGTAATATTGTAGCTTTCGTTAAAAACTAATCTTTTTATTTTTATAATATTTTATTATTCTTATATATATATACAGTGAAACGCGTGAACTATAAGGTACTATTTTTCTAGAAATGAGATTATACCGAGAAAGGATACTATTGAATATTATGTGTCACGCGAAGCACAATAATAAATAAATTAGGATTGACAGGATAACGGTATTTCATATCAACGCACAAATATAATTCAAACCTTCACGCAGAGCTGATATTACGTAATTTGCTACATTGAATACTAAATGACATTTCATTCATACGCAGGACAGACTTATTTACAGAGACGGCAAACCGTGTAATTGAGAAATTAAATGTGACATTTAATTGTGCTATATTGAAAATGTAATTTTATCATACTTATATACTACATATTTAAAATTTTTAATAAGTTTATCTTGTTTTTTAATTGTGCCTCAAAGTCGTATAAATTCCATCAATAGTTGAATATTGCAAACAATTTTAACAATAAAGATCTCTTGTTTACACAATTCATATTCATATATAACAGTTAGACTTTATTGAAAGTAGTACTGGCAGAATTTGTTAAAATTTATCATCAAGCAATTTTTTCTTGTATATAAAAACAAATGCAAAAAGAACAAATAATCAATACGCTTTATTCAATTGCTATTTGTTCATTACGTTCTATCATCATAAGTATTAATGTAGCATTAATTGAGCTGTTAATACATCATATTTTCTCATTTTGAAAAATAAAATAGTTTACAAGGAAATAATATATATATATATATATATATATATATATATATAAGGTCCAATTATTTTAAGAATAAAATAAAAAATTTATCGTCTATTAAATCAATTATGCAATTATACAATAATAAAATAAAACATGTACATGTGTTATTATTCATTTTTATTCTTGTATTGCATACTGTTATTTGTAGTTATGCGATGCCAATAATATAATTTATATTTTATTCTGCGTATCATAAGAATATATCCTTGTATAAAATCCTGAAAAAAAACTTTATTATACGAACGAAAATTATATTATCGATTCTTGCATCAAATTATCGAGATCAGATCGTAAAAATTGTATGCGTTGCAATAAAAGATATGATAAACGTCCGAAAGCGCCCATATAAACCTCTGTCTTTGATTGTGCTTTCCAATATCGTCGATGCAGCTTCGAAGAAATTCAGCGTTCTAGCCGTCAAGTGTATCGTAAAAAACGTAGTCGGGGGCGCGAGCTGAAAATATTACGGCCGCACTGCTATGCGGACCTGCAGGTCCTCTCATAACGTATGCAGTGCGGGGCTTTATGCGCCAGGTGCTGGTAGTTATATCGTACGTGTCCCGTCGCACTTCTTGCCTGTGTCTGCTGCGAACCGTTTGTATGTATACACGACAAACAGTCCTCAGCTACGAAGGATGGCCCCCGCGTTTTCTTCTCTCGCGAAGCATCTAACGACTCGACTCTCCTCTCCCACCCTCAAAAAATAAACATTTGAGACTGGAGAACAGGTGCAAATTCACGCTCTCGAGAGACAGTACGCACGGAATCTTTAACGAGGTTGCTCGTTGCATTCGTGTTCCAGTGGCACGTTTAAGCAGATTGAGGCAACCCAAATCAAATTTCTTTTTTAATATATTGAATTATGCATGTCGACAAAGCACATACATTGTTTTTAAAGAACTTGAATTTATGTGCAAGGAAATAAAATAATATATCATAAAAAGTGTCTGTTATCAGTATTTCAAAATTTTTAGAAATATTTATTTTAAAAACGCTGTATATATGTAAGTAAAAGAAAGTATGTAAAATCTTTAATAAGAGATAGTTTTTGCATAGAGATATGTGTATTAAAATTATTTATAGAGAGCATTAATTTAAATCATATCTCACAACGAAATGTCTCTGATTTAACGAGTAAACACTGTCAGTAATGTGCAAGCACAGATCTTCGTTAGTGCAGCAGAAACGGTTAGTTAAACGGGAGAAATCTATAATAAGCCGGTGTACAGAGATATAATCTTCAGCGTGTCACTAAATTGGTAATTCGCTACTCGGTACAAATCTGTACGGTATAGAGTTCTGTTCAACTAGATTTATCTACTCTGCTTCTATTTTTGATGAGTGAGATAATGTATAAAATATCCATATGAGAACATTGCAATGCATATACTTTCTTCGCCTCATCTGTGAGAGTAAACGCTCTACGTTTACCGCTTTGAATAATAATTCATATACCTCACCAATCGTTAAATTCCAAATAGTCCGTGAAACCATCGCTTCTCATAACGATCCCGTACCGCCGCGCGCCAAGCCGACACATTCGCAAACAAACCGGCCCTACCGTTAGCCGGTCAGCTGGGATAAGAACGGCGCGAACTATTTGAAGCGCTATCATGAAATCGGATGTGCCTGTTTTCGAAGCGTTTGAACGAAGCGATCGTTCGTGCGAGGCTGAGTAAACGGCGAGGAGAAGACGATGGCGAAAAGGGGGGAAGGGAGAGGAAAGGAGGAGGAAGAGGAAGAGGAGAATGTGCGGTGGAGGCTGTCGATCGGTCGCGGTGCAGGCATCAGCTAGGCTAGTATCGCGCATGAGACAGGCCTAATGCCGTATATGTATATGTGTGTATACGCGCTGAGGAAGACAATCACAGCGAAACCCTTTGGGCCAATATTGACGCAGCCTGCTATCGCAATAATGGACAGACGTGTAGGGATAACGCGATGCCGTGGTACTCGCCCGCGTACATTATACTCCCGCTGCGTATGCTTGTGTTTATACAGTTTGCTCGTGTGAAGCCCCGCGCGTGTGTGTGTGTGTGTGTGCGCGCGCGACGTACGTCGGTGCGCGCGTACGTATGCACGTAATCGTCGTGTGCGCGTTTCACTCGATAGACGAACGGTACGCGTGTATATGTATACTGCCGCGAATATGTGCCGTTCGCGATACGCCCGCGCGTCTTTACGGACACGGAGCGTGTTTTCGGAGCGAGCGTGCGCGCACTCGAGCTGTCAATCTCGGCGCGCTTTAGACAGCGACAGCGCACCGTCGACGCCAACGACCGCCGTATACACTCTCTCTCTCGCCTAAGGAGGAGGAAGACCTCGTCCCGATGTTTTCCCTGTGTCGACGAATCCGACGAGGATACGGGGCGCGAAAGGGGTCGTCCGCTGAAATTTATTTAACACGGATATATCTCGAGAGCGCGCGCTACCGTGATTGCCTCTACGAGCCCGGCTTACGTCCGCGCGAGAGACGTAAATGGGATTTTTGTGTTGACGCTGCTGGCTCGTTCTTTTGTTCGAGGAGACTGTTTGCCCGGAACGATAGACTGCCGATGAGCCCCGTCCGTCGGCCCGTTTATTCGCCTCGCATTCATCTCGAATTTCTGTCCGGAAGAAAAATCGAGGGTAACGTTCGCCCTATACCCGAATCATTGTTGTATCGCGAAGCGCGACGCGATCGAGCCAAGCTCGATTCGTGCACGTAGTAACGATACGCACGTAAGTGTACATGTAAATGTCCGGCAGTAATAGAAGTAACGAGCGGAATGAACGAAGCGTATATCTAACGGATGGACCTATACACGCGGCCGACTGCGCAATCGCTGAGAACGCGGAGTAAACGCGTTAACGCCGGAATCCTCGACCGATCCTCGGCATTGTTGGGTTATCATTGGAAAATTTCCAACGAGATTTCAGGAGGGGGAGGGAGTGCAGCCTGCACTCAAATTGTCGATACTTTTTACTACGTATTTCCCCGGCGACTACGCGGGAAGCCTCAATTTCGCGTGAATATGCGCGAGATAACTCTCCCCGCAGAGAATAATACGCATTTAATAATTAACGGCGACGGATGAGACGCGTAAAAACATAATCTTCTCGCCGGTCCAACGTATGGATAGCCCACTTAATGGAGGATGACGCCGTAAAATGCACCGGAGAGCATCGCCCGGAAGATAAATCCGCGCGGAGGGAAAATAAATCATGGGGCATACAAATTGAATTTCGACCGGCGGCCGCGCATCCGTTTCCCGTGTTGCGCGCGGGAGAGGCCCAGTTTCTCTAGATCATGAATCAAGATGACGTTCATTAGACATTTCGTTTTTTTCCCCTTCATTACGCGCGAAAAATTCGCCTCGACGACGACGGCGACGAAAGCAGTCGGCGTTCGCGCGATCATCTCGAAGACGGCCCGACGACGACGACGACGACGATCTTCCTGATTAAATTGCTTTTCGACCAGGGCGATTTATCCCCTACCTCGCACGAGAGATGGCGAGAACGGATTCAAATGAGATAAGTGATTGTCAAGCTCAATCTATTATAGCGATATGAGACAAAGGACGACGTCGAATGACGAATGACCGCGATCCCTTGTCTCTGGCTTTGTATCCGCGTTCCTCCTCCGGCACCGCCTTCAATAGCGTACCCGCGTATTTCACTTTTATCTCCGAGCTCGCGTCTCTTTTCGTAGACGAATACACCGCAGAGGGTACCGCCTTGAAATATGAATTTGTTTTTGAAGGGGGAAAGAAGGAGATTTCTCTTGCGAGCTTCGCGTTGCACCTCGGGAGGATCGTCTTCTTCTCCGCCTCCTTCGGTCGCACGAGGATTCTTTGTAAACCTTTGGAAGAAACGACATTTATTGCCGTTATTCATGGCGACTCGGTTTTGCCGTGATTGCACATTCAATTTATGTCTTTCTTTCCCCGCAGTTACGTTTGCTCCCGAAGAGTGGTCCACACACACACACAACGTCCGAAAGAAATAAATAATTTAGAAGATAAGTTATATTTCAAGATTCGTTTAAATTATTGGAAGCGTTCTGCTTTATTTCCAACTGGCAAAAAGTGGAAATTGTTACGAAAGAAAAATTTAGGTTTTATTTCATATTAATAACATTCGTTTTTAGAACAGAAAGACGAGTATTTTCAGTCCTACCTTAAATTGCTCTTCTATTTATAGTACATAAAATTTGTACTTGCATTTGTGAGGTAAATATTAGTTCGGATAAATTATATACCATTGCAAATTGCGGTTGGTTATATATTTTACTGCGCTATTGGCGATTAGTATTTTGAATTCTACGCTTTCTATACCGATTGTTTTCAACAGCGTATATTTGATACGTGAAACTTTTCGATTTATCAATTCATTCCTTCTTCATTCCTTTGCTATTCCCATCGCTTCTCTTTGAATATTTAATATAAACATAAGAGAATATAACTCGCACATGAAAGAAATAACTACATCTACAAATAAATTCCGAAACTTATTCTGATATATTGATAAATAACAAATATAACCTTCTAAAAATATATTTTTACATTGTAAAAATGTAAAAATTTTACATTGTTAACTGTAATAACTTAATAGTTGTTGACGTTAATTAATTAGTTAATATTATAATTTTCAAAAACTAACATTATATATATAATAAATGAAAAAGAAGAGAGAGAGGAGAGAGAGAAAGATGGAAAATGATTATAATCTAGAAATTAATTTTACGTGTGTTCAAGTATAATATAATAAAATTTTATATTATTATTTGTAATTCTACCGATAAATATTATTTTGAAATTCATTTGGTTGCGTTCGATTGCAAGCGGTCAAAGGGAATCAATAATCGGAAGCTTTGAATATCCAACAGGTTTCTCGCAGGAAGCAATCATTTTTCTCGCGGATATCGAGAATCAATCAATTACCGTAACTATTCTGCACAATTATATTGATAAATCGTCTACTCCGACATTATCAATGTGTCTTTTCTATTCGACGCCAAGGTACAGTTGTTGCAAAACAGGTGTAATTAAACTGATGCTAACGTTTTAAAGCCCTTGTCTTTTTTTATTAGCTCACTTCACTGAATAACATCTGCGTTAAGCAATGTTTTTATTTACACATTTCTTTAAAACTCATATATTTACATTTCACGGTTCAAAGTATTATATTTGTGCAGTAAAACTTGTGTTATAAAAAGTTAATAAAAAATCTGCCATAATTTATTATGAAAATGCATACAACATATACATTTCTGCTCTTTTTTAGCTGCTGTTATTCACACTTTCTATGTGAAACATGCATATGCCTGCATTTTACAGGAAGATAAAAATAAGAGTAACAGATACTAAAAGTACCAAAAAGAACAGACGCTAGACGTAATGTCAAAATGCTAAAAGTGAACCGAAAACTACGGACTATCATTATTCTTCCGTGCTCTTATTATCAATAATAATCAATTCATCTCTGTTTCACGTGGATTCTTGATGGCGAACAATTAAGAGAAGGCTGCTTACCACTCCCGATATTGAAGCTGCCGCATAAGTGGAAAATAATTTTATTGCACGGCGCGATTATTTCTCAATAACCACGAACCACAATTTAGGTTCGCAATTGCAAGTCCTCCGCAAGTCGAGAATGTTTTTCTCCTATACCCCGTTTCGTATTTATCGCGCGCTCTTTTCCTCTCTCTCTTTCGGTTTCATCCGGGTACCTGCGGTAATGTTCTCTCACACCGTCCGTTGCCTTTGACCACTGCACAAATTGCAAGCTCGAGTCGTGGCAAAGCCACGCGAGCCCTCGCATGCACACACCCGCGCGCCCCCACTCACACGACGTGTGTCCGTGCTGCAGACACTACGGTTAAAAAGTTTGTAACCACGCGTGCTACTTCCACGGAAATTCGCTCCCGCATCATTACAGGAGCCGGGGCCCGATCGTGGTCGGTGCCCCCTGTAATTTGTCGTGGCGCGTGTAAGTAATAAACGTATCACGTATTTCTCCTTGGAAAACTGCGCTCGCTCGTCTCCCTCGCGCTGAACGAGGGCGATCAAAGAAAAAGTTGCGTAAGTCAAGTATCGTAACATGTAAAATATGTATAGCCGCGTGCATGTCAATATTACAAACTACATCGAAGTGATACTTGTCTCTACTACTGAAAATTAGCGGTTAAGATAACGCGACACGCATATGAATGTTGCATTTAATAAAGAACAAGTTTTGTATAATAATATGAGAGATGTAAATCTTTTATCGGCAATTTTAAATAGGCCTCGAATTAAAAACATAAATGTTTCCACGCGTGAAAATATTTATCGACAAATAGAAATTATTGATAAAAATATTTTTCATGTTTCTTTAGATGGGCGTAAAGGCCGCCGCAAAAATGTAATAAATTTTATTTGTACGAAGCATTTATATTTTTCAGCTACACGTATAGAAGCAATACTTATTATCGGGTTTCCGTGAACGTCAATCAATGTATGCATCAAAAACGTGTGACCTGAATAACAAGAATGAACATTAATCCAATAAAGTCGCGCACATCGGCAAGAAAGAGGGATTGTTTTATAATTTGTTAACAGGCAGTTGTGCCACGGAGAGAACGCTATCGATCTTCAACTTCGTATAGCCGTCGATAAATCCTTTCTTGGCGAGTCGGCGGTGCGTTCTGCGCCGAGGAAAAGTTCGACGATATATCCCGACGCGAAGAAAAGTACTAGAAATCTCCGTTACAAAGTTCGACCGTGCTAATAAACCGCGCGTAACAACGACAGACGAGCGGAAGTATCCCATTACGATACCGTTCGTACGTACCACTCGGACTTATGCCAGGCGAGCGCGGGGGCGAGTAGGCGAGAAGCGGCCGGGAGGTCCCGCGAGGCGTTAACAAACTTTTGGCGGATATTGTATGCGCACCGCTGGCACCGTGCCCAATTTCAATTGTTCCGTTTCATATTCTTTCTCCCCCTCACACCACACACTGCCCTTTTCCCGCACCGGCGATTCGCCGACTCGTTTTTTGCGCCGCAAATAGCTCGCGTCGTGTACGTACCCGGGCCGCCGGCGCCCCGCCGCGCCATTCAACCCTTGTTTTGCCTCGCGGTGGTGGCACCGGTGTGTCCCGTCTCGTCCCGTTTAGCTCAATCCGCCTGAATGGTGATTAAAAGTGCGCTGCTGCGTCCGGCCGAAGCGCTCGAGAAACGGTGCATAATAACAATGCACGCGATATACCTACATGCGTATGCGAGCACGTACGTACGTGCGAGCAAAGCGCGACGTTTCCTCGTGCTTGCACCACGAATCTTGCAATGTGTGCAATTCCGGCTGTTTTCCCCGACTCGCGAATAAATTGTCGATTGTGTTCGCGAGCGGAGGACGAGTTCTTGCTCGCCTGCTAATCGTCCTTCCAAGCTAATTCCAGTTATCTTCCGTCGCTGATAGCGTCGCGTAATTGGGTCAGACGAGAGCTGCACACGAAGTCCGATACTGACCTCGGTGTAACATTCGAGAACTTCCGATAGTCAAACAATAGCTTCTATAGGACGAGGGAGCGCTTTTCGGTCCCTGCACGTGCACTTCCATATTGCCGAGATTCAAACTTGTGTGTTTAGCGCGAGATATCAGGAGGGTAAGATTTAATGACCACGAGAATGTAAGATTAAAGCTAGATTCTCTAAAGAAAATTCAAATTTTTGGTAGTATTACATAGACTTTTAGCAATAATGTATGTTATGTACCTATATTGTGGAATTCAATGGCAGGAAATTAACAATTGCTTCGCGCAGTGAAATCATAAACAGAAATACCAAACTCCTCTGTCATATTGTTCGCTTTACATTACAACATTTCACTATGATTACCATATATAGTAGACAACGCTTTTACGTATTTCACCCCGAAGCAGGGAGATACGATTAGGCTGAGATTGCTCAGCTACCAATTGCTTTGAACTCATCTTCACCACCCTCTATGTGATCTCGTACTAGTTACAGTAGCAGACTGTACCGCTAGATCGACCTTTATCCGTTACTAGAGACGATATACTCTAGACTAGTCTAGACATATATAATAATAATAATAATAATAATAATAATAATAATAATAATAATAATAATAATACAATGATCATCAAACGATTGAACTATAGATAACGTGAAGGAGATAAGCTGAATGCAAATTGATCAACTTGAAGCTAAGAATTTACAAATATATATATATATATATATATCTCATATAAATCAATAACGCGATATTTCAAATTCTCATCACGATTTGAAATTTATAAAAAAATATTTCTGGAATATTATATTCTGAATTCTGAAATGGCTGTAAGGATGATATTAAAACATATTTGTATGTATTATGAATTTTGTGAACTAATTGTCTTTATGTTTCTCTGTTTCAGGTAAGTGTCACTGCGTCAACGACCGTAGCAGATACAGATAAGATTAGAAGATAATATATAGGTATTATTAGTTTCACCGCGGCGATAAATTTGAATCACAGTCTCTAAAGTTTGATTGGCTAATAATAATAGATCTCTTTATATATCCGTAAGATTTAAAATAAATATACTTAACACAATCCGAGTTGGCACGAAATTTTGAAGAAAATCTCCTCAATTCGTTATTGATCCAAGATTCCAATTATTTTTATTACCCATGGTTATCTAAACACAAGCAAATAGCAGATCTTTCTGAAAAGACCCGCGAAATTGAGTTATTTTCGTTATACCAGTAATCTCATGTCTCATAAAGGAAATATTTCGACGGTCTCTTCTCGACATCACCTATGAAACCGGTAACCCCCCAGAAACGCATCTCCCAAGTCTTCATTCAGTCTTGCACAATGGTCTGCTCGCGACAAGAGGAAGCTGTCACGTTCCGCTCCGTGATGTAGGAAACGAGAAGTGTCGTCGTCGTCGCCGTCGTTGGCGCCGGAATTATTCACGAAAGCATACGCGACAGGCATGCGGGTGGCGGTTCACGATCCTTATCCGTCGATAACCATCGGCATACAACATCGATGTTTCGTTCTCCCGCAGGGACAAACATCGGCGCGCGACGGGTGTATCGCGATGGGTATTAGCATAATATTGGTTCCGAAATATGAGTGAACGAGAACAACGTCGTCGGACTGTCGGTAGGGGGCGGAAGAGGGAGCAAAGACCGCCGATAATGCATAAAAGATAAGAGAAGGCTCGCTCCTCTGGCACGGTCACGAAGAGGACAACGGGAATCTGAAACTTATCTCCCGCGACGGTATCCAAGCGAAGGACCAAATCGAGAGAGAGAGAGAGAGAGAGAGAGAGAGAGAGGGGGGAGAGGGAGAGAGAGAGAGAGAGAGAGAGAGAGAGAGAGAGAGAAAGAGAGAGAGCAGAAAGGAAGACGGTGAGAAAGGGTAAAGCAGGAGGGAGCGGAAAGTTTGCTGAAACTCGCTAGGTCCGTCTCCGCGCGCTTCAAAGTTATTCCGAAGAATTATTGAAAGTCTTCGGCGCTCTCGCGCGCTTTCCTCCCTCCACCTCTCTCGTTTTCTCACTCGAGATCCTCCGGAGGTTCTTAGCCACCTGCTTCCCTTCTTCTGTAACCGTGATAGAAGCTAGGAGAAAAGAGACCGACGAAACGGACGGATGGACGGACGAAGTGACGGGCGGGAG
This sequence comes from Temnothorax americanus, assembly GCF_048541705.1. Lineage (NCBI taxonomy): Eukaryota > Metazoa > Arthropoda > Insecta > Hymenoptera > Formicidae > Temnothorax > Temnothorax americanus. The sequence goes on along the minus strand of NW_027509307.1, from coordinate 1,223,759 downwards.
GGTGGTGGGCTTTACTCGCGTCTACTTCCGGTGTAATGAATGGAATCTTAATGGACGGAGCCTTGTTTACGATCCGAGTTTCTCCGATTAATTACCAGCGTAGATGAGGGCGCCGGTTAACGCGGCGGTAATAAACGGCAAAGTTTCCGCAAGCGGGCAGTCACCTCGCCCGTCCTTCCATCGGCAAGATGGTGGTTATCTACAAGAGCAGCGTTCATGTCCGAGCACGAGTTCTCTTGAAACTTGTCGGCTGAAAATCCCTCAGAATTTCTAACAAATTTTTTTCACTACCGGCTCCGGTGCTACTTGCAAACTCGTTGGAGCAGCCCCGGAGCGGATATCCAGATGCTACTGGGAGCGGACACAGTAATTCCGACTTCGGCGCGCCCAAGTTTCACGAAGGGATACAGGCTTGCACTTCGTTTCCTCAATTCTTCATGCCCGTCATGCCGCGCGGGATGCATCGAGAATATTTCGTCGGAGGAAATACACTCTCGTCTCTCGAATTCCAAGATGCATAACTTACTTGGGAAAAGAAATATTCGCGATCGTTGCTGCGATGCAAATGACAAGTACCAATAAAACGCCGCTTCATATCAACATAATTATTAAATATCGAATAATGTATGATAATTATATAGGCAATATGAAATTCCTACTTTCTAATAGAGAAAAATCAATATAAAAATGAAAATTTTTTAATAAAGAAATTTTTAATAAGAAATTTTTTACTAAAAAGAATCGAGCGTGCACACATTAAGGAAATGTTCATTGTTCAGGTCTGACCATTAAAATTCCACATTTCGATATATTGGCGTAATGGAACTTCCGATAAACTTTCCACCAAGAAATTCGATATAAATGAAATGCATGGCATCTAAACTAGATACGAATAAAATAATATAGGTATGTCATTTATTTCTGAATATTGTCAATATGTATATGTATAGGCACTTCTCGAGGCACATGAATCGATAATCCTACTTTCGACTCCCGCACGTTTCTCCTCAACTCTTTCATAAAATTTTCGTACAACCATCTTAGTCTCGTATCGAACAAGTAAAAGCTTCACTATTGAGAAATTTTTTTTCAAGAGCCACGTATAACGTTTATAAAAACGTTTTTGCAGTTACGTAGACCACTTGAAAATCAAGAGAATATTTTTTAAATAAATGTAAAGATATCACTAAAATATAATCACGTGAAAATAATGGTATATTTATACTGCATCTGCATATATGCTATAAATATTTTTATAAATTATATAAAGACGTTTCAAAAAACATTAAAATTTACGGGTAAAAAGTGAACAATATTTTATACTCCTAATGTGTACGTGTACGTCTAATTTAGACAATATTCAAGATCTGAGTATATTATATAAATGAACAAAGGAATCAACGTTAAAAAGTTATGCAAGAATAAAGTCATTAAACCAAGGTACATAGTACGGTATTGAAACGAAATGTGTCAGCGTGTAAAAACAGAATTGTGCAATTTCACTTTTACGATCTATTAAAATAGCTGCTCGTGATGCATATGAAAGTGCGGCAAAAGCACACCCATGTTTGTCTTCGACCGCGAATTTTTGCACATTAATTCGTTTCCAGCGTCGCGTGTCGCAATATAAACTTCAACGTCGCGCCCATCAGGCATTCGGTGCTCGACGTCTATCGAGCGGGTAACTCGATCCCCGCGCAACTTTCATATTTATAAGAGCACTAGAGCACAAGCGGCTATAGTTCGAGAACGAGATACGGCAAACAATTTTTCCATGGCGCGCGCACGTGAGCGGGAGACGCGGAGTAAACAACGCAGCGCGACGGGGTCCTGCTCGGTCCAGCGCGCGGCCGAACGCATCCCCGTGCTCCCCGGCGCGCGGCGAGGCGGCTCCCCGATTCACGAAAACGTTACCAGGTACGAAATTATTGTACGACATACAAAAGATAACGTCGGGTCGATGATAGGGCCTTCGCTGCGTCGAAAGGGTTAGCAGAGCATACTGAAGTGGTTTCCTATTGGGGGAACACGCGGTTGCACCGTGTTTGCAGTGTCAGAATGGACGGAGGATCCTATTGTCCCAGCGAGCTTGTTTCTATGCAGATGAGATATGCGCGCGCCCGTGGACCGACGTACGGACGGACAGAGTCCCTCTTTCCCTTTTGCTTTAACTCCCTCCGTCACTATCTTCCCGTTAGTCCCTTCTTTTTCCGTTTTCTCTCCTCCGCCAGCCTCTCCGGACTGTCTGTTTTTTTTCCACGGAGTTTGATACGTGCTTCCCCTCTCTATCCCTCTATTGTTTCTGCATCTTTGCGTTTCCTCTGTCGGTCCTCTCTGCCTCTCTCTCTCTCGTACTCCTGTAGTGTTCCACGTCTATCGATTTTTTTTCCAATTTTCCGTATATCTCTTTTTTCTGCTTTCGACTTCGTTCCTCGGCGACTTTACTGTCTTCGCTTCCCTCTCGTCCTGTCGTTCTTTTCGTTCGTGCACATTCTGCTCGTCTGGCATGCTATCTTTCCTTCTCTCCATTCTTCTTCCTTTGTCGACCGATCGTTTATGGCGCATTGCTACCAGCTTACTCCTACGCTCGTTCTCCCTTTAACGTTCCAGCGTTGTTCCAGAAGGCTGCTCCTGTTTCTGCCTTCTGCAGTCGAGTGTCGCGGACGCGGAAGGGAGAGAAACGAGAATAACAAGAGCGAGACGAAGACGAACACAAGCGGGGGGAAGCTCAATTTTCGACCCGTACCCTTTCCCCTTCGTTGAGTTGAAGAAGAGTGGAAATGCGAGAAAGCATAAGTTCTCGCGACAGTCGCTAATAAGGAAACGGAACCCTTGTCATCGATCTCATTGAAGTCACGTTGGACTTCCAGCGCAACGAGCTGAAAAATAGGGCACAGCGATCATTCCGAGTAAAATATTTTTTTCAATTAAATATATAAATAGAAAAAAAATGAGCTTCATTTTTGCTATCCTGCTTCTATATCAAACACATATACGGATCTTGTTATTTTTATTTTTCTCATTATTTTTAAATGTTATTTTAATTATATGTTTGATTATTTGTTTTTTTTATAAAAATGAAAATTAAATTGCATCTTCCACTTTTTCCGAAATATTCATTGCACTATCATTTACAAAAACTTTACGTGCGTAAATACTGTGTAAATGTTTGTCAGTGTCAGTGTCCGTAATGTATTGAGCTCAGATTTATGGATTCGCTAGGCTTAAATAACTGTACGGAGTAAATAACTGTACAGTCATCCTTGCGAGAATTTAAGTAAGATAAAGATATCTTTAACGCGTGAATGTCTCTCACAAAAGATATGATATACGATTGTACTAAAATTTGTTTTTCAAATTGTTCTCTAAATTGAAATTAATTCAACGTTGCCATTTAATTATTTACTTCTTCCATTATTTTTAGCCTTTTGAGAGTAAAAAAATCCGACATTTTTGTTTAAAGAACAAAAAATAAAGTTAATATAAGAAAAGCTATTTTTCTACATTTATTTCTTAGACGATCATTTATTTCAGTCTTCGCGGTTTTTCTTTTATTATTTGTGCTATTTTAACTTCAGACAATATCTAATTTTAACGATCTCCGATTATATTTGATTAGTTGAAAACCATTCATTCTTGACTGGGTAAAATTTCAACTCTAACTCGATGTTGGATGAAATAGGAATTGCTGCCCTAGGCTATGATAAAGAGATAGACCGCTGAGCACCCCTCACTCGGCATCGATGAGTAAAGGAGGATAGCTTAAGCATCATTGCTATGGAAAATAATTATACCAGTGATGACGCGACTAACGTTATTAAATTTAAGCTTATATATGTAAAGATAATACGAGATGTACTTTACATGAAATATACCTAATGGTGTTTTACAGACAAACAGGCAAACAGATTGCTACAATTATAATAAATACATTACGTTTTCCAATCATTTAAATCTGCTTCGTTGGATCAAATTGAGTGTCAATATTTGAAATGTAGAGCTTGCATTTCGGATTAATTATTATTTATGCAATTATTATTTAAGATTTCACAAAATTGGGATCTTGTTTATATAAATATATGACAGAGCAGAGAAATATTATAATAATTGGTTTAATTATTACGTCGAGAACATATATAGTTATTTTTATTCAGATTTATGTTGCATCTATATCCGCAATTTCACCGCGAGCGTGATAATGCAATTAAACGTGCGCAAAGTACAGAATATTCACCGATGACCTTCTCAGCGGAAATGAACTGCGTGGGTGTCATATGAAAATATTTCATTGGTCTTTCAAACTCCGTTTTCCTCGGTGAACATGTATGTTTTCCTGATATCGCGCATTAATTAAAAAATAGTGTTGCAGTGGATGAATAGTTTAGCAATATTGATGAAATTTTTAATTCACTCCTCTATATAAGTTAACGGAAACTTAATTATTCCATGAATATTCAAAGAAAGCTAAAAGTATACTTTTTTGAAAATTCTATGCCAAAGATATTTTACATATCTTTATACATATTTTTCAAAGAAATAACTGTCGAGTTACTTCATTTTGTGACTGGTATGATGAAAAATCACTGCGAAATTCTAAGTACGGTATTGCGTCTCGTCTAGTTGATAGTATACGCGAGGTCTTGAACATCTGATGCTGCCCACTAACCATGAGTTATAACTTATAGTTGTATTCCTGTCTACCTTTCACTCTGTGCATGTAAAAATACGTCCGCGTGTAGGCGCCGCGTACGCAAAACGATGACAATGATGACAATGGCGGTGACGATGAGTATGATGGACGGCAAAGACGAACTGTACAATAGTAAAGTCACCACGTTATATTCCTTCTCTGTATCAACGTAGCGGCTTTCTATTGAAATAATCATTTCGCGCACGAATATCTGTGTACATAGACGATTTCGCGGATGCTTGCATAAAAGACAAACTGACTTGAAAAAAATCATTATTAATCATACATTCTGTCAAATATCGTAGACTACACATTTAACTTCATACCGTAATATATATGGGAAATGTTCTATTTTTTCTGGACACATAATGGAAATTTTAATTATAAATTATGTATTAATAATTACATAAGGCATAAGGTATAAAAAAGTGGATCATGATTGCAAAAATAATCTATAACTTTTTATACAGACTTAAAATAAGAACGTGATTCCGAGATCCGGATATATTCAGATTGGAATATTTTTATATTCAGATCTTATTGCAATGATGTCACGCTTATTACATTATGATAATATATTACAATTCGTCTGAGAGAAAATTAATTTTCGAGCTAACGCTAAAACCTTTCTTCCATTATATTTGCACGTCGCTCGCAGCGTTAAGTATATAGCACATAAAAGTTTCATGATGCATAAAAATCGGATGACGGCTGAAATCGATAGAACGTTAAGCCGACTCTCGCTCAGAAATGAAGCCACTTGTCAGAACGCAATAAAAATGCAACGCGCCGCTCCAAAAAAAAAAAGAAGTACTCTGCAATCCACTTGTTATATTTCTCGATAATTTGACGTACGCTACTATTCAGTCAATAATATATATCGGTCTATATCACCATATTATTCGGTTTAACGAACGGCAAATACGGCAGCTGCCACTTTTCTGCCAAAAACCTACAAACGGACGCGTGCAATTTATATGTAATAATAACCTCGAAGAATAAAAATATGATATGTCGGCGGTTTATAAAATACGTATGAAAAACACAATATTTATTAAAAGAAAAACAAGTACGGCGATGAAGGCATAAAAATATCATTGTATGCAGACTGATAGTGAAACTCTGTCGTTTACAATTGCGTGTAAATCATACGCTATCGGGAAGAGTATACGTGCATGTGAGCTTCGTTCGATTAAATAAGAAGTTATGCCGATACGCAACACGTTCGACGTAGTAAATTCTCCAACTTTTACGATTGCGTGGAAATCCATTTCCTTTTGTCACAGCTCTTCCGCGATAAATATTCCAGATATTCACCGGATAGAACTAATTTTTCATGCGCCGACTCTTTAACTCGCAATAATACGAGTTAAAAAGTCGGAGTTGATTCATAACAGATTATAAAGTACAGCTGAATCGTGCATTTGTACCGTTAATCTGTTTTTAGCGATAAATACATGGTTGAATAAACTCCGCTTTGTGCTGTCACTGTTATGAATACTTCATGGCGATTCGCAATTAATTACGAGTTCTTTTTTTATTTTAGTTTAAGTGCTGCCATTTCAATTGCCGTTTAATTAAAACTAGATGTCGTGAAATAATTTTGTCTCTCTTATAGAGAACTGTAATGAAGAATAATTGTTTTCTTTTCCGCTTAAAAAGAATCACGGTATATAATAATAAAAGTCTTTGAAATGCATATTTAAAACATAGTATATTATTTTTTAACGCGTATATTATATTTGTTTAATCTAATGCATTATATCCTAAGTATTCTGGCAATATATATTTACTGAAAGAATAAAATTGCAAAATAAACTTTATAAAATGAAATATATTTTATAAAAGAAATGCTAAAAAATTTTTTGTTTTAATACATCAAAGATATGAATTATCATATGCCACATATAAATTTAGGTTTGTGAACACATATACACACTCGGTATTGATTTAACCGATAATTAAGAAACTAGACACGCGAGTGTTGCGACAATCATTCACGCCCAGAATGATCCATTTAACGAGGGAGACAAACTTTATTCTACGGGCATGGCCGCGCGGTAACCCTCAGCACAAAGATAGGTATTGGGTATACCGGCGCTTTTCCGCGAGAGCACACCGTGAATGAGGGTGGACGGCAGGTTTCAAATGCAAACTAAGCATTTCGCCGCGGGTCTAATAAATGTAAACCGCCATCTCATTGTGATGGAGGTCCATTGAAAAGTTTTGCATGGACCAGTCTCCCCGTTCATGAAAAGCCCCCGGGGACCTGACCATGGACGGACCGTTGTCCACCCCCCTCCCCCGTGGACGACCAGATTCACACAACGTGTACACCACTGATATCCCACGAAACTTTGTAATTTTCTCGTTCCCGTCTACAAGCTGTCTTCAGATTCGTGCACGCTAAGCTGCCACGACCACTGATGTGTCAATTAATTATTATCGAGGTCAGGGAATATCGATCGATATCTGCGATTAGCAGGCAAGCGAAACGTCGATTATCTTAGCAGAAAACGCGAACCGGCTTGTGAAATATTAACATACATAACGTGTACTTTTCGCATATGTTGTTAAAATACCTCAAGTTAAAATGCCTCTTCTAGCACATACTAGCAATTTACTCAAATTATCACCAGTCCAGCGTTGCCGCGCTTAGACAAGAACGCTAATCAGTTTCGACATCACCTACCACAGAGAGACAGCTTAACCAGCGACCTTCGAAAATGTATACGCTGATCGAAATGGAACGTGGGTTTAAACCCGGTGGGAGTGAATTTCTATGCCCGCAGGTTTCTCTATCGCGCGACCGATCGATGTTCATGAAGGAGACAGCGTTAATGTAAATTCGTATACATAGTCCGTTTGATCATACACAACGCTGACCTAACTACTCGGCACCTCGTTTGCCTTTGGATGCTGACGCATGTGGTTGCATTGGACCGCACATACGGGTTCGTGTGTCCCGCCAATATGTTCGCACCTGTACGATCCCGTAAATAGATTTTACCGATGCGATGAGACGCGCTTAGCGTGCTCTAGTTCCGTTTGGCGTAATTAGTGGGAGTTAGCTCTGATTCGGCACGCTCGATAGAAGAACGGTTTCCGGCGCCGTCATCGACCCTCTGGAATTTCCAGCTGCGTTCCACTCGAAAATTCCGTTCGCATCGTGTCCCGATCAACTTCTGGATGGCATCTACGTGGTAACGCCAATGTGTGTCCCATATGTGGCGCGCGCTATGCGACAATGATGCATGGCGTTACTGCCGAACCAGGCCATTGGGTTGAATTATGGCCATCATCATCGAAGGTAATTTATTTGAATCTTGGACACGCGATTTATTATTATCCGAAAGACTTAAATTTTCGAAGCGGTATGCAGTATTATTATTATTATCATCGAGAAAGTTTCATTATATATCCACTTATTTTAAATTACAGTTTAATTAATCAGAAATTCGATATCTCTAAAACATATGTTTATCATCGGCTCTTAATTACTGAATAAAATATGAATAAACTATAAAAACATGAAGATATACAACATATATATGCATTATTTAAAAGATATGATGTATATATATCTCAAGAATCTGGTATATCTCCAGCGTGTGTCGTAACGCGCGTAAACTTTAATTATATCATTAGAAATTTTGCGCGTAAATTTTTATCATCTTCCAACGCTACATAAACTCCTCGAAAACCTGTTCAGGTTGCTAAAATGTATCGAGCGTGATTATCTCCGCGGATAAAGAGCGCGCTACAAAACGAAACATATGATCTCCTGTAAAAGCCTCGGCGAAACTTTCGAGCTTCTATCGAGCGTGGAATCTATGAATTGCTGGACCTAAGATTACATTATAAGATAGCACGGCGGAAAATGCTGCGGGGCGAAAGAGGTACGAGAAAAAGACGTGGTCGTATTAGCGAGTGGGTATAACGAACAAGATTACGGGGATAAAGGTTTAAGGCATTTTACGACGGTGAATGTGAAACTCGTTGTAGCGGGCTCGTAAAATTTTGACAAAGGTCGAGGACGTAGCGTCGCGTTGACGACGTACTGAAGAATCTTGAATAATTTTCAGAACGATATTCATTCCGTGCGGTCGCGAATGCCGAGCGTCGTGCAAATTCTTAATTATCTGAACAAATTAATCGTCGGCCGCGGTAATCTCCGCGAGGAGACAAATTCGCGCGCCGGGTTCCCCAATCCCGCGGCATTATTCAAATCCGCGGTGACATAAAAAATAATTAAATTTCATGGATGCTTAACGCGCGGAAAAAATGCGGAACGAAACCGGAGGGGCGCCATAATTCCGACTTTAGGTTTTGCTTTACGAGCGAACGTCAAACAGGCTGGACTTAAAGCGATCGTAAACACAATTAGTGTCTTGTAAAGGTTCCGCGACGTAAAGTATAACCGTTTTCTTGTATTCACAGAAATTTAAGGTCCATAACGACACGCTTAATCCGTTTAATTAAAATCCGAATGATCCTTCGTGTATTCGATGTACACGCGGCTTCAAAAATAAAACGTACACGCGCCAACTTTGACGGCGCGCGGTAGTTATATAGCCTCTCCCGTCTCTCGGAGCAGTCGGAGCTAAGAAATAACTCCCGTGAACACCCAGTGTCCCTGTAATTTCTTATGCACGTGAAAATTCCACAAGTATTTACCTGCCGGTTCATAAAAATAACTTTGACCCGTACCGTCAACCGACGCTTTGAAGAAAACTGGTTGATTGCTCGTGAGACACGCTGAATATTTCAAGAGACACGTAAACAGGAATTTTCGACATTTGCGAGACTACGAAATATTCCTGTGTACACAACGTAGAAAGTTACTGCATTACTGTAATACTCGTATGTCATGTATTAGAAAATTACTAACGTTAAATATTATCGTGAAGTATTTGAAAATAAATATATATGTTTCTCTCCCTCTTATTAATGATTATATTTATTATAAATTTATAGTAACAAAATGTAACAGAAATATTTCAACTATGAACATAATGTCTTATTTACATTTTATGCGATTAAATAAACAATCTGATATTTGACTATGATTATGCATGCCTACTATACTCATGCTAAATATCTTGCGAGTTTACCGTACTCAGCTAACGCCGTGTAATCACAATATTGCTCTTAACAAGTATCAGGAAAATTACAATCGATCTATCTTGGGGCACGATAAATAACGCGTTGAGCGGATATTGCAAGTAATGGCCATATCTAATAACGAAGCAAATTTCGCTCTTTCCAGCTTGGTGAAGTTTACTTTATCTACCGTCCGACGTAATTTCGTCCGTGAAGCGTTACTCTTAGCGATATCGCTCGTAAAACGGAGTGCTGTTCTTCTTCCTAAAACATACAGCTTGTTCTGAAACATTGTGCCACTAAGGTATTCGCCGCTAACATTCCGCGATAAGAATTTACCACCGCGTTGCTTGAGTATCCTGGAAAATATGGGTTCCGTGATTACAAGAAATGCCTGTCAACCTGTATAAGTTATATCTATGCCCAAGCAACTTTCTCCATCACTGAGATTCTTTTGCTCCAAATGTCCGTCGAAGATGCTACACTAAGCTTGCCACGTCGAAAGTGAAATCATTGGAGAAGGGCCTGATTGTCGATCCTACAGGCGTCATGCCCGCGTTCGAATGATGTGCGTAGGTAGCATCCTCTTATGGCGATCTAATGGAGAATGAATCTTTTCTATCCGCGTCTTCCACATGATTATATAAAAAAAAAAAACATTGGGAAACGTTAATGTTATGAGAAACGTTAATAGATACAAATCTAACGGATCAAATTGCATATACTATATACGAAGCTAGTGATAATTTCTATGGAGCGCTCCAATGTGAGCGTTACGTGAGCTTCGAACGTGGAAGTGGAAAGTGAAATTAGTCTCGGGCGTCCGAGGAAAAAGAATCCCTGACACCGGAGGCACGCGCATGAATCTTTTAGCGTCGTGAAATTTATCTGGAAACTGCGTGCGTCGAGTGCGTAGTTAGCTTCGTCTTGCGGTGTAACAATCGAAAATTGCACGTTTCTACCTTATTGCCTTTTCTTTATTAATGATACTTCTAATGAAAACGAAATAAAGATTGTGCATATAATAATTTATTTTCACGATTGTGCAATTTGATGAGAGAATTTTGACGTAACGTATATTTAAGAACGCAATGTAACGTTACTGGAGCTGGCATTTATATCTTACAGACATTTCAATTTTATTAAAAACGGAATAGAACTATTTTTATAAGTATCAAAGATTTGTGGTATTTAACGGGCGCCGACAGACTTTTTCAGGAATATCAGAGAGATGTCTGCATTATTTAAAGAATAGATTTTAAAATAAAGTACGTGAGTAGATGTTATTTTGGAATAAATGCGATGTACGTTTGACAACCAATATCGTGCCGAGCATTCACACAACGAAATTATTTCTGGCCAGCTGAAAGGCATGAAACTGCACCAAGGAACTTCAGTAGCAGCTATGAATCTTTTAGCGCCATGCCTTTTCTCAGTAATTGCGCGATGCCGTGGGTAGTTACCTTCATCTTGTGACGGTCGCTTCTCGTTTAATTGGCTAGTTAGGCTTCGCTGTAGACCGTGAGTCAGAGAACGGTTATCCCGAAAAAAGATCACGGCCGGCGGCCATTAGATACCGGCGGACGAAAGAATCTACATTATGGCGTCCGCAGGCCGGACGTATTGACAAGAACATCGATTTACTCGGTGAGAGGTTTATGAATTTGAATTCACTCTTTGTTACCTCTCTCCGAGGCAGTTTTAGATTGTGATATATCATGCAGCTGTCTCGCCGAGTCCAGATAGTTGGTAACGATTATTAATGGCCCGGGTGATCCTTATGATATCGCTGCATCACTTAGCGACATTCGATATATTGATATATCTTTCTTTATATATATTTCCATCATGAGTGAGTCTTGATCAATATCGAGTTAACCGGTCTTGCAAAATGTCGTATTAAAGATTGGCGCGTGTCATTAATAATTTTAAATTGCATATATTTAATATAAAGTTATCAATACTTTAATTACAAGCTCAAATATAACTCTATTACAGACAAAAATTTCATTCTTATTTAATATTTAAAAGATAATTATGTGAAGAAAACTTTATTTTGGCGTTAAACGTTATTATTTCCTTTTAAATATATCTTCTTAATCTAATCTTCTTAATATATATATATAGAAAATGTTTTCTTAAAATTATATTAAAGACAAATTGTACACACACACACACACACACACAACTGTAAATAAATAATAAATAAATAAACATTACGATGGGCTGGAATCTAAATTACACTCTTGACTCGTGAATGTAGATAAATGTGCTAACTTCCAATGAAGCATTAAATGTAATCGCGTCGGAGAGACCACTCAATTTACTTTCGTTTACGATTCGCCAGCACGGCGCCATACGATTGTTTTCAAGAAATCAATCGGCGGGCGGTCTTCATTTGATTTCGTCTTATGTTACCCCGTGTAAACAGCGAATACAATCGTGTGATGCGGAAACAACTTTTCCTCGTGTACAAAATTGAAAGAATCTCACCCCCCTCGCGAAGAGTGGATACAACATCATCGAAAGGGAACGGAGAAAAACGGTCGAGGAGGACCGTGCTATTACCGCGTTTCCACGAAGGGATCCCGAACCGCAGGAGGACGAAACCTTTCCTCTCTTTATCTCGTCGGCCCTATCTCGCTTTATCGTCCTCGCTCGGTGCATCGAGCGCTCTTCGTCTTTTCGTCAGTGTTAAAAAGAGGGCATCTCTGGCACCGGGCCCTGTTTTCTCAGGGGGGGGAGCAATTTGAAAGGCAATTTGTGCGTTCGTAAGAACGATCGCGATTATCGGTAGAGCGGGACTAATGATGATGGCGGGGACTCCTTTCCGTCCCTCTCGAAGTCCTCCTGGACTGTCGAACGGACGACGGAAAGAAAATTTCGCGTGTTGCTCCATTTGCTTTTTTGTCCTTTCCCGTTTCCTTGCGATCACCTAAATCGTATCCAGTTCGAGAATATCGTAATCGTGTACAAGAGACCAACGTGAATTTCTGCAGAAACTTGTATTAGCTCAACGAAAAATGTGCTCAAATGAAAAGTGGCGACGCAGAAAAGAGATAATTATAAGCTCTTGCGCACTGAAAATACTTTACTTTCGTCTTTGATTAATCTCTACATCGGTGTTATCCACGGGAAAATTAGATGGTTGACAGATTGATTTATTGACACACCTGTTTAAGTCGCGGTAAATCGCGAATATTTAAGTCGCGGAAAAACTGGCTCGATCAATCTCGAGTAAGTTGTAAAACGCACGTGTATACGCACCTGTCCGAGGAGCAATAAATTCCTACGTTTATACATCTACTAAAATCCTGTTGCGAATTACATATAATTGCTGCGCACTTATTATTAATTGCATATAAAGTCATTGGAAGTACCTGATAGCAACTCAATTACTCAGATAAGTGCGGAAAATTGACTAAATAAATTTATCATTAACGTTTACCATTAACATTCATAATATCATACGGATGAAAATAACAAAACAGTCGTGTCACACGAAGAGGATTACATCCTTTATAAAACGTCTGAATAACCACGAAGTTTCTTAAAAATACATTTGAGACAATCAATAGCGCTAAGATAAATTCTTGACTGTTACTCGTAATTATCGGACTATCAGAACTATATCGGAACAAGTTGCTACCTTTTTCCTTGGAATTAACATATTGGTCTCGTCGCTGGAAAGTAGCTTAAGGATTGCCCGCATTAGTCGTTGAAAAGGAAAAGAAAGGTTCGCGCTAGGCAAGACGCGAGATAGCGAGAAATACAAAAGGGAAAGAACGACGTCGATAACAGCCGGAGCACGACCTACTTTCTTTCATCGCGGTCCGTCCGTTTTTCAATTTTCGATTTAGCCTGGTCGCCGATAAAGTAATACCGGCCATTCATCGTGACTCGCCGTGACTGCCGCGAGAGGCTCGCCGGAGGGAGAGAGGGTCTTCCATTACGCATTGATCCCCCTACCAATTCTCGATTTTTTTCGTTCCTTATACATACGTATACGGTTCGGCACACGGACAAAGCTCGCCGATTGGAGCGATTGGCCCGCCGGGGATGAAAAGGGAATGCAGAAAAAACGTACGGAAGATGGAGGCGGAAAGAGGTATCTCGAATCGTTTCGCACAGGCGATTCCTTTGTCTCCCGCGCTTGCAAATAATCTTCCCGCACCGATATGCGAAATAATAATGGCGTACAACCCGTTACGAGAACGAAAATCAAGTGGCGATACGATACGTACCAACGATACATCCACTTCATGAACGTTCGAATCGTTTTCGATATTTCGGCACTTGATACGGATTGTGACTTGTGACATCGATCTCACTTATACATATCCCATTTCTAATGGAAAACCAATTACAACTACTATCATTTTTTTGCTACAGCCGTTATAAACGTTTACGATGATCGATGATCTCACTGAAAAATTTTTCTAAATGTAGTGTCACTATTAGATAGTCGAAAATAATGCGAAAACAGTTGCATATATTAAAAGAATTTATTCGCTATTTTTTATTGCGCTTGCACAATTCCTTAGTATATCTTGTACCTAATTTTCATATAACTTAATTTGTATTCCCATCGCCTGGCATAATAATTCATCTTATCTGATTAAATGGTCCAATATAACTTACCGAGGGAAAGTGAGGAAACTGCAGCAGTGGCTGCATAAAAATTTTGTCTATAGACATTTCGCGAATAAGCGAGGAAGATCTTTCAGAAAGAAAGAGACCTACAAATGAAGAAGAAAGAGAAACCACCCCGTGTTATTTAAGAAAAAAACGGCCAATAGGAAGACAGGACTAACAAGAGGATATGTGAGAATATAAAGGGTGAAACAGGATACTTGATGATCTAACGTGCTCCCTAAAAATATTTTCTACTTCTTGCAGAAAGCAGGCGAAGGTGTATTCGTGTACGTACAATCACGTTGCCTGCATACACGTGTGTACATATACATATACGTACGAATAACCATCGATAGCCACACACGTGCTGTGGACGTAAATGGTAGATATGGCGCTGAATTTCAAATAAGGGAATAAGTTACGCTCGTTGAGCGTAAGCCGGGCCAAAGTTGTTTTTTTCTTTCGTGCTGGAGCTGCTATACAACTTCCGTTCGCCTCATCAACTGTCGGGAAGTCCCGACCCGTAATTCGTTCGGATTCCTAGTATTTTCGGTGTATTAAACCGGCTAATGATAAACGTCCAGTACTAAACCGACGAGAACGTAAAGCGTTCCAGGTAATTGAGGTAATTATCGCCTATAGATTACAGCTATAGGATTAATAATTATTTTCGCGAAGTTCATTATACATTTGCATGCAGGTTCGTTTACGCGTCTTGAATAGAATATCAATTTGGCCGTCTGTGTTCCATAATTCACGATAAACGCGGTAAAATAAATGTGCAAGCTAAACAACGTATAAATCGAAAAAGCCATAAATATGAAGTACCCGTCGTTATCACATTAATCTTGCCACCATCGCTTAACCACGCGTCATAATTGTTCGCGCTATAGTCAACAGCGGTTACGACAGTCAAACGTAATTGGGCTGCACAATGCACACGGCGGGCATTGCGATAAAGGACTAATTGCAATTCCTGCGCCTTATAATTACGGCGGAGGCGCCGTAAATGCGCCGGGCAATTATGTTTGGTCGTCGAGTGTCATGGTGGTTTGAATTTTAGGAATATCCGGCATCGCTATTTCTACCTTAGCCACCAGAGGAGAGAGAGAAAAAGGCGAAGACGTGCGTTCGCCGGAATGGCTCGGATAGGTCGAGACGGCCTACACGGCCGACCCCGATCGCAGCCCGGCATCGTAGATCCCGGACGTCTCGATCGTTTTGTTTGGGCGAGGGTGGTCGTCGAACCATCGCCTAGAACAATGGTCCATTTCAGCCAATACAAGGCGCACGCATCCTTCTCCTCGTCTCGTTGCGCCGCAGCGCCGTTTACAGAGCGCTCTACCTTGTGTATTCCGCGTGCTCGCACGAATCCCGCTGTGTCTCGCGGCCCCGGACGGAAAACCGAGCTTTCGCAAATTATGTTCGCGTGGGCTCGCTCCACACAGACATCGATCGAGGTCGGGACGAGCGCGCGGGGTGTAGGATCGCGATGTTTCAGCCCGCGGTTTTCAGCGCGGCTAAATAATGTATATACACCGCACCGGCGCGGCGGCGGAACGCGCGCGAGTGGGTGCGCACGCTGAACGCTGCAATTTCCGGTATCCACGACGACGGGTTGTGTTCTTACGCACGCCCCGCCGCTTTGTTTGGCGCAATTTGAATTCGGAATAAATTCGGTGAGAGACGATCCCACGGCGATTCACGGGAGATACATCCGCGGATGAGACCGCGCTCGATTCAAATTTGATGTTAGGATAACAGAGCGAGGCGTTCCTTAAATTACGTTCTATTCAAAAGGATCGCATCCGGACGAAGATAAAGGCGAACGACGAAAGACGCGGAAATGGAGGCTTCATCGTGGCCCACGCTTCGGGAATTGTTATATATCGTGTTTCACTTAACTGTATACTTTGTATCTGTTTTCAGGATACAAAAGTCTCTTGTTGCGCGCTTTTTCATCGTTGTGGCTGACATTAAGAACGCATATTATATATAATTATATGTGCACACATGAACGATATTGAATAATATAATGTTGTAAAATATTAAATTGTACACTAGGAAACTTATCGCAACAGTTAGAAAAAAATTAATTATAACGTTTAAGAAGTTGCTGCTACACATAATGAGATCTGTGTCTAATAAGATAAAGTATCTTTTTTTCTGCTTTGAAAAAGAGAGTGCGTAACGCTAAAACTTTAATATAAAATCTTCAAATACTAAAATCTCTTATATATCCAGTTTCTTTCTTTACTCAGCACTCTTATTAAAATCTTCTGCCATAATACTGGAAGAAGACGTGTATAAGATCTGCTCATTTAAATTTCTCTTCTTTTAAGCCGAGACAATAATGACAGCTTTAATAGTAGATATTTGTCAAATATCATTAACTTAATTTTAAATATGCATTATTAAACGCTAAAACGGGTGGAGACAGACATGGCAAACAATTCAATATTATTAAAAATTATATTACGCAATTTAATTAATGAAATATCGATTATATCTGCAATCGATGTTGCTAACTGTTAGTTCAACTTGTCGTCGATAACGCACGATGGTGCATAATTCAAATTATTATTATAAATTTTGAATTGTGCGTGCCGTGACACTGTGTGTACATCGGACGCGACGCAATCGACTCCGGTTAACCATGCGACAGGTCGATGATCCTGCAGTTGGCAGGAAATAATTAAAAATAAATCGCAGGGCGGGGGAATAGCGGATAATCAGTGTAAAACGTTTCGCCTTACCAATTATATATCGGGTAACGATATTACTTCGTAACGTCGTTACATTAATATAACACGACATAATGGCGACCATCCCCGTTCCTCCCCTCAGTTCTCTCCTTCCCTATCTTGCACTTTAATATCGGGCGACTCTTCATTATGGCAGACTGAAAGAGTACCCGGGCACTTCACAGACTGCCAGACGTTAATCGTGCGTATTAAATTGATCCTCTGTCGATGTAGAAACGCTTGACGCTAATAACGCGCGAAGATAGCGCATGATATTACCGCTTTTACTTTCCTGACGCCGTTAATATTACAATTGTGCACGAAGACAACGATCGAACTTTATGTCGGATGTTTAATAACTCTATATAGATGGTCATTCGTTTACTCGCTATAGCGAGTCATTGATTGTCCTCTCATTCATACCGCGGATACATTTTATGTATAAATTATCTGTCTTCATCCTGATCGATCATAAATTATACCCGCAATCGTCTTGCGAAATCGCAAGGGAGATTTTTACGTCATTCATTAATCGCGGAATCACGGTGCCCATTATTCATTTCTAACGAGATCCTTTCCGATATCCGTGTGATACAGAACGTCGGATAGTCTATACTTTTCGAAGTAAATGTTCTAACGAACAAAAGGGGCAATCTTCTTCTGCCGTCGTGGATCGCAAACGGCGGAAGCTCAATCGAATCGCGCGAACTTGGTCACGACTCGAGTCGAGGGTCGACCGTGCTCAGGGCGCGGGATGGTTATATCCGTAGCTCATCCTCGGACCTTTTCTACGAAGATATCCGACAAAACAATGGCTTCTCATCGGTGCCAGGAAGTCACTTAACCCCGACGTGCATTGGCTCGAACCTATCTCCGGATAATTAATAGCCTGGTCTCGATCGATCAGAGCCGACATCGTACCACCGTGGTCCCGAGCTGGACGATCATAATGCCAAGGTAATTGCTTTATACTTGTTATTCGCTTGACCGTCTTGCCGGCCCCGATCGGTATATTACTTTCGAGCAACACATTATACCTCATAAGCGCGCGTTTAGTATGTACAACGTCCTGCAAAATAGCAAACGCCTTTTATCATAATCGAAGGAGAAGCGGAGAAGCCCCGCCCGAGCACTTTGGGGAAGATAAGGTTTTCGTGAAATTTCAACCTGCCGTGTAACTGGTGTATTTTCCTTCCCGTCTATCCTTATAATCCATGCTCGATCACTTTTCTAAACAAGTTTTCCTTCGTCGACAGAAGCGGAAGTGCTGAACGTTGCTATCGATTTTCCTCCGTTTTCTCTACGGAAGACAAAGTAGTTCAGGAAATAGATGCGGAGATAAACGTTATATATAAGATTCTCGAACGTCGTCCACAAAATGGTGGCGCTCCGCAAAGAAAATCGACGTGATGTATGCTTTCGCATCTCAAGAGACAGAAATTTTTGAAATTTCGGGTACAAAATCGAAATGGTTTCGCTAAAGTCTGTAGCTAAATAATCGAGGGAATCGAGTGAGCTTAGTGTATCACACATGCATTTGAAGTGCGTTACCTTGTTAACGGGCTGTTTAATGCTCTCAAGTTTGCTTCGAGATTTCCCGTCGGGGGCTTCGAGCTTGCATTTTCGAAAGGTTCTGCACGCGTTTACAGATACACCACATGTTCGATGGCTCCCACGCGATCACAGAAAAAGAGTGTTATCGTGAATTGCTGTATCTCTATCTTGAGATTCTTGAGCTTTAATTACCGTGGAGCTTTTTCGTTCAATTACAGATCGAAGTAATAATTGATACGCGACTTCGCGTTTCTACGAAAATTACTTTCGGCTTCTTGATACCTAATGTCGACAACGAAATGCTCCATATTGCCGTAGGAATGCGCGTGCATGTGTGTACACATGCGTATGTTTAAATAATGATGATAACTTACGAGTGTAGCGCGACGGCGGATTTATGTGTCCAATTCGCCCATTTTACGATCCAAGAAACGCGACTACTAGACCAAATTTACGCCATATGACCGCAAAATACATTCTGATCCTTTGATGGAATTTTGATAAAGCTTTATGGATCGTATTATTCTTACGACAAATTTGCATTTTTTAATACCCGTTTTGACAGATGTAATTGATTTATGAGAACATTTTTACACAGTTGCATAGCAAGATAATATTTTACTGGCGAATATATTTCGAATTTTTTATCACCCCGAGAGAAAGAAAGAGAAAGAAGAAATAATAATTTAATTAATTTAATCAATAAAGTATTAATTCTTTTGAAAGATTATTATATTTTTTGTAAATAATGTAAAACAAAAAGAAAATTATTTAATCATTTATATTTTTTTATAAATAATTTAACTTTATTAAATGAAAATACGTTTGTGTTTATTTATTAACAAAATTGCATAAGTTTGAATCGTGCATGTTATGCGAATCCTAAGCTAAACACTATTAGGGTGTGCAGACATCTGGGAAGGCTTTTAAATACCTTTGTCAGACCTTTTAGTCTGTATCAGAACTCGTAAACTGATCGCCGGTGTACTCTCGTTTAAGATACGGTGCCTATCAAGCAGGGTACGCACTTTATCGAAATCGTAACGCATCCTACATAAACAAAATACCCGGCTGTGCCGTAACACGAGGAACCGCTCGTAAAATGTTCCGTCGTGCGAGGTACAGCACAACCCATGTTACCTCATACAAACAGCAATTACTTATGCATTCTATTTTACTTGGAACATCTTTCGTCAAATTTCTACTGTTAAAATAAAGTTGTTACAAAACTCAGAAAGATCAACGTCATTTTTAAATTTATATATTATTTATTTCTTATTATTCTCAAATCTCTCTCTTTAAATTATAAAAATTTTTTAAAGAATGTAATTTGTTTCCTAATGATAATAAAATAAAATATACATTTTAAAATAATTCTGTTAAGTTAAAATATGACAATAACATGTATATAATTTAATAATTTAATAATTCTGTTAAATTAAAATATGATATAATAGCATTAGATATATATAATTTAAAATAAAAACACATGTATGTGAAGGGACCTTGTTACAAAATTAATTCTCTAGAGCTCCGTATTTAATTCTGGTTAGTTTCAGCCATCTGTATGTAGCAAAAGCTAGAAATAAAGAAACTCGTCGAACAAGAAGCAGCACGAGCTGACAGACCAGAATGCGAAGCAAAAAGAAACAAAATATATACTCCTATACCGCAGTTGCTCGCTGTATGGTTGCATTCCATTCACGACGCCGCGATGTACTATTACATTTCCAAGTTCGAGACGAGATTGTCGCAGCGGATACGCTCCATCGTCGGAACACGGAAAATCGCGGTGCGGATCGCGAGGGTCGGAAATAAGTATCAACGCGATATCGACGTCATAGACGGCTGATACGAGCGACATACCATCGCGATGATCCGAGAAGGGTGCCTCAATTACTGTGCCTGGTCAGCCCGGTAGCAGGTATGCGAACAGATTGCGTTACCGTAATTGATTAGGCAACGGTAATTGCCGGTAATTAGAGCATTGGTAGTAATGCGCCACGTGCTGCGCATCTCTATCTCTATGTGGCGGTGTGTTTCGGGAGTACCCTCGGTTCTCCAAGTCCAACCAAAGAGTACATAATTAACCCTGATTACTCAATTCCGGGTATTGTGATCTACTTCAACGTGAAATTGGAATCTACCTGCCATGAACGGCGAGCATTAAACACTATCTCGATTACCGATCACTATCGGAAAACGCTTCTTTATCCCGCCGCCTCTGCCTTTGGCCAGTTACTGTGTCAATTTCGCGAATTGCAGACTCGGCACAACCTGCTATCGATTATAATCCGCTCACGTCATATTTGTCAAAAAATATTTAGAACGTGCGATTCTCATCGTTTCGGCGATATAAATTTTCCTGCCAGTTTTGGCGCATTTTAACGCTTCGTATCTTTTTTCTCTCTCTTTCTCGCCGAAGATTTTTCTCCGCCAAAAAATTTATGACGAGTTTCGTGCGACATTTTCGCCTTTGTGTCTCGTTTTTAATTTAATCGCAGATCGTTTTAGTATACGTTATATAACTGTCTGCCCGGAATACTCTCAAAAAGCACAATCCCGCTGACGATTAACGCGCGTTAGGAAAGCGATACGTGTCGATAAATGCTGAATGAAAATGTACCAGTTTCTACTTCTCCAAGCTATTCATTCCATTGAAGTACTTCGACATTATGCGCGTTCTTTTTATTCTTTCGGGACGGAGAAATGGAGATTCAGCGTGATTCCGAAAATAATTCTATCGAATATCACGCCAGAATCTTGGCCATTCGATAAATCGAAGCCATACACCGTATGACACACAGAAAAAACGTACGACGTACACACGCACTTGAAGGAAGCCTGTTCAACTGTTCACGCACACACCATGTCTCGATAATATCGAGCATAGCCGCCGCTTATCGATAACGGATCGTTCAACACGTTCAATGTCGTCCTCCGTTCTGTCTACTCCATTGCCTCGTGTAAACGTACGTAGATCGGCTTTAGCGATCGCTGCGATCGGTAATCTGGACCAAGTAGGTACCGTGCCAGAATCAGGATTCTCGATGGAAGCGAGAAGTGCATCGGAGAGCACTCCGTGCCGGATCAAGCATTGTCAACGAATCGATGAAGTGCTCGCAGCGCAGAACGCGCGAAAAGGAAGAATAATGGGATTCGCGATGTAATTTGCAGCCTACGCCAAAATTGAAATGTTAGCCTCTTTGCTTACATCCTTTTGTGTGCCGAGTGATTGCTCACTAATTTGGAAATCTTAACCCGCACGAATCACGCGCTCCTTTTTTGTAAACTCACATCACTCATTTTCCACTACGCACGATATGAACTACATGAAATATATAAATTAGTACATATATATAGGTATATCTGAACAAGAACATTTTAAATAAAAATTATAAGGGGGAGATGAATGGAGAAAGACGCATTTTGTCGATTTACCTCTTGACTGATATTAATCAGGCCAGATATTTAATATGATTGCATTTTTAAATATCCTCATGACTGCGATATTAGCAGATGATTTATATGAGTATAAATAAATTTCATTGCATTTAATGAGAAACACCGAAAGCATGATGCTTGAAATTATTAAAATACGAATAACGACGCGTCGGCGATAATGAACGTTGGAAAATTAACCGAGCCGCTACCTTGTCCGGCGCATATTCGTACGCTGTTATACATTACGTCATATTTTAATAAAACGCGTTCGAGCAAAAATCACATGCGTAAAACGTTATCGCATTATTGAGCTTTATCTCGAGGTCGATTACAATTTTCTCAATGTAATTCATCTGTAATTGAGTGAAATGTATCCCGCGCACAATTCACAAAGCCGAGCAAAAGAGGAATACAAATAACGAGAGAAGAGCTGATTAGAATGTGGAAACGCCATCGACCGTAACCGGCGACCAGAGACACGTGCAAACATGTCCTGCCTACCTTTGTATCGTGCTCAATTTTAAAGCCGTATGCCTTTCGACAACGGACAATCCCGCCAGGTTCCCGTTCATTTAGATTCACTTCCCTCTAATTATTGCCGATTCGAATCTACTGCGACAATAGGCTTACAGTTAATTGTTTGCGTTTCCGGCGTCATCATGAGTATTATCGTCATCATTACTATGATCATCATTCGCGACTGCAGTGTTCGCGAGGCCTGGCTTTTATTTTATTATCGACCGGACATATTATATACGCTTATGATTTTCCACGCAACATTGTTCATTTACAACATCGGAAATATATATGATTTGGCGCCGCGAATGAAATATCACGAGTCAATCTTCAAAAGATTCCAATCATAATGTTTATTGACACAGCGACGATATTAGCTCCTAAACTTTATCCTTATATTAATTTAAAAACAGTTTTTTGACATAAAATTATTTTAATTATATATATTAATGGAAATTTAGAGCAGACAATTAAAATTATGCTACCATTAAGAAATATTAATGCAAATGTCAAAAGTGGAACTGCAAACTTTCTCGAGGCTCATTTTAAATTATCCTTCGCAAGTTATCTATCCGAAAGTAATTTTCATACAAAAAGCCGTTGTCAGCTTCTATTCTAAGTTTTCGCAACAAAAGTTCGCGCAATATGGCAACAGCGATGGTGGAGCGATTTTCCCTCGACGGCGCGGCGCGCTAAATATTTCAGCCGGGCATCGGTAATCCGTTTCCAGCCGAAACCGTTGACGTCGTTTCAACTAAGGAGACACGGTGCTCCATCCTTTTAAACCCGGTGGAAAAGATCAACGACCGAGATGAGACAATCCGTAGACGAATTCGCCGCGCCGAGTCGCGCTGTGCCGTCGAGGAGGTAGGGGCGCGCGAAAGGGACAAAAAGGTATGCGGAACGCACAGTCGCACACACATACGCGCCCGTGCGATCCCGTTTACGGGTGAAGCTCCGGTGTGTGTTTCGCGAAACGGAGGAAGAGTATCTTTGAAGCGGGGCTCCTTGCGGAAAGAGAGTAAGACCGTGTTTCGCCATCCGCGCGACCTTTCGTCCCTCTCTCGCCCGTT